>NC_051188.1:51511897-51816996 GCF_015220075.1 Falco rusticolus | reverse complement strand
TCATTTTGTTTGGAATATTACGATTCTTCTCCACCTGAAAAACGTGGAAATATTAATTTATTTCAAGATCTAGATTGCTTAAGGTAAATACTAAAATAAACACCATACTACATAAAATTAGAATATTCATATGACCAGGAAAGGCTCAAGTATCTAAATTAGACAGTCTTTCTAGATATCCAGCAGAAATTGTTATCCATGTTAAAAAGTCAACCAAGAAGGCTTCACATTAGCATGATATCTATCTGAATATAACTATTATGGATACATCTGAAATTCTGCCTGGTTTTCCTCATTGGCTTGCCTCTGTTATTTATAATTAAATTAAATGAGAGGAATTATATCTTCTACCTGTAAGTCCTTTCCTACAATACCATTTGCTCAACTCCACAGGAACTATTATATCACTGCTATATTCCTTTTCTAAAAAGGAATGACTAGAATAGAACCCAGGGTAGGCTTATATTCACTAATATGCTGACATTTATCTTAATATGTTTGTGTCTAGTCTTGTTTGTGCAAACAATACTGTTCTTATCTGTTAATATCTCTGATTCTCTTTCTGCTTATAAATATGTCCATTTCATCTCTTATAAAGTTTCCTTTGTAGAATTTTCACTTGCCTTGATTTTTTCCTAACACATGCTTTCTTGTGATCAAAGCAATTTTTGTTTGTTTGCTTGCTTCATTGTTTTGTTTGCAAGGAAAAAGTCTTACCAGCTTTGAGAAATGATAAGTCAGCAATTGCTTAGTGCTATGTGGTGAATAAAGTACTGAAGGCAACTGAATATGTCACTCTGACCTAAAGTGCATTAAAAAAAAGAAAGAAAAGAAAAGATAAAAAACTAAATATGAATGAGCCTTATAAATAATTTACTTTGAATCGGAGGATCATAATTAGAACCCATCTTCAATTACAAAATACTGTTTATTGCAATATCCTGAATCATAGTTACCTATCACCTGTATGATTCTACCACCTTTAGATGCAGAGTTTAAAAAAAACCAAACATACAAAGTGTTCATATACATGCAGTTTGCATATGAGAGTTTGCATTTAATCTGTATATGTTTGTGTATATTTGTATATGAGACTATTCCATGGTTTGGTTGCAGTATATATTAGCTAATCTGGTGTATTAGAAATAAAATAGTTCATTAGTAAAGCAAATATGTTGTATTTCTAGGAAGTCATGATGTACTGTAAACTGCATTGGATACCTGGACAGTAAAAGAGATTGATGGATACATTAGAAGCAAATTACAACACTAGAACCAAATGACTGTAAATCCACTGCTTATCTCTCATCTCCCCGCCCCTCTCCAAGGAATGTGTCAGTGTTATTTCAGCACATACCATGCTATTTCTTGTGAGGAAGAATATATAACGATGCAGAGTTGTATATGTTGTTTACTTCCCAATGCATCGATGGATGTAGGCAGAAAAATAACTTTCACATAAATTCGTAATTTAATCTCAAAACAACCATTTAAAAAAATAAATATTCAGTTTTCTAACAGACATAATTACAGAATACAATGGAGGAAACTGATGATGAAATGAAAAGTATATCTAATTCAAAGTACAACAACCTCTAGAGAATATGATAATCTTTCAAAAGAAAGGTTAACAAATGCGGCAGTGTTAAACATCACCAGTGAGCATGCTCTAAAACGAAATGAATGCACACCTTTAAAGGCAAGAAATTGTAAAATCTGATTCACTATTGCTGCAATGCCTGTACATATATATTTACTTTGATAAAGTAAAGCTGGTATAAGTCTGAAATAATGTATAGCTGGAGCATGCATGCTATATATATGAACCTGTGTGCTCAGATGCATGAAAGACTTCAAGAGTTCAAACTATTTCACGTACTAAAGAAAATGTTAGGAAGTGATTTAATTGAGAGAATTCTAGTATCTTCAAGGGGAAATTATATTTGATACTAAAAGGCTTCTTAATCTAGCAGACAAAAGTGTAACTAAATCCAGTGGCTGCAAGCAGTTTAGAAACAAGCCCAAGCTAAGGTACATGTTTTTAAACATTTTGGATAAATAGCAAGTATAGTAATTTAATGGAAATGTGGAGAGTTAGCATTATTAGTTTTTTAAAAAAATCTGGATCAGAAACCCCCATCAGAGCTACATTCTTAATCAACCAAGGCTTTTAAGGACTGATGTAGGAATCAGAATAACTAATACTAGATCACCTGGGAGCAGAAGTTATACCCGGATGGGACAAAGAACATAATATAGTTTTTACCTGTTCTTCAGATTGCACTGTAGCCACATGCATTTGTGTGTTGGGTAGATGTTTATGAATAGTTTCTGAGGTAGTTGCCCTTCAGTTTCTGAGGTCAGTTACACCCTGTGCAGAAAATTTTCTCTAATCACTATGGGTGTAATTTGTATCTTAGCAATTCCTAGGCACTTGCTCAATTCTACCTTTTCTGTAAGCTGAAATAAAACTCTTGCTGCTTTAATAGCCCTGATACCAGTGGAATTGTTTCAAAAGCCACATCTATTTCAGAAAGTATTTTGCCTTTAGAAAAATGGTCCAGGCATACTTATATGTCTATCTCTGTTAAGATATACATTACACCACCATTGTGTTTGCAAAACTGTGGCAAAACCAGTAAGTCTGCCTGCCATCACACATCCACCTCTGCCACAATCACCTTGTTTCTTTTAAAGCGCATTTTAGCAGCCCTCTGTAAACTATAAGCATCCTGGTTTGTAAACAAGATTGCCACTTGGCTTCTGTTCAGATTGGCAATTCACCTTTCAGCAGTTTCAGAAAGATGATTTATTCCCAAAACTTTTGACGTCTCTAGGAGCACAATGAATCTCTTTCAGCAAACGTGATGGCGTAGACATGCCTACCAAAATGGTGCTGCTACACTCATGTGCAAAATGAAACACTGGAAAATCTGTTTAATACAGAGACACTTTTTTAACAGGGTGTGAAGGGAGTTGTCTACCAGTCAACCACCTCCAAGCTTCCTCCTTTTTTCTTTTGAATGTTGCTGTCACTTCTGTGCCCATTCTCCTTTCTTCAGCTACTGCAGGCACAGATGCAAACAAGTCACAGCACATTTCTATCATCTCTTTTCCCAAGCAGTCAACTGAAACGTTTTGAAACATTATGTAAGGTTATTGACCTAAGGATAACACATACAGCACCACCCTGCACTCCATAATTGTCTTACAGGTAGTTGCAACCCACCCAAAACCATGGACAAAGGCAGCTCTCCCACACCATCCACCCTCTCTGTGTGACACCTTAAAATCCAGTTTGTGGTTCATGAGCCCATTGGACAGTTCTACTGGTTCATGCAGTGCTTTTAGAAACTCGGTGTCTTTTTCTTATTGACCCCATCCATGCACATGCCCTTCTGAAGCTGAAATTTTGTTCTGATTTTCCATTTTTGCAGTGTTGCCTGTGTCTTACAGCACTGTGCAAAGCCCAGAGTCTGTCCCAGTAATATCACATAGCCATCTTGTTGGGCTGGACCCAAACTCTTGAGTCTCTACCTCCAGCTCACAGGATTGATCTCTTTCCATGTAACAATGGTTGTGCCAGGAGCCTCTTTGTGGGCTTCCTAGGGGGTGCCAAAAGAAGTAGACAGCCACTCAGAGGAAGATCTAAGAATACATGGGTATGACAGTGTCAAAAATGGTCTTCAGACAATCACAAAGCAGAATAACGACACATCAGGGATGATGCTTTCAGAAGAGGCAACCTGCCTGTACATAGTGGGAGGACACTGCCTTTTCTGATGTGCTTCTCAGTAGGGGCGCTTTGCAATAACTCAGCATTATGAAAACACATGGGACATGGCATTGTCAGAAAAGGAATCTCCCTGGCATAAAATTGTATCTGAAACAACATGGTGGACACCGAGCCTGTAGTAGGAGGGGACTCCAGCTCTGCTATCCTTTGGCTATCCTACCTGCCATAAAATAGTGGCTGAAACAAAATGGCGGTCCCGTGTTCCTGTAGGGGAAGGGACTTCCTGCTCTCATGTACATCTGTTTAAAGTGGAAATGATGGATGGTCCTGTCAGTCAAAACGGAACATGTGACCAGAAGAGGGTTCAGGGTGAATGGTACATATGCCCATCTTCAGAAGTGGGGAGAACTGCTGGAAGTTGAGAGTGGAATACCTGCTACTTCTTACTTTGAGTAAAAGTTGCACCTATACTATTATCAAGGACACTCTCAAGCAGAGTACACTATGTCACAGAATCATAGAATCATAGAATCATTTAGGTTAGAAAAGAAATTTGAGATTATAAAGTCCAATCGTTAACCCAGGACTGCCCAATCCATCACTAAACCATGTCACAAAGCACTGCATCTACACTTATTTAAAACACCTCCAGGGATGGTGATTCTACCACCTCCCTGGGCAGCCTGTTCCAATGCTTGACCACCCTTTCAGTGGAAAGATTTTTCCTAATAGCCTATCTAAACCTCCGCTGGCATAACTTGAGACTGTTTCCTCTTGTCTATCTAGAAGAGACCTACCCCCACCTGCCTACAACCTCCTTTCAGGTAGTTGTAGACAGTGGTAAGATCCCTTCTGAGTCTCCTCCAGACTAAACAACTCCATTTCCCTCAGTTGCTCCTCCTAAGACTTGTTTTCTTAGACCCTTCACCAGCTTCATTACCCTTCTCTGGACACACTCCAGAACTTCAACATCTCTCTTGAAGTGAGGGGCCAAAACCTGAACATGGTATTCAAGGTGCAGCCTCTCCAGTGCCAAGCCCAGGGGGACAATCACTTCCCTTGTCTTGCTGACCACACTGTTTCTGGTACAAGCCAGGATGATACTGGTCTTCTTGGGTACCTGGCACACTGCTGGCTCATGTTCAGCTGGCTGTCAACCAGTTCCCCCAGATCTTTTTCTGCCAGGCAACTTTCCAGCCACTCTTCCCCAAGCCTGTAGCATTGCATGGGCTTGTTGTGACCCAAGTGCAGGACCCGGCATTAGCCTTGTTGAACCTCATACAATTGGCCTCAGCCCATCAGTTCAACCTGTCCAAATCCCTCTGTAGGGTCTTCCTACCTTCAAGCAGATCAACACTCCCACTCAGATTGGTCTTGTCTGCAAACTTACTGAGGGTGCACTCGATCCCCTCATCCAGATCATCCAGATATCAATACAGATATTAAACAGAGCTGGCCCCAATACTGAGCCCTGAGGAACACCACTTGTTACCAGCCACCAGTCAGATGTAACTCCATTTACTACTGCTCTTCGGGCTTTTCCATCCAACCCAGCATAGAGTACACCCATCCAAGCCATGAGCACCCAATTTCTCCAGGAAAATGCTGTGGAAGATGGTGTCAGTGTCCTATTGCATTGTTTGCTATTCCTTGTCCATGAATGGGAAGTTTTCATTCTCATTCATGTATGGATATGACCCTTTTATTTTGAAAAAGGTTTAATTGCTACTTTTCCCTTCTTTTTTAAAAACTATTCCAGCAATGGAAAGTATTTTTATGCTGGGTTGGAGGCTGTTATAAATATTTTGCTGTCCTTAGGACCATCACAACCAGGGAAATGGTAAGATGCTTGTATTTTCTACAAGTCTTGCCCGCAAGCAGAGCAGTACACCACTGGTACTAAACGCCCCAAGTGAGTCACTGAGCTGACCTGTGTGTCATTCTTGTGAGTCACTGACAACCCCAGTTATTATCAAGGTCTCTATGGTTGCTATCTATGCAGCTGGGAGTAGATGGGGCAGATATATTTGCCTTTCCAAGACTGAGCATAAGGGTTTACTCTTCCAAGACTGAGATTTACCAGATTCTCTTCTGAGGATCATGTTTGCTTTCAGGATCCTACACAGTGTCTGTGAGAGCAGAAGGGAAGAGACAGCAGAAGACTGAGAATGGGAAAGTCACACAGAGCCATGGCCATCAGCAACAGCTGCCCACAGCAGCTTATTCACTTGGCCAGTACCCAGCAAGTCAGATTTCTGCCATTTCTAGTTCAAAAATTGTATAATGGGGCAGGGCAGATCTCTCTCAGGGGCTGGTTAGAGCATGCTGGAGCTCATTGGGGCTGGTTCCTCCATCCCACTGCTCATGTGACTCTTGCTGCCCAAGGGGAGCTGCCAATGGCTGCTGGCCAGCTGGGAACAACAACCTGACAGATTCAGGGCAGGGGGAATGACAGCCCTTTGTGTCACAGGGTGAGGGGCGCACCTGTCACATCCCGCATGGGGCCCCCAGAAGGAGCCTTCAGGGAAGAAGACAAACATAACTACAGAGTCCCAAGAGGGGCCCTGGGTCCAAGGGGGCTGCACCCACTACGAGCTCCCTGCTTTTCCTGGCAGGGACTGCAAAGCACCAACCCTCACTGGCAGTCACCACTTTGTTGCTGAGGGGAACCAGTTCCATCAGCTTGGGGACCCCAGGAACATAGGAAGAGACATGTCACACTGGTGACGAAGTCTTGGTGTTAGTCACTTTTGTTGCGTCACCCTTCCAAGGGTATTATCAATAAAGCTTTTTATTATTAATTCAAAAATTAAATTAGGCAAAAATAAATTTCTGAATCCACAGTTTTGTTTGTTACCTTTTGACCATAATAAGATTTTAACAGTAAACCTGTGAACTGGGAAGGTCCAAAGTATGAAAAATTAAACAGTAACATAATTATACAAAATTCCCAATCAACTCACGCTGTTCAAAAAGAAAATTGTCTATGTTTTACTTTTAAAGCAATAGCCCATAAATATATGCCTCTCTTGATACTGGACTCTGTCCTCTGCTCCAGCTCACTGCATAAGCTTTCACACAAAGCTCTAGCCTATGTCACAGTTGCACTCAGTTCCTTAACCAAACTAAGGGTAGTTTGGTTCTGGCTCCAAAGGAGGTAAAGGCCTGAGCCATAGCCAGGCCAAGAACTCTTCTAGTTCCAATCTGTTCTCTGAAAACCCACAAAGAAGAGTGACACAGTAAGCATTGATGCAGGTGAGCTTGTAACACTGAACGTGCAAATAATGTATGAATAGCAGGTGGCTTTTCCAAGACTCATTTATCAAGTAACAGAGAAAGTTGTGGATACAAGAAGTCTCATGCATATCTTTCCCATCACATGTAATTTGACTACAAGTTAATCACTTTATTCCATAAATATGACAGCCTAAGTGAGCCTTCTTTGATCTGTCCTGGCTAAACAGCCTTACTGCATGGTGTTTGTCTCCCCTTGATCTGAGACATCTCTCAAGGTAGCTCCTTGAGGCAGAAAGACCTTTGCCAACAGCAGATCTTTGGTAAGCAACCAATATTGTGCATAACCTTTTAGTATGGTAACTTTGATTTGTGTCTTGGTAACTTTGATTTGTGTCTGAGTTTGAATCATTAACTGATTGTGCAATACAGTAACAGAGGGAACCTTGCCATTGAACTTTGTTCAGTCACACTTTTACAACATCATATTAAAACCACTTTTACTATACCTTTGGCAGTAGTCTTTTCACCTAAATCACTCATTCATGACAGCCTATTGAAAATGAAGACCAAAGCTCAACAATAGTTGTGCATAACCTCTCATGATCCCAGATGCCTTTTCTTTCCTTGCTTTATCCATGATTATATATGCCTCGTTGAGTTTTCTCTTCCAACACCATCACTTTTGTCTTCTGTAACGGGTTTTATGACAAATACTTCATTTTCTGGACATACATACAAAATTATTAGTTCCACCTTTACTAGCAAGGAAATGTTCTGCTTTAAACTGTAATTCAGAGAACATAATCATTAGCTCCTTTCTCTTTGTTGAGATTGTTTTTGCTGTTCTTTCTCACCAGTGAAAGAAGTTTTCTTGTTGGTAGCGTAAATCATGCTCGTTAACTTCCTGGGACAGAGCTGAGCTTTGCTGGAGGGCAGAAGGAATAGCTTAGTCCTCCTCAGAACAGCTCCTACAGACAGTTCTCAACTGCACACTGAGATACTGATTTTTACAATTACAGGTCATTAAACCCACCTTTTCTCCTGACCTCAGATCTCTTGAGCAGTGTGTACCAAAGCTGTCACTGCACCTTGTGCTGTGAAAACAGCTAAATGCACTATTGTAACTTGTAATGGGTCAGTGAAAAAACATTGCTATTGCAGAGAAATACCTAGAGACAGATGTTTCACTGTACTGATCAGAAGCTCAATTTTATACACTCTTAGGTGTGAAGGCAAGACTATTTGATATGTGATAAGTCCTCTGGTCGGAAAAATGTGAAGAAGATGCAATTTTGAGAGAAGGAAGTTAATAGAGACCAAGAGTTGTTGAGAAGGGTCATAGGGACCAAGCTTTATTTTTGTAGCAGAAACAAGCAAATCTGTTTGAGTCAAATCCGATGTGCTTTATGACAGATTTTGCTTTGTCAATATCACCGCCATTTGGTTTGACTCTGATAAGTGTCAGGGGGTGGGAGAATATAAAATTTAAGGAGGCATAAAAAAAGAAACACACACCAGAACCAGATGCAGCGAGAGGGGAAATTCATGTAACCAAGGAGGGCCATGTAAAAAAGACTATAGCTATAGTCTCTGATATTTGATTATTTTCTCCCATAATGATATGTGTTTCACTTTCTTTTTGAGAACAGATGATGTGCCCTCAACACATACAGGAACAACACACAGAGAAATATTCTGTTTTTGTACAGAATTCCTGTTGTATTCAAAGCATTACATCTGCACTTTAATTTAGTATGTAATCCAACACCTCATAGTTTGATTAGGATATCTGAGCTGCCCAGGAGTGTCAATTAATTTCAATTGCATTCCTGTACGTCTGTCAAAGTTCAGTAGTTCAGGCCTCGAACATTTTTCTAGTCTATACAATATCATCAGATGACATCATCACTCTATTTTAGAACATGGTTCCCTGCACAGAGGATCCTCCTCCGTCCTCCAGCCCCACATCTCTTCTAGGGTCCATTTGAGATCAAAGTACATATCGCATGGGGAAGAGTTTGTTGTCCCTGCTGACTGAATCTATGGTGTTAAATTACACAAAGCCACGTACGTCTTAGGGATCAGTCCAGACCAAACGGCACAAATGGGATTGCACTCACATACATGAAGGTTAGCTATTTCTACAGCAAAATTTGCTTTGACTGAGCTCATTGGAATGGTCTAAACCAGCAAGTGCATGAATTAAGTTAAGCATCACAAGTGATCTAGAGATGATCTGTGCTCAAGTTCACAACCTTGCCCCATATTGCAACAGTCTCAAGGCATCTGATTCACAACCAGCTTCCTGTATGAGCTAAGGATCCACTCACAGTGTCACACTTTTCTTGACCAGGATAAAGTAAACATACAGAGAATGCTGTAGCCCTGGCAGAGAAAGATCTGAGACTAGCAAGTGCCCAGTTAGGAAAACACATTCTTAAATGTAGGAGGGGTTGGTGGGGTGGGTAGTGCATGTGTGTTCACAAAGCAGAACAGCAACATCAGGAAGAACTGAAAAATGGGCCAGCAAGGCTCATAGGCTTGCCAAGAGAAGCCCAAGAGCAACACCTGAATGCAAGATAATGGGAATGAATGTTTGCCTGAGGACTTACTCCATGGAATAATTGTGCATAATAGCACAGTAGCTTCATACCTGTTCAGCACTTCATAACTGGAAAGATAATTTTGTGCTCTGGTAATTAACCCTTTGCTGTGGAACCATAGCACTGCTGCACAAAGTTCTATGCTCAGTGGTGATAGAGAAGACAGGACTACAGTGAATTACTATAGTGGAATTATAAATATCTGCACTTTTCAGTATCCACCTAACTCAGAGAATCTCCCCTTCAATGTGGAATCAAAGTGATGAGCACCAAGCAGGTTGCTGGCAAATGTTCAACATTTTTACTGTGCATTTGTACCTGGTTAAGAATTTATTAACTAATCAAAAAGAGTTTTAGATTACATACTAAAAATGCTATCACTGCAAATAAGATTGGTGTCATGGGGTAAAACATGAATCTTAAAGTCTTCACGACTAATAAGACATGATCTATCATGCCTTTAATTATTAGGGCACAAGAAAATTGTGAATTGCCTGCAGCAACAAGTACATCTCCCTGTCTCACATTCATACTAACAGATCATGTCAAATGTGTCCTCGATTTATGCAGCATTAGTTATATACGCATTGGCAACTGCTCTTTCCTGGGCTGATGTCCAGTCTTTATAATAACACAGTACTCCTATACTATAATACTGTACTATAATGATGCAAGAAAATAAACATCATAAACTATTGTTCTGTTCGCCTCTTGCCCCCTAAAATGGAAGCATGGGAACAATTTGATGAGATTTGAAAACATCCTAAGGAGTCACCATCCACCAACTTTAGGGACTTTAGATACAAACTATTAATTACCAGTCTATGTTTGGACCATAACTGATCTTAAATGCATCATTTATAATAAGTAAGCAGAGTTGTCAAGCCAAGTGTTGAGGAAAAGTTTATGATCTGATACAGGACTAGACCTCCTTTAAAGTGGTAATGGCACACTTAACCCTTGATTATTTATGTCCCCTTCTTCATCATCTATGCCTTGTGTCCTCAGAATGTTACTATTTTGTGTCTATTGAGGGATTTTTCCCCTTGTTTCTAGTTGTTTATGATAATGTGTGGACTGTGTTACAACCCACAAAAGTGGCAGTTTTGTGAAATGATACTGAGTTGCTGCATTGCATGCTATTGAGTGAAGTAGTGGGACATTTGACTTCAAAAAGCCCACAAAGTTTTGGAAGGAATTATAAGAAAAAAGTGTGACAAAGGCTTTTTGGGAGATTGGCTTGAACTATGCCACAGCCACATTGGGGTTTTATTTCAGAGAAAATTAGCTAATTCATTCCAATTATCAGCTTTGGAATGAATGAACATTTATGGGATTTGTGCAATTAAGGGGCCAGAACCCATGAGTGAACTAGGAAGCTGCGTTATTTGAACAGGTATTCATAGATAACCAATATGCTCCTATTGTATAAATATCAAATCTCTGCTACCTGATTATCCATAAGTGAATGTTATTTTCTCATATGATACTGAAAAGTATAATAATATATTCATATTTAGAAAAAAATTGAAATCAAACTATGTAGTAAGGAATGGTGATTTTCCTTTTAGTGTCCCTTGTGTGGGCTTCCATTGGAAAGGAAAGTTTTTATATGTTCTTCCTACAACAAAAACAAATGTCTTTAAGAAAGTAAGGCATAAAAAATATATTACTGAAACTTCACTCCAGGGAATGTTTGTCATGGAGAAACAGGGATTAAATTTATCCAGTAATTACCAAATGTGTTTATAGAAAACAATTTGTTTATTTCTATTCCTCTGTCATTTATTTTATCTCTATATATATTTAATGACAATCCTATACTTAAAAATATATATTGATTTGTTCCACCCAGGACACTTTTTTTCCTTTAGGTGTGTTTTTCATTCCTTCTTGCATCAAAAATGTTTTTATTAACCACATACTCCTGAGAGACAAAACTTCTCTCCACTGTTCTCATGTCATGTCATAGATTTCAAGGAAGTTCAGAGCCTTGTTTAAGTAAATGTGAAAGACTGAACGAAGTCTAGCTCTGGCAGAAGAAAGATCCTCAGTGTTCAGGCAAGAAAAGAGTGGAAAAAGAATGTTCATATTTCTCATCTTCTGGATTGTGAGATAGACAAGTTCAAAGACAGAGTTTTCTGAAGAAATGCATAGAAACACAATGGTGTGGGTTGGAAGGGACCTTAAAGATCATCCAGTTCCAAACACCCTGCCATGTGCACCTTCCACTAGACCAAGTTGCTCAAAGTCACATCCAACCTGGCCTTGAAGACTGCCAGGGATGGGGCATCTACGGCTTCTTTGGGTAACCTGTTCCAGTGTCTCACCACCCTCACAGTAAATAATTTCTTCCTAATATATAAACTAAATCTGCCCTCTTTCACTTAAAAGACATTACCCCTTGTCCTATTGCTACAGGTGCTCCCTTTAGGTACTGGAAGGTTGCCATAAGGTCTCCCTGGAGCCTTCTCTTCTTCAGGCTGAACAACTCCAACTGTCTTCATAGGAGAGGTGCTCCACCCTCTGATCATCTTTGTGGTGCCCTCTGGACTTGCTCCAACAGGTCCATGTTCTTATTACGTTGTGGGCTCCAGAGCTGAATGCAGTACTCCAGGTGAGGTCTCATGACAGCGGAGGAGAGGGGGAGAATCACCTCCCTTGACATGCTGGCCATGCTTCTTTTCATGCAGCCCAGGATATAACCAGCTTTCTGGGCTGAAAGCGCACATTGTTGGCCATGTTGAGCCTTTCATCCACCAGCAACCCCAAGTCCTTCTCCTCAGTGCTGCATTCAATCCATTCATTCCCCAGTCTGTATTGATATTGGGGGTTGCCCCAACCCCATACAGGACCTTGCACCTGGCCTTGTTGAATTTCATGAGGTTTGCGCAAGCCCACCTCTCAAGGCTGTCAAGGTCCCTTTGGATGGCACCCCTTCTATCCAGCATGTTGACCATATCACACAGCCAGGTGTCAAGCAAACTTGCTGAGGGTGTACTCAATCCCACTGTTCATGTCGCCAACCAAGATGCTGAACAGCACTGGTCCCAGTACAGACCCCTGTGGAACACCACATCACTGGTCCCCATTTGGACATCAAGTCATTTTCTGCAACTCTTTGAATGTGCCCATCTAGCCAATTCCTTAGCCACCAGGTGATCCACCAGTCACATACCTGTATCTCCAGTTTAGAGACAAGGATGTCATGTGGGACAGTGTCAAAAGCTTTGCACAAGTCCAGGCAGATGACATCAGTTGCTCTTCCCTCACCCATCAACACTGTAACCCTGTCGTAGGAGGCATAGAAGCATCTTTTGTTTTCTAGTGAATTTCTGTATTGTTTATAAGATTTTTTTCTGTTTTCTGACTTAGCATCATGGCACATGACACACCATGTGCTGCTTGAATCACTAATAAGAGTGAAGATTTGGAATCTACTTTGCACAGGCACTGAGTAGCCACAGCTACATATGAAATCAGGTCAGATTTGAAAATAGAATTCTGATGTCTACATAAATAGTGTTTAAATTTTTTACTTCTATGTTTCTTTTATTTATTAAAATAACATATCTCTTAATCATGCCTTACATACTGTTAAAAAAAGATACTGATACATAAATAATATAGACTTGCTGGCTTAGACTAGCACCCACAGATTTCCTAGGTATTGACAACAGCACATGCTAAACACGTTATTTGGTTTAGGTATGATTGGGAAGGAGAAAGGGAAGAATAAAACTTCCATAGGTTACACTATCTGCCATTTTGTTCTACATCTTGCATTTTCTGTTTTAAAAGCCTCTTTTATTAACGTGGAAAAAAAGGAAGCTTTTCCTTTTCCCAGTTTGATAAGTATCTCATTTCATTTAGGCATTTCAGTCAGTTTCCTAAAGATAGGTGAAATTAATTCAACCCTAGTCCCAGTTATATACAATTTGAGAAATATAAATGTAAGAAATATGGCATTAAAAAGAATGGTAATTGCAAAGATTAGAAATAAAGATGAGTGAGTTTTTATAAGGCATGATTTTGTAGTCTGTGCCCAAAAGCCTGTATATAAATCCACATTTAAGTATCTAAATATGGTTTAGCTTTCAGAACACTGAATCACTCAAGAAAGCTGTTGACATAATTGAAAGTCAGGGAAACTTGCACTCTCTGAAAATAAAGCTACATTTTCTTATATGCATAATTTGACAACATTTATTTAACCATTTAAATCAGAAATTATCTAACTCTTCTTTATGAGTTTCCCTACCTCTACTTCCTGTTTCTTAATCTATTCTTTCCACCATCATCTTACCTTCTATATACTGGACAACCAGTATCTCAAGAACCAGATTGAGATGAAAAGGAATCAAAACAAAGATTCAGACCTAGTAATTATTTCCTGGCTGCCTACAAAAGCTAGAACAGTTCTTCCTGAAATCTTAAAACTCTGTGGAAGTTGGTCTTCAATTCTACATGGCTGTCTGAAATCCAGACTCATCCATATTTCACAGAAATTTGAGCAGGAATATTTTATAAATGTTTACTGCCTTACCTCTCAGATGCGCAATCTCCATGTTAAATGAAAGGCTTTTACTCTATGTTAGCTGAACCCTGAGGCTTCTAGAACTCAGTTTTGAAAATTATGACTAAAGAAAATATTACCCACATTAGCAAGAAGAATATACAACAGTAATGTCTTAATGGATAGAACGGCTTTTTTGCTGATGTTGATTCCCCGTTTGCTATTGAGAGCTCACCAAGTCTAAAACCTGTACTTTGTAACCACTATATGTTCAGTGTTATAACAAATAATGTTGAAAAAATTAAATTATTTTTTTAACTACATATAAGTCCAAGATTACTTTAATTATTAATATAAATCCAATTTTCTCACCTATTCAGAATTTTTTGATCCTAGGTTTTGGAACAATATTTGTTTCCAATTCCAGTTATATTCATTTTTCTTACGCATACAGAGTTTTGGTTTGCAATTATGATAGCCAGCCAGTCTCTTCTCTGAGTAGTCTTTTTGATACAGTAGGCCAATTTTATTGGGTTTATGTGGCAAGGTTTTGTTAGCAGTTGGGCCTACAGGGTTGGCTTCTATGAGAAGTTGCCACAAGCTTCCCTTGTGTCAATAGAGCCAATGCCAGCTGGCTCCAAGATGGACCTGCTGCTGGCCAAGGCCAAGCCAATCAGCAACAGTGGTAGCACATTTGGGATAACATATTTAAGAAGGGGGGAAAAAATGCTGTACAACAGCAGCTGGGAGAGAGAGGTGTGAAAGCAACAACTCTGCAGACACCAATGCCAGCGAAGGAGGGGGAGGCGGTGCTCCAGGCACCAGAGCAGAGATTCCCCTGCAGCCCATGGTGAAGACCATGGTGAAGCAAGTTGTACCCCTGCAGCCCATGAAGGTTAACGGTGAAGCAGACACCCACCCTGCAGCCCATGGGGAACCCCACACTGGAACAGGCAGATGTGCCTGAAGGAGGCTGTGACCCTGTAGAGAGCCAACACTGGAGCAGGCTCCTGGCAAGACCTGTGACCCCATGAAGAGCAGC
The DNA here is from genome assembly GCF_015220075.1 of Falco rusticolus. Lineage (NCBI taxonomy): Eukaryota > Metazoa > Chordata > Aves > Falconiformes > Falconidae > Falco > Falco rusticolus. The sequence goes on along the minus strand of NC_051188.1, from coordinate 51,801,862 downwards.
CCACATTGGAGCAGGATTCCTGGCAGGACTTGTGATCCTGTGAAGAGGAGCCCACATGGGACCAGGTTTTCTGGCAGGACTTTGGACCCTGTGGAAAGGACCCACACTGGAGCAGTCTGTTCCTGAAGGATTGCACCTTGGTGAGGTGTACTTACAAGGTGCACCTTTCACATGGTGAAAGGACCCATGGTGGAGGAGTCCATGAAGAACTACAGCCGGTGGGAAGAACCCATGTTGATGATCATGGACGACTGCCTCCTGTGGGAGGGACTCCACACTGGAACAGGGGAAGACTGTGAGGAGCAAGGAGTGGCAGAGACAACAATGTGTGATGAACTGACCCCAACCCCCATTCTCCATTCCCCTGTGCTGCCTGGGGGAAGGAGGTAGAGAAGTCAAGAGTTAAGTTAAGCCCAGGAAGAAAGGAGGGGTGAGGGGAAAGTGTTTTAAGATTTGGTTTTATTTCTTATTATCATACTCGTATTTGATTGGTAAGAACTTAAATTACTTTCTCCAAGACGAGTCTGTTTTTACATGATGTTAATTGCTGAGTGATTTGCCTGTCCTTAGACTCACAAGCCTTTTTGTCGTATTTTCTCTCCCTCTGTATAGTTGGGTAGGGAAAGTGATAGAGCAGCTTGGTGGGCACCTTGCATCCAGCCAGTTAACCTACTACAGCCACAAAAACTGTGTTTAGTATAAGCAACAGTTACCATTATTGACTTATCACTGAACTCAAAACATAAGAAAAAGTGAAAACTGACTGGTATTGCGGGATTCACTCCTTCCTAAATATGACATTAAAAAAAAAAAACAAAAACAAAAAAACAACACTGGAAGGAAAGAAAGTACTAAAGTCAGAGGAGGCACTAACTGCCTCAAAGAAAGAACTAGGGGGGGGGGAAATAAAAGATCATTTGAAACTTGGAAAAAGAGCTGAATTTCTCTCTGCAGTTGGCTGTGTCCTAGTTCCCTAGTTCCTGGCCAACAGCTTGGTGACTTCTTTTTTAACAGGGACTACATATCTCAGTTTTGCACAGCTGTACATGTATGTACATGTATGTACCGCTGCATGCACTGGCAAGCTGAGTAACAATACTGCATGATATTTTAGTCTCTCCCACAGTATAACATCATTTATCAAGTATTCACCTCATTCTTTTTCCTTCTTCTGTTATCTTTTTCTTTCAGTGTCATAAACAGAAATCACCATCTGAATCATTTGATTCATGGGCAGGATATGGCTATCATAGTCTGTTTATAATAACAAATTGTATGCTCTTTTTCAATATTTATTATCCACCAAACACAGCAGAACACTCTTTAATTTGTGGCAATTTTTTTAAAAGGGGCAAAGGTACTTTTAATGGTGGTTGTAGTTTGTTTTGGTTTTGGTTCTTTCTTCAAAACAAACTTTTCAATTTAAACTGCTCGAGTAATTTTTATTTCCTTTTTACTAAATTTTGCCATTATTCCTTATGCAATTATCCACTGGGATCATTTAATCCTAATTTTGGAGCAAACCAAAGTAATTTCAGTGATTAAAATTACTGGACGTTTTCAGTCATTTTATTTTTTGGCTTTGGATTTGTTGGAAGCTGTAGCTCCAACCTCCATTCTTCATGGGTTGAAGTCCTCTGTCAGAATAACATATCCAGGAAGCAATTGTTTGGTTTACTGTATGACAGAAGACATATTTTTTTTGGTGTATCATGGAAAAGGCATTTGGAACCTTGGGCAGGAGATTTATCCTTAAAGAAGGAATGAGAACTAAGAATCCCATGTGGCAATATAACAACATTAGGAGACACATCTTGATATCAGTCAAAATGACTCATTTAGAAAATAATCTGAGATGGTTTCAGAAGTAAAAAAGAAAACAAATGGTAATCAAATAGGCATACGTAAAAGAAGTTTCATGCTATATACATACTTAAGGTGCTGAGATGATTCATTGATAGTCATAAAACTGGATAGTGGAAAGAAAACTAGTATATTTGATTCACACACTAGAACAAATAATTTTGAAAATTCTTGGTGGTATATTCTATTTTTATTTAATTACTCATCAACATATATATATTTTTTTTCCTCTCAGGAACGTGAGTAACTCTATGTAAAGCTACTGTATTGAAAATATACATAAAGAGCTTTTACACCTCTAATAGTTAATAAAAGATTTTGCATATTGGTCCTTGATCTACCAAGGTTATATTTAGTCACTCCCAAATGTTCTTTTAGATGAGCTAAATTATAATCTTCTCTTGATCGAACAAAAAAAGTCCATTTTAATCTTGTTTTCTTGTTTCCAAGACAGGAAATTTTACCTGTATCTGTTCTATTCCATTTTTGAGGGTCAAGACAGAAAGTTAATAACTTTGTTTTGGCCATTTGCTTTGACAGCTGGTGGTCAATTAGTATTCCCTCATCCCATAATTGGAATCGCTGATTGCAAACCACTGTTGCTAAGACTCAAATATTGTGGCTCATTTGCAACTTCACTGCCAGGTGAGATTAAGGGAAATGTCCCCCTGGTTAAACCACCAGGAGCTGTGCCAAACTATAATCAGTCTTTTGCATACATCAGGGACCTACAAACACCACAGAATAATTGTATAAGCAGCAGCTGAAAGTTAAAGCTGCATCAAATTCTTCCAACACATATGCACTTTGCCAAATATCCAGCCACTCTTGCAAATGTCAGTAGCTCATTATTTGGCCAATTTTCTAAGATATACAGGTAACACAAAGTGAAGGAATACTAAATATTCCACACAATATTTAAAAGATTAAAAAAAAAAAAACAAAACATACAGATAATAACTCTGATTCTGCTATTGATAAGATTATGATTGCTATTCTTTCTCCTTTCAGGCTTCAGAATACCTAATACTGAATCTTGGTAAATGCTGAATTTGTAAAAACTCTAATATCTGAAGTAGCTTTTCCACAAAGAAGTACTTAGCATAACGTTATCATGTTACCCTTTTACTAAAGCAGGTCTAGCTCATACTGAACATTAGCTGTGAAGTTCATTGGAGGTAAGGGAAAAATTGGGGTTAGGGAGCTTATGTAAGAATCTCATGAGTAGTGAGGTCTCACAGGTCATTAATGTTTTGATACATCCATCATCATTTGGTGTTTTGGGTTTTTTTACCTTACATATATCTCCATTTTTAAATGCTCACTCCTGTCCAAGGAACCCTGTTTGACAATCAATCTTTCCAAATATTGCCTTTTCTACTTTTGTTGTGTGATTATTTCAGCTAGAAATGTTACTGTATTCCAGGAATTAACATGGGAATAAGGAGACTGTGATTCTGTGGTTCAGAAATATAAACTCTGATAATGATTACTTTTCTTCCTTTGTCTCACTCTGTTTAAATTATAACTGCTTTAGGACTGGTTTTGCTACCATGTCTCAAGCACCTTGAAGACCAATGAATGGAGCTCCCATCTATTAATTCAGCCAATAATTGGGAGCTGCAGTTTCAGCATTCAGCTCATGCTTTCAGGGCACAGTACCTAGAAATGTGCTTAAATGTTTTTAGGCTTTCAGTGTTTTCTTCAATTTCCAGAAGAGCTTGTTGAAATCCTCATCTTTATTAGCTGCTAGTCAGAAGTGAGCTTGCTCAATGAAAGCAATCAATGTGTTTAATGTTGTGGTATGTGCAATAGAAACAAGATTAGTGTTCACTTCAGAGCAGTCCTTGTTTCATTCTGAAATGCACCAATAACAACCCAAAAATCTTAACAGACTGTGTTACAATATATACTTCTGTCCTCATGCTTGAAATCCTTGCCAACCTCCTATCTTCTTACATTTACATGCAGGGCTGACATTGAAATGTGCCTTTCTTAAGGTCCAGTGTGTGTGTGTGATTCCAAGTGACACGAATTGGCTTTAATGGAAGGATGTTTTCCAGTGATCTCTCATGGACTCTGGCTGTTTTCACATCAAATGCTGCAGCTTGCCTGCAAACTATAAGGGCATCAGTGGAGGAACCGAGTGTCAGAGTTGCTTGCTTCTCTTCCCCTGCCTGTCTTCAGAATTTTGAATTAAGAAACTAATGTTAAATCTACTGAGAGATTAGCTTGCTTTATTAGCAAGAAGGATGTGAATAGTTATGGACTGGGCTGTGATGAGAAGATTACACTCTCAACTATCCCAGAGAGCATATAAAGAGGTGCTTGAAAGTCAGTATCTGGAACAGTGAGTGGAGAAATAAAATGCAGTTTGTGTAAAGTTTTGAGTGTTGCGACAGCGTTGGGAAGAACAGGCCCATTAGAAAGAGAATGCCTGAGATAGATAAAAAAATTTAGGTGAGACGAGCCCATTGCCTGCTTAAAAAAATCTTTGGTAAAATGACTAAGCAGCCTTATACTGTTTCTCAGCAATAGTGGTGGGTCTTATCTGTACTGACAAGATCTACTAAATACGTAAAATAGCAAAAATGCTTCTTTATAGTTTAAGATTATCACTATTTCCATTTGTGGTTCAAAAATGAGCAACATATAAGAAGTATATGTTCATTAAAAACATCTGATACTGTTCTTACAATGGTATTTTCACTGTGACTGGAGCTAATTTATTGCTTTGTCACAGAGCCATAAAATAACAACAACAACAAAAAAATACTTTTTTTCTGGGAAGTACAAAATTAATTGGTTGGCCTTTTGGGTAGATTTAGAGAACATATTTTCAATCTAATTGAAATTGAAATAGGACAAATAAATCCAAAGTATTGGATGCCAAAATCTTGTCTGTGTGTTTTGAAAATTTAAGTCCAGATATTTTTACTGCTTTTAATATTTTGTGTGCCTATATATATATATATATATCTCAATATCTTCTTCAGAAACAACAATAAAAAGAAAAAAGAGACTATTATGTCTTATCCAGTCCTTTAAGAGTATCATTTCAGACAAAGGGAAGAAGGTGGCCCTTCTGCAGAAAAACACACCTCATAATACAGAAATCCAAAACAGAGGACACAAATCACATCCCAAGAGCCTTTCTTTGTAGCTACTGACCATCCAAAGACCCTTGTGAAGTAACTTGGGTATAGATATGTACGCTGTATATGTCTGGCATTAGTTTAAACGAATCATCAAACTGCTTTAGCTTTGCATATCCTTTGACATCACCACAATGTGATGTAAGACTATCAGTGACTAGAAAACTCTTTGCAGTTATATTTTTTTTTCTTCTTGGCTATAATTTTTTTCTGGAAGTGCTACAGACCTAATATGACTTGCATTTTTATTCCACTGCTAGTAATACATGATGAGCTTTTCTCTTTTTTTTTAATGATTTTGTTTCAGTTGCATAATGTTCCTATTTCAATTAAAAACCATTTAAAATAGTTGCAAGTTCTGGAAGTTCAGATACATTTAGAATTTGTAATTCAGAGATAAAAATGCAACAACAGCTTAAGATTCTATTGCCTGTTTAGCCATACAGAATTTAAACTAAACTTGAGGTAATTCATTCATGTTTCTTGCTTATTACGCCAGTGGTTTTATCCTTGTCCTGGAAGGACCACACACTCTAGGGATTAGTGGTAATTATGTTTCAGTTTAAGATCATCTCCATAGAGCAAAGACTGCCAATTGAATCATACTGTGCTGAACTGCATAAAAATTATGCCAAATTATGTACAGATACTTTAAAAGCAAGTGGCTCACAAAAAAAGTAAATATCAGAATATATTGTACTGCAAAATAAAGTTAGTGATAAGAAAGGTAATTGTTTTCCTGGGTAATTTTTTTAAGTTTATTGCTCCCACTGAAACTTACAGAAGAAGTTACATCTTGGAGATAAATAGTTGATATTTTGGAAAAAGACATTAAAAAGTTCCATTAAGGCTTTTTTAATGAGATTTTGTAAGCATGTTATCTAATATTGGCTTAAAATTATACTTAACTAGTAGTTAAGTATTCTGAACTAATTCTTAAGTTTCTAGATATTAATTTAGAAAAATAAAGCACCCTTTTCTTGGCTTTGGTATTTCTGTTGTTACCTTCTTCAGCTGTCTTGCAAACTTCTACATCACTTTACTGAAGCAGTTCCCTTAAAGTGACATGTCATGTTTTTGCAGCTATCATTAATTTAAAAGAAATTTAGTATAATTTAAAGCAAATTCAGTGTAACTCCAGAAGTCACAGAGTATTTAATTCCTAATTGCTTACCTATAGAAAAGTATATTAGGTAACTAATACACAAAAAGTATCCTATGCTTTAATTTTTAAATTTTATTTAATGTTTTAAAATATTTTATTATTCTTCGATAAAAATAGTAATTTTAAACTTCTCTAAAGTCCTCAGATAAAGAGACAAAACTTCAAAGGGAGATTCCTCACATATCCTTTCAGTTAAATCATCTCTTATAAAGGCCTCTACACCACATGTTGAAGTGCATCCTGTATGCAGACCAATCACCTGGACCAAGCCATCATTTTCATAGTGCATACCTGGCTTAGACCTTTAGCAGATTTAAGGCATGTTTAGTATGGGTTATTTTTGTGGGCTTTTTTCCCCTTATGACATTTTAGTTCAAACCTTTTTGAAGCAATGTCTGTGTCTGAGCCAATCAGAGTAGTAGTTTTTAACATGACAGCAAGGACATATGTTGTGTGTGGTTGGATGCAACAGAAGAGCATGTGGAGCAATTTGAGGCCTGACAGGATAGCACCTTGAGTTTTTTTTGTAAATTCTGTGGTACTTAATGTGCCATAGTCTACAACAGTGATCACTGATCATGCACCCCTATCAGTAAAAAAATTTTCAGCGTACACTCTCAATATATGTATGTTTATGTATTTATAAATTACATCACCTGCTACTGTAGTTCTAACAATTTCTTCTGGCGCCCCACTGGACCATCTCACTCACCCCACTTTAGAGACCACAGGTCTACAAAATCTACAAGTCTAGTTGGGGTTGCCAATTCAATGACAGAGCCATTCATCCAGAAATCCAGCAATGCAATGCTGAATTTCATATCAATGACATTTCTGATAGGTAGGAGAAAAGGGGGCAAAAAAAAGAAAAGAAATCTGTGAACCAGTGTGGATAGAAAGAAATTGAACATTTGTTCAATTCATATTAAAGTGCTAACATCACAAGTATTATTCATAATTTGAATTTCAAATGTTTCAAACTTTCCAGTTTCACAGGACAGGGTATGTAATAATTATCTCTTACAGTGGGGTCTATTTTAAGCTGTTTATTGAAGGAAAAAGCAGAAGTAAGAATCTACTCATAGTTTTACATGAGCAGTTCACCATTGCCTCCCACACCCATATCTGGAACAGAGTTCATAGATGCTATTTGCCCACATACCTTGTCTCCTCTAACTGAGCTCCAGCTCTAGGTCTGATGCAACTCACCTAATGAGGTCACAAATGTCCTGCTGTTAGTGTTACTTTTAGCTTAATGTATGGTGTCTAGATAGGAGAACTAGACTGGCAAAACCATGGTTGGTTAGGTGGACTTGGAGACTAGCATTTAATGGGCCATAGTCTACTTAGAGGCTGGTAACATGGGGAGTACTGCAGAGACCTGTCCTGCTTAAGATATTTTATCTATATTGGAGGAGGTGACAGGAGTGTGTGCTTATCAAGTCTACAGATAACACCTAACTGAGGAACCAGTCAATACGCTTGAGGGCAGGGCTGCCATCCAGAAGGAGCTAGACAGGCTGGAGAAGTGGGCCAGCAAGAACCACAAGTTCATCAAAGACAAATGCAGAGTCCTGTCACTGAGAAGGAAGATTCCCCTGGTGTGTGAGACATGCTGGAATACTGAGAGCTAGGGAGCAGCTCTGGGGAAAAGCCCCTGAGGACAGTAAGCTGGACATGAGTCAGTAGTGTGCCCTAGCAGTAAAGATGGCTAAAAACATCTGAGGTTCCGTGAAAGGGGCACCTCACAGCAGCCTGCCAGGAGATTACAAGGAGATTATAATGAAGGTGGAGCCAGGATCTTCCCAGCAGTGCATGGTGAGAATGAGAGGCAATGGACATAAACTGAAAGAAGAGGACAGTCAAGCAGTGGATCACATTGACCAGAGTGGTTCCATAGCCCTGAGCCTTGGAGATTTTCATGATCCACCTGAAAAAAGCCTTGAGCATCCTGGCCTGATCTCAGACCTGATCCAGCTCTGAGCAGAAGTTCAGACTAAAGACTTCCCAAGGTCTCTTCCAACATGTATTCTTTTCTATGGAAGTTCTACAACCACACAGGTAAATTCCCAAGAAAGTATTTTCCTATTGACGTACGGAATTAAACTCTATAACTCTAAAGTTATAAAGTAGGTACGTTTATTACGCGCAGGCGCACAGGGGATCGCTCCTCCACAAGTGTGCATGCCCGAAGTGATGAACCATCTCACATTTATACAATAAAACAAATGAATATTCAATTAACGTCTATACATATTCGTTACCTAAACCCGCTTACTCTCGCTTCGTATGTTAATTAGCTTATCAGTCCTTTGCCTGGAATGTGGTGGTCTTGCAGGTTTGTAGGTGATTCATGTCCTTGTGACCATCTGATATTCTCCAGCAAGGACATTTAGCACTCCGTCTAGGTAACATTGGGATGTCTCTCATCCTTTTCTCATCCTTTTTATAAATAGCCCCTTTGTTAGAGGAAGAAGGGTAGGTGTCTCCTCAAAGCTGTGTGGCTATGTGACCAGACACCACACCCATGACCAGTCACCATACCCACATTCCTTGAGCAGACATATACAATCACAATCGATGTCCATTGTCCCTATTTCACACTATTTCTCCATATCACTATTCAATATCATCTCACATTATCAAATCAGAGTGCTGAGATCCAAGATTTCATCTCAGAGTTTGGCACAGTATTTCCCCTTACAATCAAAATCAATTTAAGTATTTCTGCCATTATGTGGATGAATTTCCAGTCTTCCAGAACACTTGGTGGAAGAGGCTGCTTTGGGTTTGGTTTGGTTTTTTTCAGAGGGCTAATCAGTAAGATATCCTCCTGGGGTTTGTCTTCATGCTCAAGACATATTAGGAGTGTTATCTATGATTTTCTTGATTTTTTTCTTAGCTTAAGAAATACTCCCCTTACATTTCTTCCAAACATAGAACTCCATTAATTAAAAGGGAAGCTGAAACTCCTGTAAAGGTGTGGCGAATGAAGAGACAGGACGTAGCTTGATGCAAGCAAGATGTCAATTTATTGTACAGAAACACGAGTTCATATATACTTTCAGAAGCTGCGCGTTTTAAACAGATTGGTTCTTTTGAGCCAAGCTTCGCATACTAGGCAATCCCCGATTGGTGGTTAACTATCAATCAACAGCAAGGTGTTTACCTTTCCTTGGAACCATCCTTGGCCTCATCTGTCCCCCACTCCCCTATACTCTGTGTCATGTTAATTGTTGTCTAGACAAGCTCGAGCACATTCCCCTCAGCTAACTGATTGCCACGCATGGTCCTAGTTTCCAGCCTGCTCCTGCATCTCCCCCTTCCTGTTGCACAAAAAGAACCTTTGAAACTGGATGAGTAAAAACAAGGTATAAGTAACAGAACAAATAAAAAAGCAACTAAGACATATTATCAATGTCAAAATAACCCACTGTCTCTGTTCTGTACAATTTTACAATTTCCCCTTTTTGTTTTTTGAACAGCTAGTACCACGTTTTCCATGTTCTGCAGGGCCCTTGCAAACATGACAGCAACCAAGGTAACAGCAAACAAACAATACTGCCAATTGAGTGAATGGATGCCAAAAAGGCTGAAATTTTCTCAGATTTTAATAACATGTTGCTGCAATGGGGCCCCTAAAATCCATGTAGCACATACCATCAAAATCCTCACAGCCATGTTCTTGAGCCAACAACAAAAAGCAGTGGCAATTTTGACCCACATTCTTAACTGCCTACCAAACAAGGTGATTTAACTCTTTAATGCTTTCCCTGAACATACCTCTGGGGTCATTCCCTTCATTGCCTCTTTTTTATATGCAACCAGAGACACTTTACCATAACAGAGAAGCCTGTATTTACATCTCTGACACAAACCACAGCTGTATGCACCACCAGGCTCAGGGCAAAAATCATTCATATGCAGACACCTATTATGCCATAGCGACACCCAAAACCCCTCACTTAAGCGTTTCCCACTTGCATTCCTGCCACCAATCCCTCAGACACCCTCTCACCCTCCCCAAAAATACAATCAATGCATCGGGAGAGACGAGGGGGGTAGGGGTGGGGGAAAGGTCTAGCTCCTTTTCCAGATCTATAGGACCTGGATCAAGAGGTTTGTCCTAGTTGTCCTGTTCCCGTGCTTGGTCCTGTGTTGTGAGGGTCGCTGCAATCAGTGACAGAAGCTTTGGGGGCAGAGGAGGCGTGGACAGAATCGCCATCGTTGACAGTGTCTTGAGAACAGTCGCGCTGTCGGTGGAATTTACAGCTTCAAAGTCTCTAAAGTTTCTTGGCTGCTCACCTGTCTCGATGCAGGTTGTCCGCCTGGTCCAGACAGCAAGACGATCGTTCAGCCAAGCCGTCTCCTCCGGAACGCAGCCCTATTCCACGAGCTGTCTTTTTTCCATCCTTATTCTTCCAAGGCTTCGGAACACCACCATAGGGGTCACCATTTGAGGAGACTGAGGCACGGACTCCCGGATCTGACTAGAAGACCCTTCATGAGTCCATATACGTCTCTTTATGGGGACGAAGCCTGATTCCCCGTTACAGATTTCCCACAGCTCACCTCTCAGCTCCGGAGGGATTTCAGGCTGGCCGGCTCCCGCTTCCTTTCAGCGGTTCTGATATGGAGAAATAGTGTGAAATGGGGATAATGGACATCGATTGTGATTGTATGTGTCTGCTCAAGGGATGTGGGTATGGTGACTAGTCATGGGTGCGGTGTCTGGTCACATAGGCACACAGCTCTGAGGAGACAACTACAGTTTTGAGGAGACGCCTGCCCTTCTTCCTCTAACAAAGGGGCTATTTAAAAGAGAATGAGAAAAGGATGAGAGACATTCAAATGCTATCTAGAGGGAGGGAGTGCTAAGTCTCCTTGCTGGAGAAGATTGGATGGTCACAAGGACATGAATCACCTTTCCTTGCTGAAGAAGATCAGATGGTCACAAGAACATGAATCACCTACAAACCTGCAAGACCACCACATTCCAGGAAATGGACTGATAAGCTAATTAACATACGAAGCGGGGTTTAGGTAACGAATATGTATAGGCATTAATTGAATATTCATTTGTTTTATTGTATAAATGTGAGATGGTTCGTCACTTCGGGCATGCGCGCTTGTGGAGGAGTGATCCCCCGTGCATCTGCGTGCAATAAACATACCTACTTTATAACTTTAGAGTTATAGAGTCTAATTCCGTACGTCAGTTCATTCAAAGTTCTGTGGGATTCGCTGCAAGTCGCTCAGTTAGGCGATTCGAGAGCCCTTCACATCAGATCCTTAAATGGATCACGTTGGGGTCACCAATTTGCTGCGATGGAGAGACGGGACGTAGCTTGATGCAAGCAAGATGTCAATTTATTGTACAGAAACACGAGTTCATATATACTTTCAGAAGCTGTGCGTTTTAAACAGATTGGTTCTTTTGAGCTAAGCATTGCATACTAGGCAATCCCCGATTGGTGGTTAACTACCATCAATTAACAGCAAGGTGTTATCTTTCCTTGGCACCATCTGTTCCTCATTCCCTTATCTTCTCTCAGCACGACTCACCCTGTTGATTGTTATCTATTCACACTCCTTGCCCTCCCAGGGTTTGTGGCCTACAAGCTCAAGCACATTCCCCTCAGCTAACTGATCGCCTTGCATGGTCCTAGTTTCCAGCCTGCTCCTGCATAAAGAGGTGCAGGTTTTTTTGTTACAAAGTTCAGTTAATAAAGTTAATTAAGATTTCTAACCTTTTGTTAGTTTCTCTGGTCACTGCATTCTCCACCATACATTTAATTTTAATAAATTTTCCCTGCATATATTGGTATGGTTCTAGCTTGCCTTTGCATTTTCAGTTCAGCCTCAGTTTCATTGCTGTTCAGAACTATTCTAGCCAGCAAATCATTCCACCTACAAGGAGAAAAGCCATAGTTTCTCACCTTTCCAACATAAATATTAAGTACTTTCATAAGTAATAGATGAGCCAAGTTTGTCTCAAGATAATAGATACAATTGTTCATAAACTTAAGGACATGTTTTCAAGCAACTTACACTCATCACGTTGTTACCATGTAATATAGTCTGTCTTAGCTTTGCAACTATATTGTTTGTTTCAGTGTAATCGCTATAAAGAGATTGCTAACCAACTCTGTATAATTTTACGTTAAGAGTGAAAGAGGTGTTTAAAACTAACCATCGCTGAGGAGACCATTGTATAGGTAACTAATGAAACAAACTTGGACTTTCCTTGGGTTGTCCATATAAGGGAGGTAAATTAATGTTCAGTGATCGGTCAGCTGTAACTACAAGGTTGCTATTGTTTAAGACCCTTTAGAAGATTCAGAGATACCTGTAAGGAGCATGTGCGACTCCTAACTAACATAGTGCTATCTCTTGAATGAATATGTATTTTTCCAAGAAATATAATTCATAAACGTGTGGACTGTATAATTCTGTTTGAATGAAACATACAGCATGCACTGTAGGTAGAAGGATCCCCCATGCATACAATACTGCAATAAAGGAATGCCTGCTACTTGGTGCTACATTGGTGTTAAGGAGTTTTCTTATTCCCGATTTCGGTTGACAACATTGTCTCTCATAACTTTCATCTCTCAGTAAGCACAGGTTCAATAAACAAATTAACTGTAGCCCATGTTGCTTCTACTACCTTTTAAGTCTCAAAAATAAAATCATAAAGTCTTTTTTATGCTGTAGTCCTCTTAAATTGAAATTCACACTTCAAACTTTGTATCTTCAATGTCTAACAATGTCTGCTAAAATAACTTACTATAGCTTTTTTTTTTTTTTTAATTTTTATTTTATTTGGCTACTAGAGCTAGAGTTCCCTAGACTTCTAGTCTGAACATCATGGCCATTCTTATTGAACACCAATGACTTGTTAATTTTCTAAAAAGGTCCAAAACATCCATGTGCACAGAAGACATCAGGTTTCATAAAACAAGTTATGTATTCCTTGAGCTGTAATCTCAGAGAAGTTAAACATCCATCATCTTAGTTCATTGGATGCTACAAACATGGTCTTTCACTTAACTCAACTGACAAATCAGCAAGCTTTACTGATCCTTTCATCTGCAGGGCAAGAACAGAAGAGCTGAAAGTTCTTACAGACTACCTCTTACCCAAATCTGTAACCATTAAAGCCCAATTAGCATCGATACAAGTATCACAGTTTATATAAATTGATTTTGAATAAAATTCATATGCATTGCCTAGAAAAAACATAAAAATGCAGGTTTCCCTGTCTCTGAAGTGAATGCTTTAAATTCAGACATGTTCTTTTTCTAAACGGTTATCCATCTATGCATTTATGAAGCAAGGCACTCTTTTTTAAAAATTTCCTTGTCCTGAAGGCATCTTCCAAAGACCTCAGCTACCATTAGGCTGTCAGTGATATTGCACACGAAAGGTTTGGTAAGTGTTCTAGATTTAAGAAAATATTCTGTAGAAAGTACAGGTATGAAGCAGAATGCACTTTTCTGACCACATGATGATGGATGAGGATTACTGCATTTTCTGGGTTTTCTGGTAGATTTATTCTTAAAAATTGCACTAGATGTGTCTTGAGGAAAGCTTTTGGATCACATTCCTCTTGAGTTGCATTAGTTCCTTATATAAGTTCCTTAGGTATAATCTAAGAATTAGAAGTCTCCTTAACACTAAGTGCTGAGGTTTTTGATCCCCATAAAAATATGGATGTAGGCAGTGATGGAAAGATAATTCAGGCATATAGGGAATGTACTGGCAAAGTATTAGATATAAAAGGAATTGGTAAGGGTTTTTTAGAATCACAGTTTAGATTAACCTAAATTAATTACCAAAATCATCTTTTAGTTCTAATCTAGGAGCCTATCTTCCTGCAGGATGAGACTCATCTCTCTAATCAGAGAGCTGAAGACAATGGTGAAGAACATGAGAAAAGACTGAAAAATATTGGGAGGGTTCCTTTAGGACAAGTGTTTCACTCACACAGTGGATTTTATGTTGAGAAAGCAAATAGCAAAAAGGTCTAAGGAGGAAACCAGAGGCATATAGCAAAACAGAAGGACAAAAGAACGTACAAAAGTAAAGCTAACTTTTTTTATTATTATTCCAGTATGTGTTTTATCTGTAAATGCATTACTTTTTTACAGAAAGAGAAAGTAAGTTATCTACTTCATTTTGTTCCAGGCTTAGAGAGACACTGTCTTACATTTTCCCCTCAGATTTCTCTCCCTTGGACAGGAGTCACCTGGGAGCTGTGAGTATGGTACTCTAAAGTTCAGTAGTTACCTGCTGAGCAGAGCAACTCTACTATAGTATTCACAGTTAGTTTTCTTTATCCCTCATACTCAGACACTTCCATCAGTCTCTGATGTTACTAGGTATTATGTCTCTGAAATATTCATTGCTCAGACCAGAGTCTGAATACTTATACTTAGAAAAATAGAAGTACAATCCTTTCAGCCTGTTATGCTCTTTTTTTCTTTTTTTTTTCTTTTTTCCTTCTTTTTACTGAAAGGATAAATGTAAGTATTTTGGCGTAGTAACTGTTCAACATGAGGATACTAGCTTTAGTTTACCATTGTGCAACTGTACATTTCAGATGAAAAAGTAATTCCATTTTTTTTAACTGTTGTAAATAAAGAATGGATAAGAAAGATGAATCTGTTGATGCTCAGTCATTCTGCCAATGATCTGATTTTTAATTTTATTGTTCTCAAGCAGGGTGCAGGAGGTGTTTTAGAGGTAGCTTAACCTCTGCTTTAGCTCAGTGTTAATTTCAAAAGCTGCTATTGATATCATCTTCTGAAAGGGAATTATGAAACAGAACTCTATATATATATAAAAAAAAATACATATTCCATTCCCCATGAGTGAGTATTTCAGAACTTTTAACCTTAGGTACACTGAATGAATTATAAAAGGAAGAGGTGTACACACATCTGTTCCCTTAGAGAAACAAATAAAATAGCAATATTCAGAACCTCATAAAAGATTTTTTTTTTTTATGAATGCAGTAATTTTCTGGAACTTTAGTGCAAATTTCAAAGATGGTTTCTACTATGATTCATTTTTTGCTGTGCCTGCAACTGAAAGGTGTGGCATATACCCATGGAGGATTTTAGACCTGATAATCCTTAGGCAATCTGCAGGAGAACAGCTCATCTGACCTTATTCTCCTTAGAGTGTTCCTGGCAGTTTCCATAACAGAGTCCTCTGTTAGTACTGCTGTGCTGAGATCTCACTTATTTTTTGTGGAGCACCACTATGTATCTCGATTTTTTGATCTAATATGTCAAACAGAAATAGCTGGCCTGGTCTGTGATCTGCTGGCCAGTTTTCCCTGGGCTGGAGGGCAAAGAGTTTGTAATATTGCAAAGGGTGTGCCTGAAATACCACACTTGGTGGTTTCCCATCAGAAGGGGCACTCAGCTCTGAGGTTCAGTGGCGCGCCTCTTTCATGTCACCCGGTAAATCTGGGAGCAGACCACACACAGAGGCCAACAGAATCTCTTAAAGGTTTTTAGGAAGCTGGTGAGGTGTGAGACAGTGCTAAGCAAAACCAGAGTCAACAAATGAGCCACACTTTCATTCACATACTGTCATGATGTGAAGCGTGCTGGAAGTGTGATCAGAAGGAAGACCTGTGGTGTGCAGCAATGACATATTGCAGGTTTGGAAATACTCTGTACCTTTCAGGACAACATAGTAGACAGTACTATTTTCCTAAGAGGTTTTCTGCCTCTTTTGATCTGGAAAGATCTGCAGAAATAGCCTTCACTCTTCATTCAGTTGAATCGAGAGCTTATAAATAAATGTGAAAAAAATATTTTCTTAAAAAACAAAACAAAACAAAAACAACACAATTTTTTTTAATTATTATTTTAAATTTCATTGATGAAGTACCTGTCCAGATCTAGTAATAATACAGAGGCCGATCCTGACTTCAATTGACTCCTAGGAGTTATTCAGCTATTCATATGGTAGCATTTTGAGCTAGATATACTGTCAGATGAAATTTCACTATTCAAAACAAAAAATAATGTATTATTGCCAACAAAGCTCCATATTGTGGACTCTGTCTCTTTCTTACTTTTTTCCATTCTTGATATTAAGCTGTAAGGCAAGTTCCAACCCCATAAAAATTACTTTCCAATAGTTTGGTATATATACTAAGAAGGTATCAACAACTTCAAAAATTAAACGCTAAGTAAATTGAAACTTGCATTTTTCAAGATAAGATAAAATTAAATTACTGCATTACATGGGATGGTACTTAGGTGCTGATGTCTAAAAAAAATCATGGGCAATGTAGGACAGCAAAACAAAGAAATGAGGTCTATACTTCTTTTAATTGTGCTTTTTGTATAGCATGTATCATACTTATCCGTTTTTTATTTTATTAAAATAAAAAATAGGTTGAAAAAATCTTGGGTTTGGGTTTGTTTTTTTTTTTTTTTTTTCTTTTTCCTGCTCACTTGTTTTATCTTGATATTATGGTTTGACTTTGGCATTACAAAATTCTCTGAGCTGGGATTATCACCTCCTGTATATTTTCAGAATACTTTGCACAAAGACGTCAGCCTGGTTGAGGCTTGCTATGTTGTGAATAAAGACGCATAGCTAGACTCACTGGGATATTTCAGCTGTGTTAAACCAGTTTGATGGCACAAAGCAAATGCAAATATAGTTGTGGTAGCTAGCTAAATCAGATTTGTAGAAATTCTCAGCACTAGAGAAGTCAAAAGTGAATAAAGCAAGTAAACTACACCCAATTCATAATGCTAGTCAGTTTACTGTGCAAAAAGATGGAAAAAATTAAGAGAGGAGGGAGAATATAAGTTTAAAAAAATGTAGCAACATTTCTAAAAAAAACCCTGACAACCCTATATATGTAATATTTCATTAGATCCAGTCCTAGTTTGATGGTGGAAGTGATAATATGTTAACTCCAGAAGACTTTTAGAATATATTTTTTTTATCATCACTTTGTATGTTTTCTCAGTATTTCCTCTTCTAGTGAGTTGTTATACAGTGAAATTGATCAACTGATCTTACACCTAGCTGAAGAGTAAACCTAAATCACAGGAATTACACCCATTTAGTTTTTATCTTAATGTGAGACGATACATCAAAACTTGATGTAAATTCTTGATTTAAATGTATCACGATAGATGGAAACTGAGGGAAGAATAATGCCTGGTTGCCAGAAATGCACAAAAAAATTGACATCACAGTTCGCTGCATATGAAGATTACTTACAATTTGGTGTATATGTATTCAAAACCTTTCTCGCTTTGCTCGCTCTATTTTAATTTACTATTTCACTACTACCAACCTAGTTATTATACTAAGAAACTTTTCTATAGGTGTTCGGTATGGTCATTTCCTGTAATCATGTATACACAGAGACTCAATGTTTTAAGTATTGTCCTATTTGCTCCAATTTTCATTTCAAAAGATTTTTCTGCCTTAAAATAGTATTGACCTTATTTCTTTTAATTTTATCCTTTGATACGTGCTTTGCAGTTCACTGAATTTCTTTTGCTATGTACACTTCCTTTTTTTCCTCATTTTTTTCTTAAGGGTGGTAATCAATAACTTTCAGCCTGCGTCTGTCCTTAGCTAATTTGAATTTTTATTTGCATATTATATTTCCAAAGAATGCATGATAGTATAGATGCAATGGTTTTCAGGCATAAGCCTGAGATGACCAGAAGGAAAGAAATCACTAGTGAATTTTGCTTATCATCCTAAATTAGTGCTATAAAAATTTCTAATGTCATTTTAAAATTATTTTTTAGAAAAACTTCAAAAAGGTATTTTGCTATATTGCAGAAACAAAACAATATCAATTCCTTTAGCTGTATAGAAAATAGCATGACAGAAAAAACCAAACACATCATGTTTTAAAGAACCTTGTAAGCAAACTAAGTAATTTTAATTTGTATGATACTGCAGTGCATTTGCTCTGTTGTTGAGCACACTGTTATCTTTTGAGCTACCATACCAGAATTGCTTATTTCTTCTGTGAAAACATTCCTATTTCTAGGCCTGCTGAGATGGTGTGTACCAGACCTCCTCAGGCCTGCAAAATCAAGAATATCATGTGGCATTCACTGAGGGGGGGGGGGGAAGTGTCTTCCTGATTTAATAGCCCAAATCACAATTTTTTTAAGCTTGGGGAAAAATCACACCTTGCATATCAGTCTCTATGGCACTGCTATACTCATTCTTCCACCCTTCTTCAACTACTATTTAATCAAATCTTCTGTTTAAACCTTTCCTAAAAGTTTTGGGGACTGAACTATGGCCCACTCTCAAAAGATAAATGATACAAATATAACATAAGTCATGCTGTTCTGGACAGACCAGTCTAGACCAATCTGTCCCCAGCAGAGGTGATCAGAGACATATTTAGGAAGAGCCTTTCTGTGTCCCACTCTCATCATTACTTTCCTGAGTCCATGATTATTGTATTAGGTATTCTAACATGTGTCTCTACCCATTCCTTGCAGTATCCGTCTGTTGTTTTTTCTTTCATTTATTTCTTCACCCATTAATCTGAACCTGCTGACATTGGCTGCCTTTGCTACTTCCTATGGCAGCACCTTCCAGAAGCTCACTACCTATTGCATAAAGAAGTACTTCTTTTTATCTGGTTTAAAATGGTTTCATTGAGGTTATCCTAGTCTTAATGTTATGGTATTTGGTGAATAACAACTCTTGTTCACTTTATCTACCACCCTAATGATTTTGTAGACCTTGGTAATTGTCCCTATCATCCCTGTTCCCTCTGCAAATCAGACCCCCACTTAGCCCCAGGGCTGGCAAAATGATCAAATGAGGAAACTGCTGTGTTAGGGGAGATACTGTATCAGTGTCTCATATCACTGTTCTCTGATTCTGCAATTCTGTGATAATGCCTTTTGAGAGAGTTCAGAACCACAGAGTGGCTAAGGTTGGAAAGGGCCTCTGAACAACTTTCAGCCCATCCCCCCTACTCTAGTTATGAGTTAAGAGAAAGAACATCTAGTCCATCCTTGTTCCACAGGATATCTGGCACCTGACACCATTGGTGGACATCTGAGGTCACAGACACACTATATCAGATATATTTTTTTTACAATTGATATCACCCTTGGAATTTGTAGCATGGCTTAGGATTGTGGGACATCATACAATAGCACATATTTGGCACAATGACCTCAGAGGCAGGTAACAAAGATGTACGAAAGTGGGACAAAATCCAGCAGCAGTTCAAAGATCTCAACCTACAGACAAAGAAAAGGCCTTACCCTAGTGGTACAAGCCAGCAAAATAACAAAAATACTTTACCTGGATGTCAACATCTCACAGCCTTGAATCTGGGGAGAAAGGGAGGTAAGAGGCCAAAGAAAAAGAAGGCGAAGAAAAAAAGGATAATAAAAGATGCAAATTGTATGACTGGTGCTGGTTCAAGGTACCTATTAGACAGCTCTGCACTTGATTGCCACAGCCTAAACCAGGAAAGCCTGCTGTTCCAACTGTACCGCACAACCATATGGCCTGCTGGTCAGGAGGACTGGCCGTGGGGTAGTTCTGGCTCCCTTCCCTGGCCAACAGGAAAACACCTGGTTGAACAGCCCAAACATCCTGGTATCCCTATGTCAGTGACTGTTTCAGTTCTGAGAGCAACAGCATCTTCCCAACCACTTCCTAACACATCATAAAGCTTATATACAAATATATTCCCTATCCACAGTAGTGTGATGCAGTATGTAGCTCCATCATGTTGAAGACAGACCAACAGTTGAACTGGATACTCCATTACTTGGTATAACAGTGCAGCTTCTTCTAACAGCTTTTGGTCTCTATTTCTTTTCTATTGCCTCCTCACTGCCACTGATACAGTGACATTTATTATTACCTAACATAATTTGATATAATTGAAACATTCTCAAAATACCTGTGATTTTTTTTTTTGTTTTAGATAAAAAAGTGTTGATTTTGTCACACTGGTTTCACTGACACCTTCAAAAACAAAACAAAACAAAACAAAACAAAACAAAACAAAAAACAAACAAACCCCCCCCCAAACCCCCAGAGATTCCTGTAACAACTTGACATGATCGAAATTTCTTACAAAAATATTACATTAGCCTAGCTTTCACAGTCACACATAGTTAACAGTCACCATATTAAAGGAAATATCCTTTCTTTCTTTCACCATGTTTTCTGCTTCAAATTCTACATACTATACATATTCATACATAAACAAATGTAACATCAGTGGTGTTCCTTAGGGCTCAGTACTGGGGCCAGTTCTGTTTGATAAGTTTATCAGTGATCTGGATGAGGGGATTGAGTGCACCTTCAGTAAGTTTGCAAACAACACCAAACTGGGCAGGAATGCTGATCTGCTTGAGGGCAGGAAGTTTCTGCAGAGGGATCCAGACGGGCTGGATCAATGGGACAAGGCCAATTGTATGAAGCTCAACAAGGCTCAGTGTCAGGCCCTGCACTTGGGTCACAACAACCTCATGCTATACTACAGGCTTGGGGAAGGGTGGCTGGAAAGCTGCCCAGCAGAAGAGGACCCAGGCTGTGTTTGTCAACAGAAGGCTGAATATGGGCCAGCAGTGTGCCCAGGTGACATCAGCATACTATCTTGTACCAGAAATAGTGTGGCCAGCTCGACAAGGGAAGTGATTGTCCCCCTGGGCTTGGTTGGCACTGGTGAGTCTGCACCTCAAATACTGTGTTCAGTTTTGGGCCCTTGTACTGGTTTCAGCTGGGATAAAGTTAATTTTCTTCTTGGTAGTTAGTACAGTGCTGTGTTTTGGCTCTGATGTGAGAACAATGTTGACAGCAAACTGATGGTTTCAGTTGTTGCTGGGTGAAGTTTATACTAAGTCAAGGACTTTTTGGTTTCTTGGGCCCTGCCAGCGAGAGGGCTGGAGGGGCACTGGGAATTGGGAGGGGACGCAGCCAGGACAGGTGACTCCAACTAGTCAAAGGGATATTCCATACCATATGACTTCATGCTCAGTATATAAACTGGGGGAAGAAGAAGGAAGGGAGGACATTTGGCATTATGGCGTTTGTCTTCCCAAGTAACCTTTCTGCGTGATGGAGCCCGGCTTTCCTGGGATGGCTGAACACCTGCCTGCCCGTGGGAAGTGGTGAATGGATTCCTTATTTTACTTTGTTGCATGCACAACTTTTGCTTTACCTATTAAATTGTTCTTATCTCAACCCTTGAGTTTTACATTCCTTTCCGATTCTCCTCGTCCCTCTGGGTAAGGGGGAGTGAGCGAGCAGCTGTGTGGTGCTTCATTGCTGGCCAGGGTTAAACCACAACAGCCCCTCACTTCAAGAGGGATGTTGAGGTTTTGGAGTGTGTCCAGAGAAGGGCAGTGAAGCTGGTGAAGGGTCTAGAGAACAAGTCTTATGAGGAGCAGCTGGGGGAACTGGGTTTATTTAGTCTGGAGAAAAGAAGACTCAGAAGGGATCTTATTGCTCTCTAAAACTACCTGAAAGGACATTGTAGGCAGGTGGGATAGGTCTCTTCTCCTGAGTAACAAGCAATAGGACAAGAGAAAGAACTTCAAGTTGCACCAGGGAAAGTTTAGACTGGAGATTAGGAAAAAATATTTTCACTGAAAGGGTGGTCAAGCATTGGAGCAGGCTGCCCAGAGAAGTGGTTGAGTCACCAGCCCTGGAGGTATTTAAAAGACCTGCAGATGTAATGCTTAGGTACATGGTTTAGCAGTGGACTTGGCAGTGTTAGGTTAACAGCTGGACTCAATGATCTTAAAGGTCTTTCCCAACCTAAATGACTGTAACTTCTGTAACAAGAAAGGAAAACAGGAGACGAATAAACTTGGTGCAGTACTCTTCCTTTCTGTTGTTTTCGGGGTTTTTTCCCCCCTGTTCATTTTCCCAGTACTCCCACTTCTTTATTGGATCTGCTTTTATCTACTATATCTACTTACAAAATTTTCACAGAAATAACAGCATAGTGGTATTAAGTTTTGCCATTTAGTTATAAAGTACTCTGGAGCTGACACATATGAAATGATTACTCCATTTTGACAGAGGATGAAATCCCAGTTCCAGTATAATCAATGACAAAATGGCTATTAAATTCAGCGGGACAAAGATGACACTCACAGCATTGAAAGAGAGCTTCATCAAAAGCACAATGCATTCATTATTTCAGACAGTTGCCATAATCAGCAAAGCCTCTTTTGAGGTTACTGTCATTTTTGAGGGTGACGTTTTTGAAAGTGTTTACTATCGCCATAGAATTCAATTCAGACAGAATTTGGTCAAAGGTGAGCACTTCTGAACATTGTATCGAGATGACAGAATAAATCCGGGGTGTTTTTTGGTTTGGTCTTTTTTACTGCTCCCATATATCTTTGCAACTATCAAAATCATTATATAGCTGTGCCAGACATTACAGTGGTGCATTAGAAACCCCAGAACTAGCCCCAGTCAAGCCGAAACATCCACTGTGCTGTACAGACAAGACTAGTTCAGATTCTCAGTGCACTCTAGTCCCTTCAGCCCACTCCAAAACAGATCAGCCACAGAGCACTTCAGCAAGGTTATAATGGTTATAATGGTTTCAGAACCAGTTTTCCTGAGGATCTCTGCTCTCTGTTCTTATAGAGTGCAGTATGATTCCCAGAGGGTAGTAATAGAGATTTCATACCTCAGTCTCACTCTGAAAGCTAATTGAAGCTCAGCTAATATATTAAGCATAGTTTTGCAGTTAATTAGATGATTTAAAGCCTAGTTTAAGTTTGACTAAGAAAATAATGAATAGCATCAGCAGCAACCAGCAAAAGTGCCTTCAGTGCTAAGGGTAGATAAGTAGCAGAAAATAATAACTTTTAAGAACTTTCATGAACTGTTCCATGAACAAATAATTTAGGATTGAAATCTGCTGGTTTACTGTTATGGAAGATATACTGGAAAAAGTGATTTTATTTTCAGGAAATACCTGATTGGAATGAATGAAAAAGAGCCAGACAGTTCTTAGTGGCACCCAGTGACAGGACAAAAGACAATCTGCAGAAATCATTTCACTTAAACTTAGGCTGACTTTATTTGTTTATTTGTTTATTTATTTATTTCTTTAGCTATTTATTTATCTATCTATTTTCTTTCTTTCTTTACTTTCTTTCTTTCTTTCTTTCTTTTCTTTCTTTCTTTCTTTCTTTCTTTCTTTTCTTTCTTTCTTTCTTTCTTTCTTTCTCTCTTTCTTTCTTTCTTTCTTTCTTTCTTTCTTTCTTTATTTATTTATTTATTTATTCATTATGTAAGGGTGGTCAAACACAGGAGCAGGTTTTCCATATTAGTGTTTCCATCCCTGCAGATATACGAAACCTGTCTGGACACAGCCCTGAACAGCCAGCTGACTGTGCTTTAAGCAGGGGGGTTAGACTAGATAATCTCAAGATCACTCCTAACCTCAGCCATTCTGTGATTCTGATGTTTTAAATTGAAAGCTAGATAAATTACTGTGGCTATATTAAAAATACCTCACATATGTGTGTGTGACATAGGGATATCACTACAATTAAGGTTAGCTTAAAACTTCGCATTAGAGTCCAATATTTACAAAGATAATGGCACTATTAGATGTTTTGCAGATATAATTCTAGATACAGAAAATCACAGAAATTCACTAAAACTGTTGCAGCTGCAAAATTTGAAAAGGAAGAGAGAAAACAAGACAAAAGCATATGAAAGGCAAATCTCTGCATGCATACCAGCCTAAAAGTATCTTGCACTTAAGTGCTCATCTGAGCTGTCTTCTGATTATACCTGTATGTCCTGAGGTGGACTAAAGGTGGAAACAAAAGAGTACATACTTCCAAGGTAAACCTTTGGGTTCATGAGAAGAAGATACATATATTTAGTCTTTTGATTTTATAATGGAGAAAGGTAGTGAAAGAAACACTTGAAAGATCCAAATGACCTGACCTTCACAAAGGGCTCAGAATTAAAGAGTGAAATTGATGAAACATCTATTTAGTTAGTTAGTTAGTTTTAGCTAAAGATTCAAGCACATTGGAAACTGCAGGACAGAGTTCAGAAGAAAGTGAGTAAAGAAACAAACAGTTGTGATTGAATCTGGAGTGGGAGAGAGGTCGATGTTGACTACCCTGCCACTGCAACAGCGTTTCACACTGATGATTTAGCGGAAGTATCAGTTACATTACTTTCAGTCTTTGGAGTGAACAAATGAACCAGAAAGAAATAAAATAAACACCACTGAAAAAGTGTTTGGGTTGTTTTGGGTTGGAGTTGTTGGTTTTTGATTTTTTAAATCATCTTCAGGTTCTGGATAGGGAAAAGAACTTAGCAGCTTAAAACAGGTGATTGTTTTTGAGCTTGTTTTTTCTTTATATAACTAGCAATTTCATAGTTCATATATTTTCTTCAACACTGTATAGAAAATAGGAAACAGGTTCGGATGAAAAATTATTAAAGATCAAAGCCTGTTTTATCTACAACATGAGGCAAAGCTTTTGAATTCCGGTGTCAATTACCTTATTAGTGTGTTCAAGTGCCTGCTGTTTAGAGGCACTGTTGCCCTCAACAATTAAAGTTTAGTGTGCTGGAAAGACTGGTGGTTAATCTCTGCCACTGGGAGATGACATCTATTTAATTCATATTTTATTCATATTCTTACCTCTTTTGCCACAGTATTAAAAGGTTTTACTTTGTATGACAGTTACTCATTTACTTTCTTACATGTCGATTTTCACTATTATAATTTGGAAAATATTCACTTTTCTTTTGCTTCTCATCATATGCATGTCCATACGGTAAACTAAAATATGGGTTTAAAGGACACAAATTATTCTGCTGTAACTACCTGCATACCTAGACTTAGCCTATACCATAGTTTATATTAAAGAGGTAGTTTATTTTTCTTTTAGGTCCAAACATTAATAATCACTAATTATGGTTTATCAATATGCAGTATATTTATAAGCCACTTCCACCAAACAAGGCTTTATTCCATTACTCTCTAAAGTGAGAGTTCAGCTCCACCAGTTTGCTAAGCATGGCATTCAAAAATCAGCAGCATTTCTGCACTCATATCACTCTGCAGAAGTTATATTTGTTTATTTACTGGCACAGTTAGAGTAATAAAGTAACTCATTCTCCCTTTGTCCCTAAATAGGTATTCTGTTTTATCAGTAAAACCAGTAAACTTAATTGCCATGTAGGAAGACAAATGATTGCAGTAATCAGTTTATTGGCCAGTTAACCAATTCACAATTATCTGTATTTATTCCCTTGTGAAATAAAATACTGAAAGAGATGGGATGTGAATCAAAATGTCTAAATTTAAATGTCCAATTAAATTAAACATTAATGTTTTAATGTTTTCAATTAAAAGAAATCAATAAGGTAAGATGTTTTCTTGCTCTGATCTTTGCTCTGGGGAACAAAAAATATCCCTCAACAGTCAAGTAACAATGGTTACCTCTCCCCCCAAGTCAGTATCTAGTGTGTTTAGTTTTTTATAGGTCAGTGTTGCCAAACTGAAACTTTGGTGTGAACTTATTAAACTGGATAATATTCCTTTTCCTCCTCCCTGCCTAACACAATTAAACATCTTTTTTACAAAGAAAACAAACAATTTTGATTTTCCAGTCCTCTCTTAGAGAATTCTGGTATGTTCAGTACTTGACAATATATAATAGTCTTCAGTTATAAACTATGACAGGTAAAATAATTTTCTAGATTAAATTGATATATTAAAATTAACAGTATGCATGTTACATTCAGGTTTGATTCTTCACACTGCATGGTGACTGTTACTGTTAGTACTGGTTCTATATGTAGAATGTTACACTGACATAAAAGAGACTAATATGAAGGTTGTTTTGGCACCATTGACTAATATTCACTACATATGTATACTAATATAATTCCATAATACAATTATTGTGTTGACGAAGCCTAGGAACCTTTTAAAAAGTAATTTGATTAAATTTCTGATCTCTATTTAATCAATAATTAAACACTCAAATGTATATAGTCCTTGAAGGGGTGCATTTTCCTTTTCACTGAAGGTCCTTGATCTTGGAGTCGTAGCCTGCAGATCACAGAAGAGTAACAGAGTTGAGAAATTTTAAATCTGGAATCCATATTTGAATAATAAATCACTCTTGGTATCTTTTCCAGTAATTCTTCTGTAAATATTTTTGAGCAATGAAAAAAGAGAAAATCAGGTGTATGTAACACTCCAAATGAAGAGCTGTGGGAAAAGGCTGAGACAGCATAATTTTTCCATGCAGTGTATGACATAGTGGAGTGAAAAGTGAGCTAAGTAGACAGAGAAAGCCCTAACAATATTTGTTGGAAGTCTGTCTCAGCTAAGTAGCTACAGATATTACTCACTTTTAATAACAGCATTGATGACTTAAATGTCAAAATAGTTTTGTTCTCCAAAAGTCATGTTGTGATTTATGAAGATCATCTTTTCTCGGAGCTGTGTTCCCCAAGGTTTGTCTTCATAAAAAAACCAATAAATAAAAGCTAATAAAAGCAATTCCTAATAAAGATATTGTCTTTGCTATCGATTAGTAACAATACTATATTACAAGCACAATCTGTTAATAATCAGTCTGTCAAGATCAAAATTTTATTTTTACAGAGAAAACCCAAACATTGAAGTGGACAAAACTTAATGAAAATACACATTCACAAGGGGGTTAATTGAGTACAACATGTAATTGTTGCTATGACTTTTGTATCTTGTCACATCAGTTAAAACAATTGAGATAAAAATTTGAAAGAAAAAGAATTAGGTATATAGAAGAAGATGAAAGAGGAAAAATTAGATAGTAATAGGATCAAATACTGGGTTTATGCACATTATCTAATTCTATTGGATTTCACACGGTAAATCTGCCATTTAAATAGCTGTAGTACTTATGGCATAGGCATCTTTGCCTATGAATAATTTTCAAGGAACTGCTGTTACAAAAACACAAGTGAAACTTCAGATTATGGGGGAGTGACAGAATGAAAAGGAAAATGTGTTGATGATTATAGGAGGGTCTGCTTGTGACCTGCTTGTTTCTGTAGATAGCTGAGCTGGGGAAATGTAGGGAGATGTGGGTGGGTTTCTAAGGTTACAGTTAATGAGGATTTTACTGCTTTAGCTGCAATGAGTTATGGTATTAATAGCATTGTGCCTTGTTAGGTGTTTTTTGCAGCCACAGCCAAGTAATTTGTTTATGTTCAGCATTTTCTGTGAGTTTAAAATTCAGTTTGGACAGTCTTGTGTGTGTGTTTTAGTGGGTTTTTTATTCTTCACTTAAAGTAAAATAAAACCTCAACTATCTAAAACAAAATGCAGCATTTTGAATAGGTTTGGTGCCACAGATATAATACTTCAGTAAATACCGATTTGAAAACAGATCTATACTGAACACTGAGTAATGTAACCATTTGATAAAAGGAATCACAGTAGGTGACACCAACAATTTTATTGTCTAGAAATTTGTTTTTCAAAGTCATACTTGAAAAAATCATATTTTTTTCCATTGAGACTGACATAACTTCATTATTGAATTAATATGTTGGTCTTTCCTCTTTTACATTAAAAAAAAAAACAGTTTGATATGATTTACCAAATATTCACTGGTGTATAATTCAAAACTGAGTGCAAGGCTTATTCTTTTCTTTTTGTAATTCTGATTAATATATACACAGATTAAAGAGGAGGGTTTGAGATCAATTACAAGTATATAGACACTGCAAGGAATAGTTGCCTAGTTTGCTTCAGGTTTTCAGCCTTTTAATTTTAATATTTTATTCAATAAAAATATATGGAAAGTTCTCATGCAAAATTGTTCAGTGGAAAGAAAATCTTCAGGATCTGCTTTTGCCTATTCATAAAATGCTAACGAGGCAGGCAGACAAATATAAATATTTAATGAAGGTTTAAAGCAATTTTCTTTCTAGAAGCTGAAAAGTTGTCTGTAGTTGATTCCTAGTCACTAAATGGCCATAAGTACAAACATTTCTCAAAAGATATTTTAAAAGCTCTGCTGAGAAATAGGCTGAACTATTTAAACATTTTTTTCCTATTACTGAGTAGCTTTAAATACAGGAAATATTCTTGTGGAAGTTTGCTATTTCTGTGCCAATCAGTAATGATGAATACCCATAAAAATAAAATAAAGACCTGTTAAAGTAGACAGTGTATTGAAAGTCACTTTATTTTTGAACAGCACTGAAAATCTTGCAATGAAAAATCATGACAGTGTCTCAAAAGTGAGGTTCAAGTAATAATTTAAAAATGTATTTGAGAGGTTGCGTGTCCAATAAACGACTTAACAGGGCTTTTTTTTTAGCTATATCTCAAAATTTGGTGGCAAATAGTATTACTTAGGATACACTATGGTACTCTGGTAAGCTTTAGTTCTCCAGAATGTGTTTAGCTTCCTGTACATCTATGAGGGTGTTCCAGTCTCTAAAGGTTTTTCAAATGGCACTGGACAACTGAATTGAACTTATAAGGTAAAAATGTTCTAGTTATCAGAATTTGCTTTGAATAACCACTTTGAGGCAAGTAGGATCTTAAGGTGGAACATGTTTGTTCTGTCAAATGTAAAGAGAACTCAGGTTGATTAGGTCAAATGTAAACATCTAATTGGAGACATCCAAACTTAATTTAAACTAATCACACCTAAGTGCACCAAGATACAGTTGTCATCAAATTTGTTTCACTTGTTATAGCTACACAGACAGATAAATTTACAGTATAAATTTGCTTGGAAGGAAAGGTCATCTGGTTTGGACAGCTCATGGACAACTTATTTCAGGTTGCATAGGGTTGTGTCCAGTTGAGTTCTGAATATCTCCAATGATGGACATTCCACAACCTCTCTGGACAATCTGTTTGTGTTTGACTGCCTTCATTCTTACTATGTAATTTGAATTCACCACGCTGCATCTTATCTCTGTTGCTTTTCATCTTATCACTGTGCACCCCCAAGAAGAATCTACCTCCATTGTGTTAAACTTTCTCTTCAGGTAGTTGTTGACAACAATAAGGTATCCCACCCACCATCCCTTAGTTTTCTGGTTTTGGCAGACATCTTTCAGCCTTTTCTTTTGTAGTACATGCTTCAGCCTCCCAGCCACCTTGAGCGTCTTCCACTAGACTCACTTCATTACGGCATTGTCTTTGTTATGCTAGGGAACTCCATACTAGACAAGTACTAATAGGCACAGCTTCACAAGTGCCAAAGAGAGGGAAGGATCATTTCCCCCAGCCTGTTGGGAGATCATCTTGGTAATACAGCCAGAATGCTGTTGGCCTGCTTTGCCACAAGGGCACACTGCTGTCTCACATTCAACTTGACCATCAGGATCCTCCACACCATTTTCTGCAAAACTATCTTCAACTCAGTCAGTTCCCAGCCTATACTGCTGCATATGGTTGTTTTGATCCAGTTGCATGGTTTTGCATTTGCTTTTATTGAATAGCATGAGTATTTTGCCAGCCCATTTCTACAGCCTGGAGATGATCCTTTGAATAGCAGCCTTTCCAAAGTACCAACTGGACCCCTCATTTTTATATCTGTGAATTTGCTGAGGGTACAGTCTGTCCCATTATCTAGACATGTAATAAACCTCGTGTATTGACCCCAACACATGCGAGAGTAATTAGCCACCAACTCGACATAGTAATACTAATCACAACCCTTTCAGCTCAGCGATACTGCTACTTCTCCCCTCACATCATAGTCTACCTATCTAGGATATATCTCACCAATTTTGCTACAAACATATTAGGTAACAATAGACTTTCTAAAGTCAAAGTAAACAGCAATCATTGCTCTCCTACCATGCATAAAGCCAGTATTTCATTATAGAATGCAATCGCATATGATTGTATCTACATATTGATAAGTTCTATATTTGCAGTAGTGTATGTGGTTGCCTTGGAATCCCTTTATGAGAACATAAAGGGCAATAAGATGAATAGCTAGCAAGGGTTCAATAACATCAAATCATGGTTTGAATAACTTCAATTGTGTTCTATGGTGAAATGACTATGTGGATGGTGGAACAGTGGTAGATGTAAGATATTTTGACCTTTGGAAGGCTTTTGACATAATTTCGTTCCAGGTTTAAAGGGTAGAAATCAATAGGTTCACATCCATTTGGAACTGGGAAAGAGTGAAGTCCTTGGGGGTTAATAGTGGGGCACATGTTCAATATCTTTATCAATAGCCATGGTGACAGGACAAAATGTAGTGTCAGAAAATCTGTAGACAAACCTTATTTGAAGGTAGTATCTAGCATATATAACAGAACTTTAACTTAGATATACCATGATAAACTTAAGGACTGGACAGATGGAAAACTCAAGGGAAAAAGCTGTTTTCTACATCCTGCTAGAACAACCCTAGACACAAATGCATGCTAAACAACTAGCTGAATGCCAGCTATGCTGAAAAGAACTTGGGAGTGACAACGAATGGATAAAAGCTAGCTTCAAAAATAAGGCAGTTGTGAATCACTGGGAGAATTGTACCTGGCCAATCAAGGGAAACTACATTTCTTCTCAGTGCTAGCAAAGCCACAACTGGGACATTGTACCACTTTTGCTGGCCTCTCTCAGCTGCAGAGGGATGTGGAGAAAATGGAAGGAGTCTGAAAAATGACACATATCCTAGAAGGTGTGTAGGAGGGAGCTTGGCTTGTGTAGTGTGACAAAGAGAAGGCTAAGAGGTGATTTAAAAGCTGCCTGCAAGTACCTGAAGGAGAGTTACCAAGACACTGCAGGCCATTTGTTCTTATAGTGCTAGGGGCACTATACTATAGTATCTTACAAGGGGCACTGGACATGAGTCCAATGAAGTTCAAATTGTTAGGAATTTTTTTTTTTCACTAAGAGGTTGCCAAAGCACTAGAACATGTTAACCAAATTGGTTGTGCGATTCTCATCCTTGCATATTTTCAAGATTTTCAAGACCTGAGACTACAGGGAAATTATGTCTTTAATCTTACGAGGAGCAGCCGAGGGAACTGGGGTTATTCAGTCTGTAGAAAAGGAGGCTTGGAGGAGACCTAATGGCTCTACAACTACCTGAATAGAGGTTGTAGTAATGTGAGTGTTGGTCTCTTGTCCCAAGTAACAAGTGATATGGCGAGAGGAAATGACCTCAAGTTGCGCCAAGGAAAGTTTAGATTGGATGTTAGGAAAAATTTCTTTGTGGAAAGGTCATTGAACAGTCAACAAAGGCAAGTGGTTGAGTCACCATCCCTGGAGGTATTTGAAATACATATAGATGTGGCACTTAGGGACATGGTGTGGGAAAATTACTGGGGTGTGGGGGTGCGGAGTTAGAGAAAACTGTGACCTAATAGAAGCATAGTATTACAGAAAGCTTTTTAGGGTAAAGTACAGCTATCGCTTTCAGGACGGTTGGCATGCAGGGAATCTACTTTATAAAGGCTCCCTAAGCTACACACCCTGCCAGCTCAGCTCATGCTGGTAGGAGTAATGGGGGGTGGAGCGGAGTGGAGACACTGTGGCCAGGCTGTTGGGCTCCCTGCAGGAATGGGAACTTGATGGTACCACACAGCTGATAAGCTGCATAGCAGTTTTCAAATGAAGAATCTATGAGATACCTGCTGCTGAGCCAACCATTGTGGTGACATGACTTTCCTCAGATGAAATAATCTCACTGTAATACCAACACACACCCCCACCCCAAAGTTACCTGCCTCCAAGGTACCACCACACCTCAATGGGCACGTGATACCAATCTGTAACAACAGTATGTGTGACTGGAGTCACTCAAGCTCCACCTAAATGTGAAGAAAATGGACTGACCCTGGACTGAAATAAATCCAAATGGGGGCAATTGGCTGAACTCCCAAATTACCCATCTCTGATTTACTGTTTAACTCTACGTTAAACAAAATCTGCACACAAAGTTTAGGTCAAGCTGTGTGAGACCGCGCCGCGCGCTGCCCGCCCCAGCGCTCGCTCCCCCCGCCCCGGCGGTGCGGCCGCCCCCGGCAGCGGTGCCCAGCCCCGGGGCAAACAGCCACCCGCCACCGGGCACCGCGCGGGGGGTGGGCCCGGGCACCCACGGCCGCCTCGGCCCGCCGAGGCAGGCGCACCGGCGCGCCCAGGCGGGGCGCGTGCGCGGGCGGGCGGTAGGCGCCGTCGCCCGGGAAAACGGGCTCCTCGCGCGCGGCATCCGGAGCCCCCCGGCACCGACGGGCGGGGGACCCGCGGGGCCGCTGACGCGCTGGGCCCGCGGCGGTGACTGTCCCTCGCGGCGCGTCCCCCGGGCGCCTCCCGCGCTGCCCTTCCCGCCCGCTCCCGCCGCTGTGTCCGTACGGACGCGCCGCCCCGAGGCACTTTCCCGCCGGGCGGCGTTTGGCGGCGCGAGCGGCTGCACCGCGCCGCGGGGGTCGCGTCGGGTCGCCCCGGGCCGGGCTGTCCCCGGCCGGGACATTACCTTGGCGTCACGGGCCGGACACCCGGCAGCGCGAGCGCCGCGTCTCACCCGCAGCGGGCGGGGCGGGGGTGCGTGTGTGTGAAGGAGCTGCCGCCCCGGGCGACCCCCCCGCGGTGGGTGAGTGCCCCGCGGGCAAGCCCGGGGCCGGGGGCGCTGTAACAACCGCTCGGAGAAACGCGCGGCTCGGCCCGCGTGCCAGGCGCGGGAACACCGGGATCAGCTGCAGCGCGTGACCGCCGGGCCGGCGCTTTGCGAACGGGGCGCGAGGTTCCGGGGAGGGGAGGGGGGAGCGATGGCTCGTGCGGTGCGGGGCACCGGCCGGGCCGTGCTGCGGGAGGCAGAGAGCAGCGGTGCCGGGAAAAGGCCACAAGGAGCCTCAGGGGAATGGTGAGATTGTGTAAATCAGGCCGTGGGGAAGGGGGTGGGTGGGACAAAGTCACCCGTGTATGGCTGTGTAAGCACAGGGTGCAAACCGCGTCACTGCTCAGGGTGTAGGGCAAGGGGATCAGACCCGTGCTCAGTCATCCCGCGGCACTGGATACGATGTTCATATAATAATCACAGCCGTATCAGTGTTGTGGCAAAGGATAAAGGGTTAATATGGCTGGTTTTCACTTGTCAGCGAGGGCAATACCATTGCAGAGAAGTATGTAGCATGAGTGTTTCACTGGGCTTGGCGATACCCAAATGGAACCAGAACCTGTTTTCAAGAATTCTGGTCCAACACCAACCGAACAGGAAGTCCCTCAGTGTCCAATTGTTCCTGGAATCTAAATGTGAGGGCACAGAGATGTAGTTACAATTCGCCAGAAGTTTTGTGTGCAGTATGCCTACAAAAAATTGCCCCCCTCGTTGGTCAGGGTTATATTCTATAAGCTATATTTGGCCTCTGTTTTTTCTCATGCCTGAAATTCAAGGAAATACATTAGGAATCAGAGTATATGATGACCTAATAAGAGAAAAATGATCTGTTGATACCTCCCTCACTGGTGAGAGCACTCAGAATTGGGGAAGGATGAGTGATCACCAGAACAAATTATACAGCATTATGGGCCAGCCCCTTGGAACCCTAATGAACTGGTTAGTGGTGCCAAAATTTCTGCACCGATGGGTGGGGGAACTGTGGGCCCATGGGGCTCCACTGGGTCTGTGGTGGTGATGTCTCTGCAACTCTATCACGACTGCTTGCTAGGTTACCCTTCTGTTCTGTCCTTCCTGCCCTTTCTTATCACTCTTCTTACAAATGCTCTGCTCCAAGAAACTTTTCTGACCGGCAGCATTTGACCTCATTTGTGTCTTCATCTCACTCTGGGTGTAACATCAAATCTTCCCTGCTCGGGCTGTCCGGAACACAGACCCACTCTTGAAAGTTCTTACAAATGAAGGGACTTCTAATCAAAGAAGTTGGCCTTAAGAAGGAGGAGAAACAAAGAACAAATAGTGAAAAGAACACTGTTACCTAAGTTATGCAGAAAGAAGCCTTCAAATGAGGAGAAGACAAGTTGATAAGGTGTTGCAGTCCACTGACATCAACAGAAAATTAGTTGCAAATAGGACAATATAATTGTGGCAGTGGGAGATCACGAACTTAAACTCAAATAGCCCCCCTGGAAGACAGGAAAACCCACATGGAGAGGGTGCACAGTTAGTGAAAAACTTCGGTAGTACTATCTGAGGATGCCCACTAATTTGCATTAGAAGTGAGAAACTTGTAACCAATCCTGTGTATGATAATGAATATGCAATGTATTACAAAGTATAAAAAATAAGCAAAGGAGGGAAGAAGTTATGGAAAACTCCATTGTAACTTCTAGGATCAGTTGATGGGCTGAACTTGTCTTCTCCCCCATAGGGACGTCTACTGGGTAAGAACTTTATGGCTAACTCATGCTAGCTGTTATTAGGTGTAATGTTTTAAGCTTGTTTTGCAGTCAGTGTATTATCACTGGCAATCTTTGAACCTTATTCTGTCACAAACTTGCATTTTGTATAATAAACATCTTCAGCTGAAGTTCATTTTGTATGTCTTCAGAGATTTAAGCAGTTGTAAGGGATTTGACTCCGTGATGCTGTCAGCGGGTGTCCCTCAGCAGGTCAGTGGAATCACCTCCCAATACAGTGGGCTGTCAAAACGCTGGTAGCAGGCAGGCTGGTCGGACACAAGGGTGTCATCTCGTCTTTCTTGGGAAATTGACAGGCTGATCAAATATAAAGGGTTTGACGAAACTCCCCTTCTTAATGTGATACATGGTTTAGTGGGATTTGGCAGTGTTAACAGTTGGACTCGATGATTTTAAAGGTCTTTTCCAACCTAAATAATTCTAAGATTCTATTGATCTTAAGTTAGGGAGGGTATGGTTTCCTGCCAACAGGAGTACATAGGCTGTAGCTTTTGATCCCATGATGATGAAACAGATAGTGGATGAAATGTAGAAGTAAAACAGGAAACAGAGACGAGGGCGTACATTTTTCTTCCTTCCTAAATAATCTAATTGCACAGTACTAGTTATATCTCTTTTCTTTATATTCATTTTAACAAATGTATTTTGAAGTGTATTAATCACAATGAAAAAGCTTTACTGTTAAGTCTGATTTCAACTTGCTCAATTACTAATTTGGTAATCAAAACGCTGTCCCAGGACATTTGGGTTTGAATTCTTCCAGGCTGATGTGGGAACTCAGCACTTCCTGAAAATGTTTCCAGTTGTGAAGAAGAAAAAATAATAATAATAAAAAAAAAAGTGTTCTGTAAAAAGTTGCAGCTGAAGTAAATTACCTATTTTTGCAAGCACATTAGAAAGTTCTAGTAATAGTATTAAAAAAAGCCTGAGCCTTTCAGCATCATTGAACATCCTCTGAAATTACCAGGACTTTTGGTGATTTACACAGAAGTGCTCACAATTTCCTTAGTTATATCTAACAGTGATGTGCTTGTCATTGTCAAAACAGTAGCAAATGGGCAGTAATAAATGTTCCATCCTAAAAAATAATGTGGTGCTCATTGGGCTAAGATGCCCATCAGATTAACAGCTGCTGAGGTATTCCCAGGCTTGCAGCCTGGAATTTGGATGCCTAGATTCAATATCACTCCCATATTAGGCAAATAAAACATACATAGGTTTAGCTACATAAGCTCCAGGGAATAGAGGCCATTAATGGTTCCACTAAAAATTAAGGGAAAGTAGCAATATTGAAAGTTGATAAATATATTCACACCATATGTTTTAGCAATCTGATTTTATATGCCTGTGTCAGCAGCCTAAACTCTGTTCAGTTGCTTGAAAACACTTTCTGGAGGAGTCTTTACGTAGGCTGTTTCTTAAGATTATATATGCTCTAACTTCAGTGCTTAAATGCATAATCCTTTTTTTTTTTTTTTTTTTTTTTTTTTTTGCTATATGAAGGAGATAAATGGCACAGACAGGAATAGATCAAGGTTTTCAGGCTGACTGTCTCTAGTTTCCTAGTCACTGTGCTCTATTGTCATTTGAGGTTTTTTTCATCTACCTCAAGATCATGTGGGTTTTTTTTGCATTTCTGTAAGAAGACCTTTGTTGAAGAGAATAGTTCTGTAGATGATGGCAGCTATTTACTGAAAATTAACTAGAAACACATAGTATCTGGTGTTTCTTGCATTTTTTGCACCTTCCTCCTCCTCACACACCCTGACCCACTGGAGCCCCCAGCAGCAGACATGGCCTTCCAGGGACTGGGACAGGGGTGGGAGCACGGGCAGAGCAGGTCTTTCTCAGGGACAAGGGCAGCCTATGGGGGTTGGAGCTGGTCCCCACCACTTCCCACCCCACTCTCAAGTGACTGTTCTCCTGATGGGAGCTGCTGCTCACTTGGGGGCAGTGGCCTGAAAGACACCAGGGGTGGAGGCACACAACAGCCCTTTGTTGGGGCCTCAGGCCAGGGGGTTCCCACCCACTGTGGGTACCCTGCTCCTCCCAGCAGCCTTAGGAGTCAGGGTAATGATGGAATAAATGCAAAACCAAGGAGAGGAAATAGATCCTGGGAGGTTTTCTTTTATAACAAGTCAAGTTTATTACTAACGAGGCTTTTCTGTCCTAAACAGACAATTCTGACTTGCAGTAAATTGTAAACTATATATGCATAGTGTGACCCTTCTAGCCCACAACAGGATTTCAAGTGTAACACTTGCTGCTGTTAGGGATGGGATTCCAGTGTCCACCATCTAGAAGGATGGCTCTGGTCTAGGCAGCTAAATTTAGGTGCCTGTGTGCAGGCTGGGTGTCTAAGCTCCCATTGTCAGCAAAAGAGTTAAGAATAAGTCAGTTTCATAAACGGGGTGCTCTAAGGCATTTGAGACATCCACATGCACTGGGCAGATATAACAGGAGACTACCCATGTCTTTTCCCATGTCTTTTTGAAGTGTCAGTTAAATTCAGGTGAGGTATCACAGAAGTGATAAATGGCATAAGATGCCTATGGAAAACTCTACTCTGCCTAAGGAAATTATCTCACCATGATCAATAGACTCAGTGAAATCTGAAGAGTGATCTGCTCACGTTAAAGTATACAACTGTATTGATTAGTTGAATCCCATTCCTATGTGCAGCAACAATTAAGTTACCTATTTATGTAGATTGCCTAAGATTATACTAGGTTTTAATTACATTTTAAAATGAAAACATGGGATTTTTTTCTTTTTGTACATACTGCATGTCAGTTGTTAATGGAGAAAATCTTGTGTCATTTGTATAGAAATGTGGTAAACCTTAAATATTATTTACTGGAAATAATTGATGTTAAAAGCCAACAAATAACATGAAGAAACACAAACCAGAGACAAAAAAAAAAAAAAGAAATACATAAATAGATTATACAAAATTATCTAGGACCTAAAGGCTACATATTAGAAGACAGAGTGAAATATCCATAGTACAAGTCTGTCTGGCCAACAGTTGTAAGACATACAACAGAGCTCATAAATGTCTTCTGTCTTTACAGAATCAAACTCAAATGATGCTTCTTTCCATCCAAGGTTTCTTCCCTAAACAGAACTAGAAACCTGCAATGTTGTATTGAAAATTATTCAATGGTTAGGATACTTTACAATGTGTCCTCTCTTTCATGGATCTTTGGTGGCTATTAAGGATGGTCTTGTATTGCAGCATCTGGTAGCTGTGGCACCTAAATCATCTGATTTCTACTGAATCATGCATTCCCTTGAAACTGTAAGAATGTAAGTGGATTCAAGACTTGCACCAGTGCATCTGATTTGACTGAAATCAGCTGAAGCATTAACAAAGCTATTTTTCACAGAGGACAGAAACAAGGTGAGAACTTATATTGGCTTGGTTTCAGTAATTTTTCCCTTTCTGCTGTCAAACATACGCAAAAAAAAGCTATGTGGAGGAAATCTAAGTAAAAAAATGTTTCAGGAAAAAAATAATCAATGTTGTGTTTCATGTAATCAAGGACTTAGGGAGATCAAAAGGCTAAAAAGTTTTATTTCTTATTAGTATTTTTTTCTTCAGAATATCTTTCTTAGAACCAAATTAGAGAAAATTGCTTTTGACCTTATCCCTACAAGCTATTAATAATTACTATTTTCAAAACCAAACCTACCACAAATGTGCCCACATTTTTGTATACCGAATTAGAGAGCATGCTTTTGAGATATACAGGAATGTGAGATGTCTAATTAAAGGGAAAAAATAAGAAAAAGACAATTTTCTAAAGTACTCTTTACTAGCACAAGATTTTCAGAATTACTCTAGTCTAGCACAGCTAGAAGTTAATCATTGGGAAAGAGCTTGTGCCTGCACCCAACTGCACTACAAAAGTCTTGCATGCACACATTGATAATAGTATCAGTACAATTCATGACATCATGCCAGTTACCACAGTTATAACTGTAAAAATAATTCTATATAAAAAGAATAAAAACAGAGTCTGTGTTTGTATTATCTGAGAGTTTATTCACCAGGTTCTTTCACACTGATTACAATTATATATCTTATTTCAAGAATTTTTTTCTATGGAAGTGCTGGTTGTTGTTATCTCTGTAGATAAAGGTACAAGCAGAAATAGAACTACTACAGATACAGATGAAAATAGCTTTTTATGTTTTTATTGCCTTCCATGAGATGATCAGTATATTCATGAAGCTACACATCAGTAAAACATTAAATATGAAATATAAATACGCTAGTGAGCGTTGGCACTGTATACAGAGCAGTGTTTAGAAATCAGTGTAATTGATTTATCTCTATTAATTCTGCTGTGTTTATTCATTACACCAGAGGAACATCTAAAACTGTACTGACCTTCACAGCTGCACAACAGTTTTAGATCACAGGGAAGTTTTGCAGGATTGAGGTAAAACTGTGAAAGAGAGAATGAGAGCAGGGTGGCTAGTCTACCTTCTGTTTTCTGTTTGAGTGCATTATCAGTGAGGCATAGAAGTCAATAGATGGTTGTCATACAAAAAGATGGGTTAAATTTAATATAAGGAAGTACTCCACTGCCTACAGGTTTCTACGTGCCACAACATGTACTGTCTTCCTCCTGCCTTTTGGAATGTGGTAAGTTTCCTGGGGGTCATGTAAAACATCTGCAAGTCCCATACAAACGCTTTGGATGTCATAAGGGTCAGAAATGGCTCTAGATGATTCAGTGAGGTGATGACAACAAAAAGATCTAGGCAAAATTAAATGATTATGTTTACACAACTGATTCTGCCTACTTTTAAGATCATGATGGGATTAATTTGCCTGAACAGTAGTGCCTAGGGTTTTTCTGGGCTATCCCACCTGGCTTCCAACTGTCTCCGAAATAATGCAAGCTGGCTGTCATTCTGAACCATATTGGCCAGCCTGTCCAGATGTTTGGATATCCTAAGACGTAGCAGATGGCACCAAATGTCTGCATGCAGGCAAACAAATTGAATCTCTGTACAGTACAATCAGTGATTGGGCCCTCAGTGTCATTTGAGGCATCTTCTTTCTCTTACCTGCAAGAGGCTGACAAATCTCACACAGGACTTAGAGGAGACCTGCTTTTCAGAGCAGCATCTGAATATCACCCAGGAACACCTTAAGGACTTCTGGAAGGCATTAAATATCTGTGCTTAGGTAAATAAATCGTAAATAAATCAGTCATCGACTGTAGAAAGCTATTCAGCTAAGTGAGACATATGTTTTATCATCTCAAAGCTCTGTGGACTTCATTGGCTGTGTCAAGTTGAAACTCGATACATTTGTCCATACATAGTATATTGGGAGTAGATGGCAAGGTTTAGGTGGGAGTGGGATGAAGGCATGACTTCTGGGAGAAGCGGCCAGGGGCTGCCTGAACACAGCCCATTCCAGCTGGCTGCAGCGGACCCACTGCAGGGGACAGCTGAGCTCAGCAGCCAAGGTGGTGGTGCCTTGGGGAAAATGTGTTACAGAAAAGGCAAAACACTACAGAGGCAGTGAGGATTGAGGAGAAAAAAACATATGTGAGAAACAACCCTGCAAACACCAATGTCAGAGAAGAAGGAGAGGAAGGAGATACTTCAGGCTCCAGAGCAGATATTCCCCTTCAGCCCACAGAGCTGGACCACGGGACCACACCAGAGCAGATATCCACACTGCATGTTGTGGAGGTCCCCACATCAGAGTAGGTGGATATCACCTGAAGGAACTGCCACCTGTCAAGAGCCCATGCTGATGCAGATTCTCCTGACAGGAACTACAGCCCATGGAGATGGGCAGACATTTTACCACAGCCTGTGAAGGTTCTCACACCCCAGTAGATATCTGCACTGTGGCCCATGGAGGACCCATGCTGGAGCAAGTTTACCATGAAGGACTGCAGGCCGTAGGGAGGACCCGCAATGGAGACAGGGAAAAGTGGGAGGAAGAAGGAGTGGTAGAGAGGAACAGTTATGTGCTGACTATAGCCACCTGTTCCCTACCTTCCCTGTCCCACTAGGGGCAAGGTCATAGGGGAGAAGGGAGCAAAGGAGTGAAGTTGAGCCTGGGAAAAATGAGTGGCTGGGGAGGGAAGGTGTTTTACTTTTTGTCTTTGTTTCTTAACTTCCAAATCTATTTTAATTGGCAATAAATTAATTTTGCCCAAGCTGAGTCTTTTTTGCCTGTGACAATAATTTGTAAATGATCTCCCTGTCTTTATCCCAAACAATGAGGTTTTTCATCATGTTTTTTCCCCTTGGCCTGTTGAAGAGGGGGAGCAAGAGAGAGCTGGATAGGGGTCCGGCAGTTGGCCAAGGTCAACCCACCACCCCTAGGCATCTGGAAGTTATTTCATCCAGCTGTCTTGGATACTAGAGTATCTCAGATGGCAATTGCAACAAATAAAACTTTCAATCTCCTTTCACAGTATTAAACACGTTGATATGTGTTTTACTTAGAGATTTACATTTTGCCACCTAAATTTAGGCATCTACAGTATACAAATGAATGTTACCCCATGAAGCTGACAATGGAGAAATATAATTGCATGTGATCCTCCTTGAAATCAGATTTAGTCAGTATACAAAGGCAATACGGATGAGCATAATGAGAATTTAGAAATTCAACTTTTGAACAACTCTAGGACTAGTGTCTTTCAGCTGCTCTGCAGATGTAGCTTCTGTAACAGTTTGGCAAAAGACAGATAGATCAATGTGCATCAATATGTATTTTAACATTTGTTTCGAAGTTTAGATTTGATTTTGTTAAAACAGCATCAACGGAATTAGGAACAACTCCAATTCCAATATAAGTCTGTAGTCAAAACAGACACACTTTCTTCAGGAAAAAAACAACCCAGCTTTTTTCAAGCTGTCAAAATTTAGCTAAAGAAAGCTAGCCAAGGGAATGGATATTTCACTTTGAATATGTCAAATAAAATCTTTAGAAAAGAAGTACTTGTTTTGTAACACATCATGAAGTGATTAGACTCTCTAAATGACTCTTTCTGTATAAAATGCTGTTAAAGAATTCCAGTT
The DNA here is from genome assembly GCF_015220075.1 of Falco rusticolus. Lineage (NCBI taxonomy): Eukaryota > Metazoa > Chordata > Aves > Falconiformes > Falconidae > Falco > Falco rusticolus. The sequence continues at coordinate 51,760,197 of NC_051188.1, read as the reverse complement.
AGATCAAAAGATAAAATACAAATGTGGATACCATGATTACAGGGATCAGAGAAAATAGTCATTTTAAGCTGTGCAAGTAAAAAAAGCATAAGTTCTGATTCTCATTCCATTTACCCAGAAGAAAAAGAAAGTACTGGCAATATTAAAACTTTTTTTTTTAAATGAAAAGCTATGTAGGGACGTGTAACTGTGCTGTAACATGCTGAAGACCTGGCCTGCCATGAAGATAAAGTGTTCTTTTAGGACACTGACTCTGTTTCTGACTTGCAGAGCAGGCTCAAACAAATGCCCTTCTGTTTATAAAGTCTCAGGAGGACTCAGGATTAACTTCCTTCTTCTAGTTATATTTTGGCGTATCATTTTCTAAAACTGGTATACTTACTCTCTGATACATTGTTTTCTCATTTTGTCTCCTGCCTCTAGCCAGTACCAGCTCTATAAAATCCCAGATTAGACAATTACAAAGTAATTTACTCCTAGGGAAAGTTTCTTTATAATCCCACATTAGAGACGGAATCATGCATTCAAGTATATTTTTTTCTATCAATTTCAGTTGTATATGTAAAATATGCCTATGATTTCTCTTGCATGAGGGTTTTTTACTGATTTGGGGCTGTGAATAGGTGAAAAGGTTAATTTATGTTCAAAAATTTTTAAAAATAAATAATAAATATTAGTGTTTCACATTGTCTGGAAAAAGGTCTATATGCTTTTATGAAGAGTTTTTAGGCATCCTGGAAAGTAAATAATCTGGTCAGATACAGTCTTAAGATGTTGGACCATTGTTCATCACCAGATTAATATGAGTCTACAGTGAGTTTTCTGTAGCAAAAATATCTGACATGTCATTTTCCTAATAAAAAGAGAAATACTAAGCAGTTAAATGGTATACAGCATTGATTAAGTCATTATTTGAGTTCCATATGTTGTTATTTTAAGAAAGCTGTAAAAAACTTAAATACAGTAGAGAGGGCTTAAAAATAGGAGCATTATCTATTTATCAAAAAGAAGCTTGAAAAAGATTGATATATAATGTGAACTATATATAGTGTAGTTAGAGGATCTATTCATAGTGAGTAGGATAGACCTCTGTATAAAGAGGTTTCTGTTGAAGATGGAAGGATCTTTTTTAATTATCAGGGAAACCATTACAAAATGTAATGGCCTCCAGCTGAAGCAGGTAGGGCTTGTACTAGAAAGAAAATGTAAATCTTTCATATTGAAAGCAATTAATGCTGGGATATATATCCTAAAGGTATGGGAATTTTTCTAAGACTTACAATCTTTAAAAAAATATTGGATGTCTTTCTGATATGTCGTGATTTGACAACATATTACTAGCTAGGTGTAGAAAGGTATAAAATTAGTATAATGATACCATTACCTCCCTGTTGCTTTGAAAATCCTCCATTTTACCCCCTCTTGAATGAGCTTAATCCAATATCCACTGAAATCACAGAGTCTTGCCATTGATTTCAGGTTATGACTCCCGTGTCTTGTGTCCAGTACAAGTCTTTCTTTTACATTTTGTAATGTAACCAAAAAACATTTGTGCAAAAACAATTCTATGGGAAGATCCAAAACCATTTTTTTCCTGAACCAATGATTATTAGAAATTATCTCGGATCCAGTCTACTACTTCTTTACTATCTGGCTCTCAGTAGTTTTCCATTAGTAAGATTCCAAGAAACTGTGTGTGGTCTGGAGAAGTCTTACTGGTTCATTTCACTGATTGATTATTTTTTTTCCTTCAGACAAAAATTGGCATTTTGTACTTCAGAAGTTAAATTTAACTTCTCCACACTGTTTACTATATTAACTATGCTGACTTTGAAGACCCTTTTGATTTGAAGCAGTGAAGTACAGGTTGATTTGGCACACTACAGCCTTTCCTGAGAAGCTGCTTCAGGTCCAGACCTGCTTCAGGTTGTAGAAATGGGAAAAACAGCTACATGTGGAAGCAATTAATTGTGAGTCTTATGTTCAGCAGTGATAGTAGAAGCCCCAAACCCAGTATCTTTACCCACAATTATGAGGTAATGTCTCTATGTCATCCAGTAAATTTACTTTTTATGTTCTTCCTCATGGTTAGGAAGTCATAGAAATAATATCCTGTTAAAATATATAAAGCAGTGAGTATTTCAAAGACTGCATCTGAAAATATAACTGAGCCTTTTATGTCTCACATTTTCAAGCTTTTCACTGCCATCACCAAATCAAGAAACAGATTTACTTAAAATCTGACTTTATAATAGATTCCAGGATTTGGATTCCCAGGCTGGCTACAATAGTCCCACGTATAACATTAGAACTCTTATAACTTAATCTTGTTCTGAAAGATAATTGTAGTATAAACACTCCAAGAAACATCCATTTATTGAAACTAATAGACATAATTTTGTATCAATGACTATTCTGCCCATTGCATTACTTTTCTATAATAATACAACTTAATGTCTGAAGCTGTGAACCAAGAACCAGTTACAGGCTCCCTCATGGTGGGATGTATCCTGCTTACACCCCAAGCCCATGCCAAAGCAAAAGCCAGATGCACACCAGCTTCTACTTATGCAAACATACAACACAGTACCCATGGAATGGAAATCCTGACAGCACCAAACGGCATGCTGTGATGCAAACCAGGAACACATTGCAAACACTTTTGCTCCATTTGGATACAGCTTTTAACAGCAATATCACGCAGACTTCTGACTGTACTCACACAGTATCAACATAATTTTAGGAATGTATTTACTAAACTCCAATTTGAATTCAGAAGCTGTGACTATGACTACATTGCTGAATAGAAAAAAGGCCCCAAGGACAAGTGGTGAAGCCTGGCTGGCATCCATACCGCTTAAGTTTTATGTTGGAATGGCCAAGCTGGAGAGGCCAAATTAAGCAGAACAGGCAGTCAAAATCCAGAGCTTGTCAGTATTCTTTCATTTAGTAGTGTGGATGTAGAGAATACCTGTTGTTCAGTGTTTGAACTGTCCTGAAAATTCAAAAGACAGATAAGGTGGATGTTTGTTCAAAGACTTTCTATCAGGAGAGGAAGACAGCGGTGTGGTATAGCTGTAGACCAGAAACTGAATCAATGTTATTTCTGCTACTGATGGTGTATCCTGAGGCAAATTAACTTCTCTAGGGATCAGTGTAACATCCATAAAGAGGGTTAGTAGTTACTTTCCAGAGATTTCTAGGGTTTTTTTGGAAATTAATATAAGAATGACACTGCATGAATGAGGAGTCTTGTTATTACTCCTTACAAATTATTATCATGGATCTTGTTTAGAAACCGAATTGCGAACAATAGTTGGTACTACAATAGAAGTCATATCTTTTTATTATTCTGTAAAAACAAGAAAACATTTTATTTATCTTATTGCAGCTTAACAGTCTCAGAACCATTTCCTTAAACAAATTCTACCCCGCAATTAATCTAAACAGGAACATAAGCCTGTTGCAATATCATTCATGTAGGAGTAAGTTTTTAAGGTGGCTTTAACTTGTCTTCTGTGAATATCTGGATTCAGACATAGCATGTCCACAATAACTGTATATTTCAGCTACATCAAATTGCATAGTTTTACTCTTTATAACTCTTTATAACTGCAGATCATTTTTTTTAAAACTGTTGCTTTCAACATTGAACCAAATTCTCCCCTTCAGAAAGAATATTCAAAAAATATGAGTCTGTAAGAAATTAATAGGAAAAAAAAAATAAAGAAATTTATTTGTATCATTAATAGAACTAATCCTACTTGCATTATAATACATGGGGCAGAGGATGGGATCCAATTTATTGAACTTAGGCACTGAACATATTTTTAAATTTTAGGTTCCCTTTTTTTCCTACTGAAGAAGTTTCAGATATGATCAAAGGGTAAATGGTAGTTGTATTTAAAAAAATTCAGGGGAAGATTCATTTTAGCTAAGTCTAAGCATATAGCTGTAGTCCTACTGGAGTTTTTTTAAAAGGCATCTGTTTCCATCCATTGATTATGCTGCATCCACACAATCCTGTTACAATGCCAAAGAGCTACGCAAGAATGGACGCCATCTACCATTTCTATTAGAGTGCCCTTCAGGGCTTCATCTGTGTGTGCTATGTGAGGACTAGGAGGGAGAAAAGCAGAGTTCTCCAGTGCATACTCTCACAATGACAAGAACCAAACCTGGTTAGTTACCCTAATTGATAAGGGTGTACAAAGTGTGAGAATGTTTATTGCGGATCATTTGATCAAGTATCTTCTCAAACTGGGCCGATACAGAAAGGGGATCAAAACATAGTCTGTCCTATCTTATTAAATCTGTTCTTAACTATGTCTGTGTGTAATCTCTCTCTCTATCCAATGTGTGTGAGTGCTGCAAGGACTCCGTGCCAGCTACTGGTGTGAGCAGTTAGTGGATTTAGTGCCAGCTACTGGAATCACGCCAGGGATGTAGGTGTCCCCAGTCTGTGGTGCCAGCAGCTGGAGTGAGTGGGTGCCTTGCTGCCAGCTATTGGAATGAGTGGGGTCTCAGCCTCAGCCACTGGGGTGGGAACAGTGTGTACACTTTAAACGAGCTACTGGGGGCACCAGGGATGATTGAGGCAAGTGAGGGGCTCAGTGCCAGCTGCTGGAGTGGGACCGCAGGTCATAGTCCCTGTGACAAGTGCTGGCTGCTGGACGTGAGTGTATCTTCCCCAGACCGAGGTACGTGTGGTGGAGGGGATGAGGGGTAAATGTGTTTGCTGGCAAATTTTAGGCTGGATGAGCCAGCAAGTAGGGTTCCTGGGACTGAGCAGAGGGGTTGTGCCAGTGCTCAGGGGATCCGTGAATGTGCATGTGCTTGTGAAAGTGGAGAGTGCCATGTGTGTGCTGCACTAGTGACCTTCTGCCTCTGCCAGCCCAAGAGGAGGAGGGGACTTGGCTGTCTGGGCTTGTGTCTGGCGTGAGTCCTTTGTATGGGTGCTGTTGAAGGCAGCAGTTTGCCTATGGCTGTTTGTGTGACCAGCCCTGCTGGTGTCCTGTGTGTGTACATTTCTGGGATACACATTCAGTTTTGCTGCTGATTGAATCTGGAAATGGGAAAGCAGCAGTTACTCCAGCAACCTGGGTCTCCAAGCTGGGCCTCAGCAACCAGGCAGGAGGAATCCACAGGTCCTAGATCTGCTGCAGGAGGTAGCTGTTGCTTGTAAATTTCCTTAATGCCCATTATAGTACATCACACTTTAAAAAGAGTCAAAGAAATCTGAAAAAAGTTTTTAAAGTTTCAAGAAAAACTAATCCTATAAATTTGGCAGACTAATAAGTTATGTAACTGTTGAAATAAAAAATCAGAATGCGATCAGTATTTTCCAAGCAAGGAAATTATTCTTTCCATAATGAAGTTTATGGAGATCAGACACAGCTTTTTCATTATCAATTTGAAATCCAAAATAACTCAGGAGAGGAAGAAAGTTATGAAGAACTTAGAACATGATTCAGCGGCCTAAACATAGGAACATAATGCTGGTTTAGACGCTTTAAGATATCCCAAGTTACCTCCATCTGCCACTTCAGAAAAGCACCAGTCTTCTGCAAACTTCAGGTCATTTTACCAACTTTATGCTGATGTCTTAGAATCCTGGATGGACTCAAATAAGAAGACCAAGCTATTATGTTTAGGAAACTATATCCCATCATCAAAATCTGAGTCTTTAGCAAACACCAAATAGCGTTGTGCAAACTGTAGTAAAAGCGTCCAGACAGAAAGAGAAGCAACATCTTCCAAGCTTCCAATATCAGAGTGTGAGCAACATGAGCGAAGAGGAGGATAGCAGGAATACTTACTTAAAAAATTTCTTAATAGCAATAATTGATAACACTGCAGCAGAAAATTAATAGAATGTAGCTCTAAACAAGCAAACAAAATATTATTTAAATTTGTGTTGAATTTGCATTCATATTTTTTGCAATTATCATTTGCAATGCCAAAACAAGTGATATTAAAAACTGAGTAAGAATACAAAGTTTCTGGAAAAGTAGGAAAAATCCGTGAAACATGGGAGTTGTGAAGTTGATCTGGTATCTATCAAGAAAATAAAAAATAAAACTGTATGATTGCACTGGCGACTGACTGGAAATTTGCATCAGTATCAGGTGAAAAAAATTAAAAGTACCCACTACTGAGCTAGCAGTTTTGAAAGTAAATCTGGAGAGGCAATGGAGTAAATATGTTTAGAAAAAACAAAGCATGTTTTTCAGGAAAATAAGGAGGAGCTCTTAAGTAAGTTGAAAACAGAAATAGCAGAATATTAACAGCACTACAGAACACTTGTGAACGTTCATTAAGAAATGTTTCTTTAAAGCTGTTTGTATGTGAATCAGAGAAAAGTATCTCTAAAGTAGGTTCATTTTGTGTATGAGTTAAAAAGGAACCGAAGGACTGGAAGATTCCAGTGGAGTCTAGATGAACAGAAAATAATACTTCTCCACTACCAATTACAACAATCATTTGGGGAAGGTGACTTGTCAAGTATATTTCTGTAATTTTTAAGAATCTTGATAATTGACTTGAGAGCAGTAAAGCACACTGTAAGTTTCTTCACATGTTCAACAATTCCTTTGGGGAGACATTTTTTCCCACCTGTTGCATTGTGTACAGCATTCTGTCTGGTTAATACTGTCACACAGTCAATGCTGCTGTAGTCTAAATAGACAGTATTTTGATCGTGAGGGAGAAAAAAGGTTTAAAGAACTAAAACTGTTAGATTAAAGAAAAGTAAACAAGAATGTAATTTATTTTGGAAAGGCAACTTGTGAGAACATTTAACACAATGGAACAAATAAGTAGAGGAACTCAAGTAGGTGGGACGTGAGGCTGCATGTACCCAGTTTGTAAAGGTTTGTTCTGTGTTACATCAAAAGAGATGCTGCCCTCAGCTGCTTCTCCCTGAAGTTCTGTGGGATTATGTTGAGCCAGCCTGCATGTGAGTACATTAAAATGATTTATTTTTTCCCAGATCTGGTACCTATACATCAGCAAGTTGAAAGCAATTTGTTATGTTATGCATCAGCTCATGTTATGTTAAGTTAGTACTCCAGTGCTACATGAAAAAAGACTTGTCAGACCCTTTGCCTGAGTGATCAGCTTTCTATGCTAGCCAGTCATCACTTTTTTGAGGACAGTTTTTATTCACTACAAGGTGCCTGATTTCTTTTAAATTGGAGAAAAGGACTGTTTTCAGACATCTTTCCTTTAAAATTTGTATTAGCTTCTCTATTTCCTAAAACATAAATCCAGCACAATGTATTATAGCTAGCAGTCTCAACTATATACTGGAAAAAACCCTGACTTCATCCACTCTGCAATACATTTTTATATGGCTAAAGCTCTTTCGAATTTCAACTTCTGAATATGGCCTTGCTGTTTTAAATCAGCATATGTCTTGTCCTACTTAAATGTGTGTCTGATGTTACTGTATAAGCATAGCTTCCATATCTTGCTAGATTTGGAAGTTCTTATTTTTTTATCTATCTTTTTCAGCATTTTCAGATCACTGATGTTTACAGGTGAGATCATACAAAGTTAAATCCTTTATCAATAGTTCTTTGCATATAAAATGGAAATGCATTATAAAAAGCATTCTAAAAAGATGATCTGTTTCTTTTGAGAAAGTTATAATGCTTTTAAATAATACTTTAATCTAGTAGTCTGTATTCCCATACAAATGTTAAAGTTGCACATACATACTTACTAACTATGATCCTGTTATATTAAAACAGGCTCAGAATTGGTAAAACTTATCTTACTATGACTGCTTTAGAATCTGATGATGGTTTTGTTTTCTTAACTATGCTTAGTCAATCTGGCAGAACATGTTTTTATCTCTTTTTTTAGAATTTCACAAATGGGGTTTCTCAGCATAACACAGAGGTTCTTTCCTATGTCCTCTGTGGAATTAAGGAATTGTAATTTTGTCTTCTAGATGTCAGTCAGAATCACATAAATGTATTAGAGTTAGTTTAAAATTCTGCTGCTTTGTAAAACATAGCAGCACAAACATTTTAGAGTAATTTTAGAGTTCTCATATTTAACAGAATAACCTACTGTACTACAGGCTAGTCGATCTCACTGTTGTCCTTGGAAAATCATGCAGCAAGCCTCTGAGGAATACATTTTGATGCACATGAATGGGAAGAAGGTGATTAGGAATAGCCAGCATACCCTGGAGAAGAGGAGACTCAGAGGTATCTTACTGCTTTCTACAACTACCTGAAAGGAGGTTGTAGGTAGGTGGGGGTAGGTCTCTTCTCCCAGATAACTAGTGTTATGCCAGGGGAGGTTTAGATTGGATATTAGTAAAAATCATTTCACTGGAATGGTGGTCAAGCACTAGAACAGGCTGCCCAGGGAAGTGATGGAATCACCACCCCTGAAGTTATTTAAAAAATGCATAGATGTGGTGCTTAGGATAGTTTAGTGATGGACTTGGCAGTCCTGATTAACGGTTGGACTTGACAATTTCAAAGATTTATTCCAACATAAATGATTCCATGTTTCTATAATCTACTATCCTGTACAACAGGCCTGATGGCCTTCTGTGATGAAGTGATTAGATCTGTGCATGAGGGAAGAGCAGCAGGCTTTTTCTACCTTTAACTTTAGGAAGGCTATCGGCATGGCCTCCCACACCGTCCTTGCATCCAGTTTGGATGGTCCAGATGGATGGACTACCAGATGGTTAAAAATCTGGCTGTATCATCAGTTTCAAATAACAGAGGTTACTGAAGGCTGGTTACAACTGGAGTTCCTTGGCAGTCTATACTGGCTTGTATCCTGTTTAGTTCCTGTTTATGATACGTAATGATATTAATCAAAAAGTAATTTTTAGTCTAAATATATTATATAATATTATTTCATGAATGACCACAAAAGCATTACAGCATTAGTGTTAAAGTTTAGAAACAATATAAAGTTATAACTATTGCTTTCACTGAGAAACAAAAAGGTCTTTTAGTATGAAGTGGAAAGACTGGGTATTTAAATTTAGGAGGCAGGGGGGTTAGATAGGATCTCTTATGTTCTTGGCATCATGTGATAAACTAAGGTATCATCAAAGGTTCAAAGTAAAGCAGACATATTTAAAGAATAAAATATTACAGATGGAGACTATCATCTATGGAGTTCTATATACTCTGAACATTTTTAAAGGTCTGTAAATATTCTATTTATTTTGGGAAGCCTGCTGGGCCTGGATTCATCTTCCAAAAATGTAGGAATATAATTAAATGAATATATATAATTAAAATGAATTCAGGCCAGAAGCTCACTTTTCATCTTCTAGAAGCCACATATAAAATTATGTTACATAGAGGTACAGTACAGGAAGTTCATTAATCAGTTCAGTCTCTTACCGAACATGAGATTCTTTGTTATTGTTCTGTTTTCTTTTACAAATTTGAGCTGGTTGCATCCACCCAGATTTCTGTCTCGTATATTATGCTACCTAATCTCTTCTGATTGTTTTAATGGAAAATACATGTTTTTATGTGCTGGTAGGAAATTCAGAACTTCGAGAGTCAAATTAATTTTGTTTAAAGGACTTATGTGAAGTTCCTTGGACTTTTTGAGCACTCAGTAACTGAGTAAACATATGTAAGCAATCTTGGTGACATAACTGATTCAATCAATACCTGTAAAAAAAATGGAAATATTTTAGAAGAGACTGGCAAAGACCCAAATAAAATCTAGAACACAGTTTCACTAAACTTTAGTTCAAGTTAATTCTGATATTTATTTTAAGTTAGAGACATATTCTATTTGAAAACTCACTGTTAAAATATAAATACTTGCATCCTTATTTTTCTTTAGACCATTCGTATATTTTAACACTTGGTAATACCAAGATATGATGAGATGTACATTTAAAATGCCAAAAGTAAACTAAAACAGATATCCATAATACTGAATTCTTTTTAGACGTTATATGAAAATAAAAATACTGTAAAGATCAGCTTTGCAGAACAAGGAACATGATCTTAAGATGCCAGAACCACTTTTCTTTTTGCAGTTTTGATTTTACTTGAAAATTTCTGTAGTCTCCTTATATAAAACTAGTAATAATAATCACTTATCTATGCAGGTATCACAGCAATCCATGCACTATAATCAGCCTCTCACATATATTTTACTATGTTTAACTTCAGCTCAAGAGTTATAGAACTTAAAGCATAAAAAGAGGTACAATTTTAGGTCTGTCTGAAAGCAAGAATGTTCTCTAGCATATATTCTTAAGAGCTTTTTAATACTTAGTATTGTGGTAACATTTAATTTTTTTTTTAGGTAGAAATTTTTTAAGGATTTTTTTTTACACTAATCACTGTATCACAATGATTTTTGTTGTTGTATTCCCCCAGATTTTTAATCTGACTTTTCATGAAACTAATTAATCTTTGCTTATGTCTTGTGTAGAATAACCCTACAGCTCATAAGGAAGTCAAACACAGCTCCTGTGCTGAAGCTATATCATCAGTTTGCCAGAGGGATTATAATGACCAGTACCAACGAAGGGAGAGAAAGGTTAAGCAAGCTAAATTGCTAAATGGATTTCATCTTTTATTTACCCATAGCTATCTACTGACACAAAAGAATTTAGATGACTGTTCAGATGATACATATTTACATTACCTGAATCACCAGTACAAGAAAAAAATGACACACACCCCCCATCAACAACAACCCTCACCAAAACCAACAAACCAAAAAAAAAAAAAAAAAAAAAGTGCAGTTGAACCTAACATCTTATATAGCTCTGAGGTTCACTTACACATGCTGCAGTGAAGGAGTGGTAAGACTAAGGATTTGTTTTTATCTTCACTTCCAGGTGCTGTTCATCTCCTTGATGATGTGGTAATTGCCTTCTGTCTATCACATAAAAGTGTAACATGCAAAATATTTGGAAGAATGGCAATTCCTAGCTTTTTCACCTCTGCTATGATGTCATTCTGTCATTTAACTCACCCTTTTAATTTTTGCATTTCAAATTGTTTTTTAACGTTAAATTCATTTGCTGAAACTCAGATGTTTAGTACCATTTAAGATTCCTTTGAATATATTGTTTGGTTTTGGGTAACCAAAGGAGAGAAGTCCTGTGGCTTATCTGTCAGTCTGAGTTGCCAATCACAGGTACTCAAGCTCAAGTGGTGCTAAAGACATATGCTTATGAAACTTAATCCAGTCACTAAAATTTCCTCTGTAGAAGTCTTAATCAGAATTAATAAATTATTGTTTCCTTTCTTCTTTGAGTTTAGTTGGTGGAAAGAAGAGGCTGGTTTAGAGTATGATTAAATTCATCCTACAGTAAATAAGTAAAGTCAAATGAATTGTGCCTTTCAAGTCTGTTTCCCTCCATTGGGTATAAAAAAAGCCTGAATAACTGTGTCATATTAACATTATCGATTTTTTTTAACTTGTAGAGGAGAATCTCAGACTAGATGTTTTATTGAATATTGTTTTGAGGCTTTTGCTTACTTGCATTATCTTCCAAAAGTACTTCCAATATTAATTAATAAACAACAATATGTATTCCCATTTGAAAATCTAGGTGAGCTTATTGTCAAATACCTATTTAGAGTAATAATATTATAGTTGATCTGGGCTTTTTTATTCTGTCTGTCTGTGCAGAAGCAGATTCTGCAGCTTCCAGAAGCTGAACACATATGATTTTTCATGGCCTGTCAGCACTTCAGTGCCGTAAGCCTACACATACTGATGGTCAGATCAGACTGCCTGGCAGGTCCAAGTTAGTTGCATGAATTAGACACTTCGGATTCCACATGGTGTTTTTAATTTAGATTCTTCAACAAGGTGACTAAAATTAGGTGGCAGGATCCCACCAGCAATTTGTTTCAAAATTCTGTTAAGAAAATAATCTAATTTTATAGTTAAAAGGAAATAAAACCTGGAAAAATCCCCATATGCTTTATTAGGGCAAAACAGACTGGGCTTTTCTTTGCTTTTTGGCCTAGTCTTCAGTTTTATCCTGTCTGAGAAACCAGTTATTAAGCTCTCTTAAATATGGTAAACATGTACATCAGACACACCACCAAAACTACAAATATGTAAACCTCATTTGAAATACAGTTTGCTTTTCCTATATATCAACAATGTGTTCAGAGCATGCTTTCAGCATATTCCTTTAACATCAAAGTTGCAGATTATTTGAGACCATAAGAAATGAAAGCTCATTACTGTTCACAGTATTTTGCTAAGATTTCATGCATGCCCATAGATCTAAAGCTTTAGAATTCTCTCATTTTTTTAGCTTAAAAATCCAAATAATTTTACTTTAAGAATCCTTTATCTTCAAATATCACTTATTTAATAGTTTATATGAAGGAACAGCAGTAGTTCAAACATGAATATCCTGTAGGATGCTGCCAAAAACTCATGGCTCAGAAAGATTGGATTAGATTTAGCCTTTTCAACATGGTAATTTATTTTGATTCTTTCATATGTATGCTTAACTATTTGTAGAGGAAAGTCTGCTTGTTTTCTGCTGTAACTAATTCTGCTGAAACCTTACATAATTTTGTAATATTGATTATTCTTATAAATGCAAAGATTTTTCACCTTTACAATTTTCATATTCTTTACTTTCTGTACAGATAAAATGAAATGCATTTTTCTCATTAAATAATAATTACTTGACATTCCTATTTATATTTTTGTATCAAACTGATAGTTTCAGTTTTTTTGATGATGCATCCCCAGTGTACCCAAGGATTATATTGTATTTCTTCCATCTTAATTCTATTAATGAGTTGTGAAACTATACTATTTTTTTTTACTTTCCTTTTAAGAATGCACCCACAAATGCTGTCTGACTTTGATCAACCTAACTTCTTTGCTGAAAGCTTCTATTATAAAAATAATGTACAAATCATGCTTTAATGATTATGTGGTCATTACAATCCTTAAAAGAGACTTTTGTACTTTATAGGACTGTTGCATAACACATCTTTATATAGTATTATAGCAGAGAGCTTAGCTGGCTAATTTTCTCCTGTGAAAAATACTTTTCCCTTTTTAAATCTACATATAGAAAACAGCAGTTTAGACTTTTACAAAAAACTCTTTTAAGGCATCTCTTTTCAAAACACGGAAATTATTAACTCCATTATTCACTTCCGCGGCCTGGACTGAAAACTTGGAGGGAATAAACAATTACCTCTTCTTTATGTAATTGGTGGAAAATGTTTTAGAGTGTTTTAGTTGAGGTCATATAGCTTCAAATCAAATAGCTACTGGATTGAATGATTCACATTTAACTGCTCTGCAAAATCACTTGCTGTGATATTTAATGTACAGGAAAACACAGGAGTAATTATTCAGATAGATTAAGTGCTTTTGTTTGTTAAGTAAACAAATCCATTTACTTCATGTTTGAATAATATTAATTTAAAACATTAAAACAAAACTCTCTCCCCAGTGTTTGGATAACTCATCCAGTAAATCAGCTGAAAACAAAAAAACTGGTCTAAATGCATACTGTTTCCTGACCACTGTGATGTTCTGTACTGATGAAAAGTAGCTGATAAGATATTCAGCTGGTAGCCAGTTTTCTCTGGGCTTTTTAGTGCTGTTATGAAGTAATGAAGAACAGTGAGTTGGACTAGAACGTTAAAAGAAGTTTTTAACTTTAAAAGCTGATGATACCCCTTTAAGTCTAAAATGTAACTATGTAACATTTTGGTCAGGTTCACGTTTTGGTATTTGCATGCAGAATTTTTTCTAATAAAAGTGAAAGGAAAAAGGTTGCATCTGCATCAAAAGACAAATCTAGCAAGAACATAGAACAGCTTTTTATTGTTTTCTTTTAAATATATTAAAGGGCATGGCAATTATCCCAATGCTAAGCAAAAGGAATTCTGAAAGCTTATGAATAATAGCTATTGCAAACCACATCATTATATAGCTCTTCTGTATATCAATCAAGCTCTTCCATAAAAAAGATTTGACTTATTTTTGTTCCTAATAAACTGAGAGCTTTCTGATGTGTATATATATATTTAATACCTATATTGATTTCTTCTTATGCAAACCTGCTCTTAAATGGCTTTTTTACCTCCTGCTTGGTGCTTATCCCCTTTCCCTTCTGTGTTGGGCTGAGGCTAGACCAGAAGCACAGCCACAAAGGGGCAGCTCCCTCTCTCTTCCCCCAGGCTTGTATTGGGTTTATGTGGGGTCTGCAGGGGTGGCTTCTGTGAGAAGACAGCAGGAGCTGTCTCTGTGTCAGCCAGTTTCAGACAACTCCAAGAAGGACCTGCTGCTGGACAAAGCTGAGCCCATCAGTGATACTAGTGGCACCACTGTGATAGCATAGTTAAGGGTAAAAACTGCTGTGCAACAGCAGCTGGAAGACAGGAGTGAGAAAATGTAAGAGAAACAGCTCTGCAGACAGCATGGCCAGAGAAGAAGGGAAGAGCTGTTCCAGGAGGCAGAGCAGAGATACCTCTGCAGCCTATGGAGAAGGCCATGGTGACACAGATTTCCACACTACAGCCCATGGGGACCTCATGCCAGACCAGGTGGATGTGCCCTGAAAGAAGCCACAGCAATATTATTAATTGGTAATAAATTAAATTCGTTTCCCTAATTGAAGTCTGGTTTGCCTGTAATGGTAATTAGTGAACTATCTCCCTGTCCTTATCTTGACCCATGAGATTTCCATTGTACTTTCTCCCTGTTCTGCTGAGGAGAGGAGCAATAGAGTGGCTTGGTGGGCAGCTGGCATTCAGCCAGGGTCAACTCACCACAAAGCCTTTATAAAGGGCCCATTTAATATCTGTCTCCCACTATTGACCAACAAACCAAAAATTAACTTCAATTAGATGACTTGCTGATGATTGAAATTAGGTGAGTTAAAGAACAGCTGTAATGAATTCTCTGAATTTTGCTTTCATGTTACAGTGGTGGTATCTTACATAGAAATACTTCCAATAATCCAAACATTTTTAAAAAATCCACACAAAAAGTGGTGTTCATAGAGAAAAAAAGCTGATGACATTTTAGAGAAGTCACTACAGACAAAGCAGAAGCTGCAGATATCACAGGCACATGTATAGATGGTGGAAATGTTCAAAATATTCCATGGTAGTACTGACAAATGGTTGCTGAAGGATGCTTACCAATGTTGTTTTAGAATTTTGTGCAAGGGGGTAAAGTGGTTTATTGTTTTCCCATACAGTGCTTTATGGGAAATTCTAAAGCTTTATGAAACTTTTGCTTAGAATTTTAATCATTATGTTCTCTAAATTAATAGTAATTATTCTATATTGCTCAAAAGAAATCAGTATCAGAAGTAAAGATTCATGAAAAAATGATTTAAAGGGACAAGACTGATAAAAATGAGATACAGTATTAGATCATAGTTCTATTGACTTTAAAGTTCAAAGAGATGCTATTAGATCAGTTTGCAAACTAAAAGCTTGTACATGTAAGAAATATGTCACTGTTTCTTTGGTATTCAGATTTATTACAGTTCATATGCCTAAAATGAAATTAAACCAAGTGTAGTCTATTGCAAAGTCAGGACTGCTTAACAGGACTTTACTTGAGTTGTCTGGGAAGTGCCATAACTCTAGATTTTCTGTAGCTCTAACATTTTGTGGAATGGAAAATAACATAGTACTTTATTGTGGGATTTTGTTTTATTCTTGACTTCAAAAATGTTTCTTTTGTTAGTTTTTCATTATTGCCTTTGAACTGACAATTTAACAGATTCTCCAGATTCTTTCTTTGATAAAATTTTAAGGATCACTTCTGCAATCAGAAGTGGGGTAACAAATATAAACCA
Source organism: Falco rusticolus (assembly GCF_015220075.1). NCBI lineage: Eukaryota > Metazoa > Chordata > Aves > Falconiformes > Falconidae > Falco > Falco rusticolus. The sequence goes on along the minus strand of NC_051188.1, from coordinate 51,744,368 downwards.
ATCCAAAACTATCGTACAATGTAATAGTTACTTCTGGAAGTATGAGATGCTTTTTACTCACTTCACTTTTGGGGTCTTATTGTAATATAAGAATGACAAAACCACAATATGTTGATGCGTATTTTTGCTTTGTGTGAAAATAACACAAGATGAAAAATTAGCAAATTTTATTTTACAGTGGTCACGAAATGAAAAAAAAAAAATGTTTCTTCTCTGGTTCTGTGTTACATATTGCATCCTGTGATTCCTAATAGGCTGCCTTGGAGCAGGTAAGTGGCAAGTAAACAGAGAACAGCTGAGGCAGCAAGAACTCTGTCATTTATTTAAAAAAATGATTGAAGGGGCCTCAAGTTGTACAGTAGTGTGTTCGCAACATATTAAAAGATCAGCCTCTGATCAGCAAGGCACTTCATAGGCACATTTTTAAGCATGTTTGTGATTGCTTAACTGAGTCAAGGTCATATATATAAAAGCTAAAACCTTTAGCTGGATGTATGTTTAGTTGAGATGCACTGAACTATAGTCTTTCTTGCTTGAAGCAGACTGCTAGGTTGACAAAGCAAGATCAAGAAACAGTAACATTTTAGTATTATTATAGTACATGTTTTGAGAAAACCAAAAGGCCTCAGCCCATTACTGTATCTCTATTAAGCTCTCTCTGGACAAGAAGGAGCTTCTCCTCTGCATTGAATAAGGAGGTGACAACGGTACATGTCTGTGAGGGTGGCTGCTCTTCCAGGAAAGGTGAGGCTATTCTGTTAAGCTAAGCTTGCAGGAAGGTTCTTTAGTGTCACTGGACCATCCAAAAAATGGATGTAGAAGTAACGAATACTAGTCTAAGATGACTCTGAATTAGATTTTTTTTTTAAAAAAATGTTTAATCATTAGAAGATGATTAACAGAAAATGAGATTAATATTCTGTCTAGTTCTTCAGACTGCTTTTTTCTGTAGGGTATTGTTAGTGTGTCACTTCACCTATATTCAAGTCTGATGTTTTGCATCCATGTGCATACCTCCTGTACAGCAGCATGGAAGAAAGCACTAAATAAATCATCAGACAGGCTGAGCAAAAATTTAAAATCGGTTCCTGTAGCCCTTGGGAATGCATGGGACAGTGGAAAACATTAAATTTTGACTCTTCCACTATGTATCAACAGCAGATTTTTACTGATTTTCTACTTCTTTTTGTTGTGTTCCAGCCATATACAAAATAAAAATTGTGGGGTTTTTTCAGCAGTTATTCAGTTTGGGATTCATTATGTTTAACTTAAAATATCTGAAGCTACCCATTTTGTCACTATCATTCTCTTAACTCCCTCTGTGGTGGTTAGATAAAGGTAATTTGGTAGAAGTATTTTCTTTCTCCACTGTCTGTAACAGGAGGCTAGCCTAAGGTAAGAACCTTTTCGATGGCTATGTCAAGCTAAAAAAGCCTGTCCCTGCTGAACCTATAGGTGCTACCAACTTCAGTTCTGGTGATTTATTAGTGGCATTTTCCTTTGTGATCTTACAGTGTCAGTATTACCTCAGTTCCTAAGTTGTATGTTGAATGTAATGCCTGACAAATGAAACGATCAACCAAAAATCTTATAGCCATTTTAAGATCCCATGGAAAGAGCAAGATTGTTAATATTGGTGTCTTTTACAGGTTCTACCCAAGGTAATTCCATCTACACTCGTTCACTCTGGAGTTTTGGTGTCTTATTTAAAAAAAAAAAAAAAAAAAAAAAGATTTTGATGCCAATTAAAAAAAAAAAGGAAAAAAGAAAAAAGAAGTACTTCACTTTAGTGCCTGATTTATTCCGGCATGCCATGTCAAAAATCTAAAAATATTGCCATGCTGCAGTCTTATCTTGTGTCCTGCAAGCCACTTCAGAATCCTCCAGGGTGAAAGATATAACAAATATAGAATTTTCATATTATATATTGCATTGCACTGAATTAAATATATTTCCACCATTCCTGTGTTATTGGTAAGACAAAGTTACAGAAGAGAGATTTTCAGGTGAAAAAAAAAAATAAAATATTAATGGTACCAATGGAAAAGCAACTCATGTTTATCCCAAATAAAGTCTCTTCTAATATAGGAAAACTCATGGGATGTTTTTTTGGGTTTTTTTCCAGCATAAATAAATAAATATTCTTACTATGGTACTATTGATTCTACAGGACTTCATACCATTTGAAAATCTGATCTAGAAAATTCATCACTGACCTACCTAGATATATCATATTTAAGTGGCAGCACTCAGATTCTGCAGTTAGAACAGAGGTCCTATGATGGAAATTAGTTCTATCATTTTATCTGACACCTTTATCTGTTAGCATTGTTAATAAAACTAATAGCCTGTATTTTAAAAAAAATTAGCTAAAATATCTTTTACCTGTTCCTTTTCTTTTTTCTTTTTTTCTTAATTGTCTGCTTTTCTTTTTGGCAGAATCTTGTCTAAAATTATTTTCATTATACACCTGTTTAGTTTTACCCATTTGCTTCTTTTTTTATTTGTTTATTTGTTTTAACAAAATGGGAAAAAAAGTTGAAATGATCATATTAAAGTATTGAAAGTGATAAGAGGCCTCAAAGCCAGATAAAGTGAAATGACACAGAGAAACTAAAGGATCAGAGTTATATAGGATTAAACTTTCATCAGTGCAAGAGGGGAAGTGTTAGATATATTTGAGAGGGGAATAATAGAAATAATGATATGTGAGCAGAGAGTTAGCAACCTCATAATTTTGCAGCTGCAGCTAGGGTGAGTTTTGCTACTCTCTTCAAGACATGTGAAAAGCAGAATCTGACATTCATGTAGTGCAATTGTGTATTGTATTTCAACCCATAGGGAGGACAACATTTTTGAGGATTTGGACTTTGAAGGGAAATCCACTGAGACTAATTAAGTAATTCAAAAATAAATAACTCAAACTTCAAATGTCTTCTGAGGTTATAAATAATTTTGGTAGGCAGGGTTCTGCAAAAGTGTTAGGTGAGAGTATCACATATACTTGCTCTCTTCCTGCTTTTCTCAATCATCCATATATGGCTTTTCTTATTTACAGAATACCAGGATCATAGACCTTCAGTCTGAACAAATGTAACTCTTCTTATATTCCTGAGGGATTGCCCATATGAGAATGAGCTTGTATTCTGTAGATGCTAATGGGAAAATGCAAATCAGTAGTCTCCAGGGTTTACAGATAATTCTGCACCTGCATGTGGAAAGGGGAGCAAGCCACTTTTCCATTTTCACTCCAGAAAAGGTATTTTCTACTGTAACATCTTTACTGGTGTTATTAAAATTTATGCTGTGCTTGAAGTGTTCCAAAGCACAGATCATGTTCTTCTGCATGAACAGATGAGGTTCTCCTGGTGCTGTACTCACTGGGGTGACAGAGAAATAAAAATGTTAAAAATCTGAAGAAGGAATGATAAATTTTAAACACTGACAAAAAATATTGTAACCTATGAGATACTGTAATCCCTGTGAGATTTACTTGGTTGCACGTTTCTGGCACATATGAAGACAATACTGTCCTAAAAACTGGGAGAGAGGTCAGTCAATAAAACATCCTTTCTCCTTCCTACTCTAAAAGTAAAGGTATGTTTCATACTTCTTTTTGGATATAATAAACAATAAAATAATTACAATTAAAAAACCAAAACATAAACAAACCAAAAAAGCCAAAGTTGTATAGCAGTACTGCTTTCTGAAGTGAGTAAAACATTGTGCTATAGACTGAAAAGTAAAGTGCTATTAGAAATTGAAACAAAATTACTCCTGATCTTCTGTTTTTCCACAAACCTCTTAAAACTACATAATATCCATTTCTTGTACTGTAGTCTGGTTTGGTAGCTTTGTACCTACCTGTTAGTATGAACCAAAAGAATTTACCCCAAACCTTTCGATTTCCCTTCAGTTCCAATATCTTAGTGGTTAAAAATACAAGTGAATAACAAGTGGTATTTTGCAGTTTTTCACATTTGAATTGTAACAAAACTTTGCTGGTTTTTTTTCTAAATGTCCTTTTTTGTAATTATTGAAAGTATAACAATTTAGCAGATAATTTGACCTTTTTACAAGTGTAATCATTCATGCATACAGCCTATTCTCAGTACTATTCAATATGACAGAATCTATGTATTTTTAAAAAGCCTGAGCTGGAAAGAATCATCTAGAAATTTCAGTGGTTACCCTGATGTTATGATAAATTACATGATTAATAATTATTGGCTGATTCTGCAAATAACATGTGCAATACTTAGCAGATTGTAGTCTTGGATTATGCCCTGGATTGCAAGTCATAAAGGTCTTAATTCCATGCCTGGATGTATGACAGTTTTCTTTCCTGTGATATTATGCAACTTGTCTATATTAATGGCATCATACAGAGTTCAAACATAAGTGTTGAAGGTGTTGAAAACCCAAATGATAAATTTGCAATCCATAACAGTCAGTTTAGGTTAGTACTTCAATGTTTAACATATATATTAAGAAGATTAATCCATAAATGCACTTAAAGAGCTCAGATACAACACATTCAAAAAAGTAAAAAATTCATACATTATTATTTTTCCAGACAAAATATTTTCTTTTTATATATGCAAACCTCAATTTTTTATAATCTTTAATAAAAGATTATAAATGTTTATTAAAAAAGAGTGAAGTTACTAAATGATTCTGTGCAGCTAGATCATGACATTGTGTTGATGTAAGGCGTTTCTAATTTCCAAACCTATAGCTAAATTACCAGAGAGAGAAGAAAAAGATCTAGCCACTTACAGCTAAAGCTTCTGTTTCTGATGCATGAAAATACCCTTTGACCCAAGAGCAGAATTTAGATCTCATTACCTAAAACTAAATACAGTGTATTACTTAATACGTTGAAAATGCTGCTGCTGCTAGTTCAGATCTAGCCTGTAAATGGTAAGGTGGATGTATTTTTATTAAATGTCAGAATTATTTCCAAAACTTTTTGTATTTTCCCCACCCTGCACAGCATTACATTGCTATATCTACTGTATCAGTTATATACACCTTTTTTTGAGATAAAAGCATTACTAAAGTTAAACAGAAAGTAAAACTGCTATACTTCACAGGTACAGTTTCATGCAGATTGTTTTTGTATGTAAATTAAAAACAAAACTCTAAATGTTCACAATACTGATTAACCATTGTTGAAACCATCTTCCTGTTTCAAAAATTAATTAATGTGAAATATCATTATTTTTTTTGTATAGTCAGTTATGTGACTCTTAAGTCTGTTTGGATATATCTCTGCCTTAGCTTACCATGGAGCTCAGTGCTGGCTAGCACAATTTTTTACCTAACCTTTCAAGTGGATATTGCATCCCATATCAATTTGCAGATTGTTATGTTTATTCTCTAACCTATTAAAGACAGCACAAAACTACATATAAAGGTTACTACTATAGTTCCATCAATGGCAGGAAGGACATTTATGTAACTGACAATTTTAATGAACCTTAACATCTGCAGAGAAAATATCTGCATCTTCTTTGATGAGGATCGTCTATTGTTAAGGGTTATCCTGACAAAACTGCAGATCTAAATAAAAACACTAAGACTAAATTTGCCAAGCTCACTCAGAATGAAATATTTCTCAAGAGAATAATGCATTTATTTATTTGTTTATTTATTTCGCTCTTTATGCCAAGTTACAGTTGTTCTTTCCTAAACTTTTCCTTTTATGGCTGTGAACCAAAGGGTTAATGTGTATTTACACACAAATATAGGTGAGAGGAAAATGTCAGGTAGTTTTTCCAACCTATCCAACAGTGCTCTAATATATTCTTTTTTTGAAAACTTACAGAAACAAGTCTGCAATCATTAGGCAAAAAAAGTACTTCCCAAAGACCCCTTTTCATTGGGCAAAATTCATTCTACACATAGTCTCAAAGTTTTACTTAATTCCTCAAACATGACCCTAAATTGGACAACTGTGAAAATTAGGATTGGATCTGATTAACTAAAGATTACAGAGTTTTCTCATTGTTGGGTTTAAGCTATGCTTTCTTTCCCCTTTGCACATATGTCAGTGTAAAAAGGTAAAAAATGGATATAGGAGTTTTGTTTATCTGTTTGTTTTCCACAGAGAAGCCCAAACAATAGCATTAAGATGAGAATTACACCATTATCTAAATTACATTTAGGTTCCACATGTTCTGAAACCTGTGATTGTTGGCAGTGCTAACACTGTGTTCACTTTTAAAGCCCTACATAAATAAAAAATACAGAAATTGTCAAACAAAAATGACTGTTCATCTCAAGGTTTTTTATTGTTTTATCTGTCCTCCATCTCTTGATTTATCCTTGAAGCTATCTAGGGTGGGGATTGCTTTATACAGAAACTAACACAATGGTGTTGTGGTCTATACCTAGAGATGCAAGTGAGATGCACTTCTGTTGTCCTGATATACTTGGCAGAAAGTGAGGAAAGAATTTCCTATGCTATTCCTCGTGTTTCTGAACTTATGATGTAAGGATAATCTATCTCTAGGTATGATTGAACTATACCAAGACACATTGCCACTCTACATATCTTATGAATATGCAAGGCATCGTGTCTTACAGGCACTCATATCAATTTGCCAGTTATCATTATATGCTTGCAGGACCTTTTCTCCCAGAAGCACAGGATGAATGTATCCATATCCATATTTTACATCCTTGTCCCTAAGGAAAGTTGTTACAGATTTTATTTTTTTCTCTCCCCAATGGAATTATTTAAATGCCTTCCCAGGCGTGTTAGATACTATGTTCTAGGGCTATAAATGAAATCTTTATACAATGCACTCGTATTTCTATTGACTTTGTCCTACTCACCTAAAATAGATACACTAGACATATTTACATGTTATTATTTTTACTTTACTAGTATATTCTATAGGTAATATGTGGATGAAATATTTGTATGCATATACTTGATTTAAAAGTATGTTCAATTTTGAGTTTGCAAGTATTACTTTTCCACATACAGCCTATGGAAAATCCAGTTGTAAGGACAAAATAGATTACTGCTAAAGAGAAAACCACATTTTTCTTTCAGTCTCTTTGAGCTTTCTATATCACAGACTCAAATTTCTTGTAGTTTAAAGCATCTCTCCTCTATTTCATGATGGAAAAGTAGTTATTAACCCTATCTAATAAAGAAAATCTCCTGGATTTAATAAAAGATAAACTTATAAAAATAATAACTTTTTACATTGCTAATTGAGTAGCATTTAACTACATATGTAATATAATGAAGGCCTTCAAATGTCTTCAAATATTTCATTTTTTCTTCCTCAGAATGGATATGTCATATATTTTCTGTTGGTATCTGGGTTTTCTTCCATAAGAGTATCTTTTCTTCGAAGGCTTGGCTTGGTTTTCCCCAGTTTGGCTTGATTCATAGCTTTTAGCTCGTTTAACAATCTCATATAAATGTATTAAAAAGAAGAAAAGTAGGGAACAGGTTAACGGATTTCACCACCACCACCCCTACCATACTGTCCATTGGGTACCTCTGAGGTAAAGATAATTTAATTGTTTAGGATCCACTGATTTTTTTGCATTTTCACTGTCATCTAAACCTGAGGAAGACCATTTAATGTGAAATGTAGATTGCTGAAGATTACAAAAGAAAAATTGCATTGTACATCAGGATGCAGGTTGGGGGGTTTTTAGGTAGTTTTAAACTCTACTTACAATATTTGTTAAAGTGAATATTGCCTTGCTTGATCTTTACTTTCTAATTATACAATCTGAATTTTTCCAGCCTTAATGTTACATCTCATCATTACCTATAGCATTAACTAAACTAATTCTAATATAGATTTTGATTAAGCTTAATGTAGATAGATAGCTCTTTTGGGATGCAAGTACATTTTACGTTCATGTTAATGATACAAATGTACGTAGGCTAGTAGACATCTGTGTTCCCTATTTTTGTTTTTGTTCGACACATAAATTATTTCCTGTAAGATCCAAGAACAGTTCTCTGTACTGTAGTGTCCTGGTTTCAGCTGGGATGGAGTTAATTGTCTTCTTAGGAGCTAGTGCAGTGCCATTTTTTGGCTTTGATGTGAGATTTTGCAGTTCCTCAGGCATTGTTCGCAAAAAGGCTGGAGAAGCACAAGGAATTGGGAGGGGACAGAGCCAGGTCAGCTGGCCCAAACCAGCCAAAGAGGTATTCCTTACCATGGGGTGTCATGCCCAGTATATACACCTGCTGTGTTGGCCAGGATGGGCAGATCGTTGCTTGGGGACTGGCTGGGCATCAGTAGGTGGGCAGTGAGCAGTTGCATTGTGCACCATGTGTTCCTTTCTTCCTTTCTCTCTGGATGTTATTCTTTCCCTTCCCTTTTTCGTTATAACTGTTATTGTCATCACTGTTGTTATTGTTCTTTCCTTGTTATTCTGTTTCAATTATTAAACTGTTCTTATCTCAACCGTCAAGTTTTACATTCCTTTCCAGTTCTCCTCCCCATCCCTCTGGATGAGGGAGGAGGGAGGGAGTGGTGGTGTGGTGCTTAATTATCAGCTGGGGTTAAACCATGACATGTACCCAATGTATTCTTTCTTATTCTTGGACATTTCCAATTTTTACCTAATTCAGTACTATCGCTACTAGTAGATTCCAGAAGCGTGACTTAGTTTCTCATTTTTAGCTAAATGAGATTAATGGAATAAGACCAAATGCAAAACAGAATTAATATCAAATACTATGAAAACAAACCTCTGCACCTTTACCTTGGGCACCATCAGATGTTAATCCATTTCTTCATCTTTCTATAGGAAAATAAAATCATGATCACAAGAATATTACAATAAGTTAATTTAAAAACAATGAACACTTAAAACATTGGGAGAAGGAAAATAAAGAGCCCCCTTGTCAGCATGTTGATTTAAGTTTGGGAGAGTAAACTCAATCAGGATGTTAGGAAAGGCAGATCAGTTAAGCACATTATAATATTAAATGTTAAGATCTGTATGCTTGGAACACATAACAATGACAGTACTTCATGAAACAGGAAAGATTTTTTTGAACTTAAATTGTCATTTAATGAATTTAGGAAAAGAAATTAAAATCACACAATAGATTATGTTAACATCTATGTGGCATTCAAGCTGTTCCTTGCATTAGACTTGGAATTAGGAAGCATTTCTTTACAGAGAGGATGGTCAGACACTGGAACAGGCTTCCTAGAGAGGTGGTTGATGCCCCAAGCCTGTCAGTGTTTAAGAGGCATTTGGACAATGTCCTCGATAACATGATTTAACTTTTGGTCAGGCAGTCGGACTACATGTTTATTGTGGTCTTCCAATCCCTTTCAATCAAAATGCCCTTTCCTGTTCTGTTCTATTCTATTCTATTCTGAATTGGGGGTGGTGGGGTGGGGTGTTGAGGGAAATCCTTTAAAAGATAAGACTTCAATTCAGAACACCTAACAACTATTTTTTAAATCATTTCAGTGTAAATCTGCATCTTTCTGGAGACATCTCACCAATACAGGTACTAGTTCCTGGGTAGGGACATTGTGGTATTTTATGAGGAAAATTTTTAAAGATCAGCAGAATTGAGGGTTTTTTAGATTGAAACACTAAGTTGTATTAGAAAATAACAGGAAGTTTAGGGAACAATGTGAAAGAAATGGGGTTTAGAGGATACTGTTATAATAGAATTTACTAGAAGTAACTACTAGAAATCTATTAGAATACTAGAAGGTATTCTAATAATCTAAGTTACTATTTGGTTCATCATTTCACTATGGCATGATGAACCAAGAGATACAGTCTAATTTTTCTTCCCTAGAGAAGTGTGGCTTTGCCACTGTAACACTTCACAGTAGCTATTACTGATTTATACAGATATCAATAAATGATAAATCAAGTAATGAGACAAAGTCATGCATGAAATACTTGGGAAAATATAATTTGAAAAAGAAACTAAAAACTTCTGAAAACACCCCTATTCTTACAAAAAAGACTGTGCTCCACACAAAACTGTGTGCATATATATATATATCTAAGCATACATAAATGTACCCATGTGAACGTTGAATCACAAAATAAAGATTGTATCCATTGAAAACCTTTTTTCTGCTTTTAGCAGCCTTATGGCAGCTATTGTTTCTGGTGATTGGTATCACATACACCCCAGATAGAAGTAGCATGGATATATTGTCCTGTTCATGGTCATAATGTTAGCCGCTGCAGGAAAGAAACAAACACTCTCACATGTGCCATTCTCCTACTTGATCAGATTTAAAAGTCAGCTGACATGTGGTGCTAAAAAAAAATCCTTTTTTTTTTAGTGTTCAATTATTTTTCTTTGGAAGTAATATTTACGTGCAGAGGTGATACCTTTCACAACGCCTTAGCTTTTAATTTCCATAGGAAGGATCTGTAAAGTTTTTTTTGAGTCTTATATCAAGGAAGGGGATCAAAGTCATAATGAAAGGTGATGACATTTGATATCAACCTGCATTTAACATAGGTGAAGCTTCAAATATTTTAATAAAATTGGAAGACTGTTTACGTACTTTTCTAGTATCTGTACCTCTTGCATGCGAACACTCTTTTCTTGAAAATTGTACTTTCAAAAGGACCCTTTTTGCAATAACCATACTTCTCAGGAAAAAGGTTCTTTCTTGACATAAGTATTTCTTGCATAAAAAGGCCTGCTTCCTGGTAACTACACTTGTAAGAAAAGGCTAAAAATTTCAGTGAAACAGTAGTATCAACAGACAGCCTGACAGAAATTATATTCAGCTCCCACCTTTAGCTAGATAATTCTGTATTTTAAAAACTTCATGCATTACTGAGGCAAACGTTACTTGATTCACCCTGCATCTCTGCTGTGTATTCATCCTCAAAGATGTAGATTGGGGAATGATTGAGATTAATTCACTAGAAGATTACAGAATCTAGCAGATCTCTACTTTCTGGCTTCCATGTTCTAGCTTTTAGATGATACAAAGAATGAGTCTTACAATTTAGACATTTATGCAAGCTGCTTGAACTTAGTCTGCATGACTAAACTATGTGTGAGTAATAAAAATGTAAAGAACAAAACAAACAAACAAAAATGCAGAAAACCCCTATTAACTAGTTTTCAGATGGAAATGATGTCTGAGAATTATATGGATGAGAGGATTCTGAGATAACTGAAGGAAACAGAATTTGGCCTAAAATGCAATGCTGTAATACCAAGAAATATTATACACACATTATCCAATTGAATCTAAACCACTAAATCCTACAGTCTTCAGCAGGCAAGTTTCCATTGCACTGAAAGGGATTACATAACAACTGATCACAAAATCATAAAAACTAGAGGTCAATATGTAACTAAATACATCTTTCCCAGTCACTGCAAAATAATTCCAACGTACCTGCTACTCTCTTTAGAAAATAATGAGCTTCATCTGATTCTGATCATTATACTTCTGCTGTCAAGCACAAAATTACTAGAATATATGCAATGCCCACATCAGGTTGTTAGATCAAAGTCCCTCACTCAATGGGCCACACAGACTAATAAGAATGCAACCTATCTACTACTACAGATTATTTTAATATTTCAGAATGGTTTCAACAGGAATCTTTTTCTTAATGATAAGGCCCTGTTTCCTCTTTTCATTGCAAACTTTTCCACTAAAAAATTTGTAACTTAAGAGCTATTTCTACTCCCATAGTAAGTTTAACTTTTCAAGAATTCCTCAAGTATTATCTTCCTGCTTCTCTGCATCTGTATATTTACCTTTTTTATTGTAAATGAAGTCTACTAGGCCAGCCATTCATTTTTTTTATTCAATTTAGCAATACTTTTAGGATAATGAAATTCTTAAATTACCATTCAATTTATGTGTGCTTTGAACATTAGATAATTAAGTGCCCTGAAAAGTAAATTGATTCCATTGATTAAAGGGGTTTTTTTAAGATAAAACCATCAATAATATGCAGATGTCTCAGCAGGTTACATAGTGGAACATGTTAATGTTAGTTTTCTGAAATTTTATCTAAAAGCCTATCATAAAATAGTCATGCCATATCAAAGTTAAAATATTTCACTGTGTTCCCCTATTGCCCACAGAAGTGTCTCAAGCAAAACTGTAAATATTTTAAAACACCATTTTGGATGAGGTAGCTTAAACATTTTTTAGCTGATGACATTGTGATAGCAGCACCGAGGCACATTAGCATAGCGAGTATATCAACAGAATTATCAAAAGAAAAATCAAAAGTTCATTTACATGTTTTCTGATCATTATACACATTTCTAAATAGTTCCATATATTTGAGAGATCCATACTTATTTAATCATTCATGAAAGATGTAATTCTAATATAGTTTAACATATTCAGAATATTTTTACCTCTAATAATTTAAGAGTTATAGCAGTCTTTCCACATGGCAGTGTCCAGAGTTGTAGGGGAAAAAAAAAAAAAATTTCTTGTGAGATTTTGGGGGTTTGGTGTGGGGTTTTTTGATGTTTTACAGCATTAGTAGTCTGTAGGAAACAGCAGAAATAGCATACCATTTATTTTTTGGTTGTGGCCATATGGGTATATGTTTATGCATGCACGTGTGTGCATGTGTGGGAGAAAGATGGGAGGAGTTATATCACCATGGGGCTTTTTCTTCACAGTGACTGATAGCTAGTTATTTCAACAGATGCAAAGAAGTACTGGTCTTCACAAGTTTAATACATCTTACACACCAAGGAAGGCATTTTACTGTGTATATGACAGTGTTGATTTGTAGAGATACTATTTTGTTGAGGACAGGACACTTTTGATGTATGGAATGCAGGACAGGAATAGTTCTGTTACCTAGATTTTAATATACTTGATTCTTAGACAGCAAAAATAATACTAGCCACTGTGTGAAGAACAGATTGTGACTTCCACAACAGGTTTACAATTGAAAACCTGAAAAGGAAAATTGTCTCCCATTTATTGGCGGAAGTTGCTCTGTTACTGAATAACCACCTTAAACATTTTGTGTGTAATACTTAGAGTTATTCAAAGTTGTTGCGCTCCTAAAGTATCCATGAATGTTGTGTTTGTTAATATTTAGCATCTATGTGTTGCTCTATGATTTGAACAAAAGCAATAACAAAAAAGGAACCTAACTATTCCTCTCATGAAAGAAATTTAATACCTCTTCATGCCTTTAATTTAAGGTTAAAGATTCAGGTTTCATGAAGAAAATAATTTTATTTGCAGAATGGATCTGCTGAGCACAGTCTATTCTACTTAATATGACTATGTACTAAACTAATGTAGTTTTAAAATAAGAAGGAAGTGAACTCACGCATTAAGGTTAGATCACCTCTACATTAAATAGGTGGAGGTGATAAAGACTTCAAATAAAGTCAGTTTGGATCTATGACTCTTATCAGTTCACACTGCTTAGAAAAAAGAATTTACCCTGAAATTAATATAAAGTACACTTGTTACAATGAAATATTATAACAAATTATAATTTGTAATCACAGAAATGCATACAGCTTATGGTACATAACTATAAATATTTTAGAATATAATAACAATTCACACACCACTTTTGCTTCAGACCAGTGAAATTTCTAGCTATATATTGACTACAGTACCAGTACTTATAACAGCCTGGGAAAGACTGAGTCAACATAGGTCTGATCATTTTTTAATGAGAACAGATTTTCTTTGGATTTTGCAATGGTTGACCTGTAAAGAAACCATGACTAAGAATGTCTTAGGACAGCTAGGCAAAAAGCAAACTGCTATATACATCTGAGAGAGAAACTAAATCTTTTCTAGTACACTTCTAGAACCACCACTCAAAAAAGTTCATACATCCATGCAACGCAGCAGGCCTAACTAACATAGAAAAAAAAGAAAATTCAACAAGTACATATTATATCATGTTAATCAACTGTAGAGAATTGAGAAGAAAATTACTTTCTTCATTTGAACTAAGTAGATAGTAAAGTCTATAAATAATAGCAGTTTTATAAAGAAAATAGAATTATAACTGAAAAATATTTCCAACTTAGTGACAATTAAAAGTTTGTAGGGGTGATACAATTAGAAATACACAATTCTTGTTACAGATGGAAAGCTTTATAATTATCAAAAGTGTCACAGCAAGATGTAATATGCAGTGAAGACTTGATGTTCTATTAATGTCAGAAAATATGTGGAAAAGTATTTTTCAGCACACTGGTAACGCTTTCTAATAACAATCAGAATTGCAATACCACATTTTCCAAGTGCCCTGAACTTTTCCTGTTAGTTGGGTCAATTTTCCTACATAACCTCTGTATGTGTAATATTAAAAGTTGGATACAAAAATCTAGGCATGATTTTGCATATGCAGGTTTTGTTTGTTGATGTAAACTTTGACATCTGCATTTGTGCGTAATGGGTATATGCAAAATTGGGCACATAGGTTGTGCAACCAAAAATATGAGCATAAAATTTTCAACACTTATTTTTTTTTCCCCTCTAAATTATCATCCTTATACCTAATATATTTTCCTTCTATCTTCCTCGAGGCTTCAGGCTAAATTTGGTTCTGCTTGGCAGATACCAACAAATGTGTGAAAGCAATAGAAACACTGTGTAATAATGACAAGAAAACAAAACTGTTGAAACAGTTATCTAGAGCATTCTTCTAGAGAATAAAACATCCTTAATTAGGAACTGTCAGGATATTGCTTTGCTGTATATCATATATTATGTCGTTAAAAGCACATAATAACAAAATTATTTTGACATTCAGTATTACAATATCTTAATAGAATGTATTTAAATTGAAAAAAAACCCCACCTCTTCATAAAAGACAGTCCTGACCCTAATATAGTGAAAAGCTCAAAAAGTCCTTTGCATTCATTTTTCCATATGATACAGCTTCAGAAAAGACAGTCCTGAACCTAATATAATGAAAAACTAAAAAACCTCTTTACTTTCATTCTTCAGTATGATATAGCTCTGCACCTTCAAACTGGGGATGTAAACAGTATTTGAAAAAAAATGAATACAACCGAGGAAAACTTGTATTCCCTCTACATGATGTCTAGATTAATGCAGATATTGTTTTCTAAAGAATTTGCAGAAATAAAAACATGATGAAGCATCATCTCTGGTGTTTAAATATTGACAACTACTTCAACAAGGTAAATCCATGAGAAAATATTAATCCCAATGGCATTATTATTATTATATAGCTGTTGGTTCTGGGGGTTTGGGTTTTGTTTGTCATTCTCAGTTATATGTGGCTGCACTTACAAAGACACTGTCAGAATCTGAACTCCGTTATGCTAAGACTTTCTATGTCTGCGATACATGACCTTTGTTTCAGTTGCTTTTGAACCATGTTATATGTTAAATAAGTGACAATAGCCCAAATTAGGTTTTCCAGATATAGAATATATATCTAATTTAAAGGTATTCTTCATTATTCTGAAGTGCTTCACCTCAAGAAGCAGACTAATGCACTCTGGACACATCTTTTGCACATTCTTTCACTTAGTTTGATCTAAATCATGAATAACTGCCAGAAAGAAAGAGCAATAGAGTTCATCAGTATAAGACATGGAGAAATCAAGGCCAAAATTTGTAAACTAATATTCAGAGGAAATCATTATACAAATCACTTGTAGATGATACAACCTGGATGTTACAGCTATCAGGGGTTTTTAGCATGAAAATTTTAGGCCGCTATTTTGTCACAACCCTGTAAAAAAAAATAGGGTGGAAATCTATGCTTGTATTTTTTGTACAAATGTATATACAGAAATTAAAGCATACTCCCAGCTAATCACACATATAATTTAAGCAAATCAAGCCTACTAAAGTTAAGGGAGTTATGTATATGTAACTAAGGACTAACATTTAGTCTAATAAGAATGGTCAATTCAGTTTTCCTCTCCATCATTTCCATCCCATACTGCATCCTTAAAAATTAGAGGGCACTGTGTTTAAACATAATAATCATACAATTTACAACTGTACTAAGTTGAGGGTATCTCTAATGTCTTTTCCACAAAGACAGGCTTACGATTATAAATGCATTTCCCTTCAAGCAATATCCATTTTCACCCATTTCAGCAGGTTTTCAGCTTGTCCGCTGGTCATTTCTCCTTAGTCCTACCCTCAGTGTTTGATTAAGCATGAGAGGGTTTTTTTGGTGCTCTGATGCCCAGTCCTGAGTAATCTTTAACTGAGGGGTAGAAAGGAGGGCAATGAAAGGCAGAACCCTCATGACGCAGTGCACGCCATGATGAAAAGTACCTGCAATGGCAGACCTCCTGTGAAAGGGAAGAGGACAGACAGTAAAGGAAAGAAGACAGAAGGAAATGCCATCTCACACTTTTAAAACCTTAACAGAAAAGAAAACCCTGCTGCTGACTTTAATAGTTCATAACAACAGCTGTCTTCCCCTTGTGAGTGTTTTCTATCATGTAGCGTTTCCTCATATGACATTCTTCAATTCCATCTACCTCTTGTATTGCTTCATGCCTCGCTGCACCACAGGAGGCATCATATTGCAAAAAACTCGTCTCTTGTGAAGTGCCTGAGCACCACAAGAAAGTACTTCTCTGTCAGAATGAAGAGTCTTCATTACAGATTCCAGCTTTTTTTTTTTTAACCCAGAAACATACCAGTAACAATCAAAATTATCTGACACCGTTTAATAAATTAACATTGTAACAGAATTCAGTTAAACTGTCAGATACATTACGGTGGCACTTTGCTGCATAATTTATGTCTAATGGGCTTTAACGTACATAAGACTTTTATATACATATATGAGCATACATAGATATCATGTACACCTATGATGCTGTATAAATTAAAAGTATACATAGAAATATATGTCTATAGTTATAGTTATGTATATATGATGTTCTCTAATGATTCTAATTTTAATTTTAATATTGCAAATATAAATATCAATCTAAAGACAGTCTTTGGATTATTCTGTTATGTATCTCACTGCATTTCTGAGGTATTAATTTTATATGATATTTTCTTTTTTTACTGTTCACTGAAGGATAATGTACAAAATGTCAGAAAAAAATACATGAATCAATTTTATGAGGTCAAAAGCTCCAGCGAATACTTGGTAGTTTTTTGGGTTTTTTTTTCCAATTGATGAAACAATCAAAACTTGAAGGCTCAGTCCTGCAAATGCTTTAGGCATATGGACAATTTTACTTCCATATGTAGCTCTTGATGCTATTATGAAATTTCTGAAAGTAAAATTACTCATATGGTTCAGAGCATGCAAGTCTAAATATCAGCAATATATTAACTATTAAAAGCATTATTTCTGCTACAGAACTGCACTTTATATATACATTCTATTTGGCATAACACATTTGAAACCGTCCTGTGAAATAACATTGCTTGACCTCTGTTTTCTTCTTTTTTTTTTTCTTTTACTTATGTCTTTTTAAAGATCCATTAAAACATATCCTAAAGGATTATTTAATTATTAATTAATTATTTTGAAAGGTAAACAACATAATGCATTGGTAAAAATCCGTTGTTATATTTTGCAATTATGAGATGACTATGAAAATGTGTATGTTCTACTCTTAATTACTATGGTATATTAATTAAGCCTAAGAGCATAAAGCAATAAATCCTGTAAAACAGCTGAATGCAACTGTTTCTAGCAGTTTAGATCAACAATTTGTTTACTGACAGGTTTTGTTGGGCTTTTGGGGGCAAGACTGGTGATACACGTCCAAATATTGAGCAATATTCACTTTTGACAAAGGTTTTAGTTCAATATAAAACTAGATAAGTTGAACATTTGGTTTTGGTTTTATTTTATGCAAAATCATGTTTTATTTGTCAGGAAGATTTTTATTTAACAAATTCTAAAATACATTTGAAAAATAGTACTTTCTCAGGAAAAGGGGGGTGGGGTGGGGGTATATTGAGCATGTCCCCTCCAAAAAAGGAGAACTGCTATTTTCACCTCACTTTCTAATACAAAGTTCATGTTTTCTGTAACGGTTACAGACATGCCAATAAAAACATGTTTAATGGAAATTAATGAAAACAAAAAAGTATTGTAGTACCCAGTAAAGTCTTACAAAATATTTATTAGTGAAGAAACACAATACAAAATATTTTAAAGGTCTGATCCTACAATGCTTTGCTGAGCAAGATGGAAATTAGCAAAGAATGCAGAATTTGACAATAGCTAATTTGTTTCTAATACAAGATAGATAAATGATCTTAGTATTGCATTAGTCATTTAGGCCCAGATCCTTAAAGGCATAGGACTTCAACTTAATTTTTTTTTTTTTAGTAACTCTCATTTAGCCCTTTATTTATTATATAAGTGTATATGTATTAAATAACTAGAATTCTAAAGAAGAGATTGAAAACTGCTAAGCAAAAGTGCACTGATTTCATTGGGTGTTTTGCCTGATTAAGGACTGTAAAAACAAGCCTTAGGGAAGATCTAATAGGAAACCTATTAAGTGACCATGAGATCACACAGTAATCCTATCCTAAGGATAAAATCTAATCCTATTTTTGTCTGAAGTGCTAAATTCCTCCTGGCCTGTCATCAGGACATGCATAGTTACATCTTTTTTGCTTTTGTGTGTGTGTGTGTGTGTGTGTGTGAAAAAGACAGTGCAATATCAACCTTAATATGTCTTTTATTATACTATAAACTATAAAATGTGTTTATGGCGTAGTAATGACTTAAAGAAATAAAAAATATACTACTTTTATTGAAAAGAACATATGAAAGAAAATAATTAGCTGTTAACTCTGGTGGCTGTTTTCCCTATCTGTCTGTAGCTTTCTGGAAGAGTTACGTCAAATTACTTTTGCTTATGTCAAATTCTTACAGGGGAAGATGTGAGTTTTCTAGCCAGTAATGTAGATAAGAAAACATGGCATTTGTTCATCCAGCGTAGACTTTGTAATTTGTGTATTTCCAGGTTCTTATTGTTACAAAAGGCTGAGAGAGATGTTTATATCTACTGATTAATTAAGTTCTAACAGAGTGCCTTCCTCTAACAAATTCAAAACTACTCGAAGACCACACCTATATAACAGATGCATACAATATGCTGTGATTTTGCTGAAAATCCCTTGTATGAACTACTTCTTAACTTTCTGTGGTGGGATGGGCAAAGGAATTCAATTACACTATAAATATCTTATCCAGGTACAGCAAGAAAAAGTGAACATTCTTTAAAAATTGGGTTATATTTGTTGGTGGGGGGGTTAGTAAAATAAATATAGTATTTCAGTGAACCATACAGAGTATTTTCAACTTGGACATGTCAAAAATGCAAAGCTGGGTCTTCTGTGATTTTGCCAGAGGATTTAATAGATATTTATTTAGTAAGGCTAGAAGGATTCAATAAGACTAGTGTTTAATTTATCCAGGCCTGTAATCTCAAACCTCTTTTTGAATACATTATACACCATCTGATTCAAATACTTCAGTTGCTACATATTCTACTAGATAAATAGTTGTGATGGTTAGCTACCCTTGGAGCTGCTTATTTTTCAACCCCATCTTAAAACTTCTAACTAGAGCCAAACAAAACAGCCCAATAGCCGAGGAATTTCTTATGGTGTCTTGAAAATTTTCCTTTCAGCTTTTAAATTGTAAAAATTTTTAAAAATATAAGTAATTTAATTATTTCCTCATTGACCAATATGAATGGTTGAGAAAAAATGCTGAAAAGCTATTCAGGCCTTTTCATAGTATTACAAATATCTGTATTAGTTGCCACTTTTTTTTTTTTTTTTTATCAATGCATGCCACTTAGTGCTTTTGTAGCTGACAAATTTTACGTGAAAGGCCCTGTATTGAAAATCAAGTTTGCTTTCAAGTGGCATCCCAGGTATACAAATGTTGAATCCTATCCTTGCCGTATCGCAGCAGTCAGCTTAAGATATGAAATGAAAAAGTATGGAAATATATGTCAAATACTGATTGTAATATCAAGCTTTCCTCAGGTAGCAATTAAAAATAATCAAAAGAATACAATAAATATAGACGATTTCCTGTATTTCTGTGTTATATTTTTCTGAAATTATTTGATATTATTGCAGAAAAATGCAAATCTGAGCTCCAAAATATGCGTATAGAACATATGAATAATGAAAGTTATACCAGTCATTAGAACTACTGGAAATAATGTTCAAAACCTCTGAAAAAAATACAAAAATATGTTATGAAGTCTGAAACAGAAATCTTAACCAAAATCTGGGATATTTACACTAATATTTTGACCACGTATCCCTTTAAAATTCTATTTTCTTTTTTAAATTTGCAATCTGTATATGATAATATTCACTTCCTGTGTTAAACCACTGGGGAGTATTGCTGTGTAAGTTGAACAGTTACACATTTCAGTGGCAGAAGTGATGTCTGAATGCAGCTTTTATTAGCTTCTTAAGTGCCCAGTGCTGTTCCCATTGGCAGTGCTCCCATTGACTTCAATCAGGGCAGGAACAGGCCCTAATTTTGTAAGGCACTTTAGGATCCTTTGGGAAGAAAGGTGTTAGAAGAATACAAGCCATAATTATCAATTAGTTTTCAACAAAAGCACTCTCACAAATATCTCCCATGGTCATAGAACATCATATCTTAATTTCAAATTTTAGTTTGCTGTAGCAATTTTAATGCTGCTGCTGAATGATTATTAGTCCAGGCACTGAGTCAATTTGTGACACTATAATTTCCAACTTTGATGTGAAGAATTCTGATTCCTGTGTAATGAAAAAAAAAGAAAATTCAGCCAATCAAAGGGATTTTTCTTAGGTTATGTAAAATAAGATAGACCAAAATACCTGCCTGTCTTCTGACTATGCTGCCCTAACTACAGCTAAAGCCTCCTTCATTTTTAAGAATCTCATATAAAGGGTTAAAAGGCTGTAAACGTCTGAAAATGATTATATGTTTAAGATTTTGCAATATTCTAAGTATTCAGTACACTACATTCTATATGTTTCTACTCTTCCGTCTCTACATTTGGACAACGAAAATAAAATCATTGTTTTCACTTCTGGCAACAACAGTGCTTGCTTTCAGTCTTCACCCTGCAAATAACTACATTCTTCTCAGTATTAAAAAACAGTTTTGACAGCATTTAACTTTTAGATATTTAAAATGCAGACATAAATATAAATTTTCCATATTCTCAAAACATGAATTCACTACAAAGGGCCCTTATTTCATCACTGTGGACATTTAGCGAGTTGTAACACGGAGAGGTGCAAGGCCTCTGAGCCACTGTTCACCCACTTCCTAAAAACCCAGTAAGTCCCAAAAATAAACATGACCTGATTTTTCAGAGTTCAATGACAACAACAATAGCAACAATTCTTATTGAAGCCTTTGGATGACAGCTATTTAACATCTTTATATTTCATTCAAATCCTGTAATCCCTGTTTGAATAAAATAATCTAACTTTCTGAGAAAACAAGACACAATGAAGAAATTCAGAACCTGTAACTACTTATCTTCTATATATGGCTTTACAGTTCAATCTCTGAATAAATAAAAATATTCATTAACCCTCACAGTACCTTTCTGCCATTAGGTGTAAACATTATTATGAGTAACCTTTTCAAGCCAGTAACATTCAATTAAAAACAAAATACAGGAAATTAAAAAGTAAGAGTTTCAGAAATGGAACTAATATTATATTTCCAGGTCCTCAGGCCTTTTGGAGCATATCAAAATGCTCTCTGTTACACACACCTCGTCATATATTGTCTACATGAGTAAAAACAGAAAATTCCCTTTTTAAAGGAAGAAAAGACTTTGCTAACAGTAATCATTACCCTAATATGCTCAGAAACACTTACTCCTCCATCAAGGGAACGAGAACTCAGACTAAGGACTGACCTAAGCCTCTGTGTGTCAGAGATACATCTGAATCACTTTTCTCCAAACATAAAAGTATGTTACACAAAAAATTCTGATTGAACCTGTTGAGACTACTCACATCAATCAAATTATTCACGTGGTAGTAGTCAGAGAATAAAAATATACCTTTGAACTTTTATCTTCATTACTGTGTTAAATTATGTTCCCGTTACAGTTATGTGAAATAATATTGAGATTTAATGATTAAATGAAAATTTGTGAGGTCTTACATCAACACACAGAGCAGGAGGTAAGGGTAACTATGTGTAAGATGAACATAAAGAAAAACAGTTTTGCTATGTAGGTGTAAGTTGAAATTACATAGTAATGATCAGGCCAAAGTTGGAAAATTTCAATATTTCATGACAGTTGATTGTATAGTGCAGTAAAAAATTCTCAAACATTCAAACATCAAATGAAGCAATTCATATTTTAACATTTTAACATTTTAAAAAATAAATCTGGTCCATTTGGACAATTGTTCCTAAGAAAAATATTATGAAGATAAAATGATGAGAGGATGCTTTTTTTCTCCATAATTAAACCTCTGATCCTAACCAAATCTTACAGAAACTTCTTAGTAATCCAAGAATTCTTAAGAAACATTTAATTACAGATAACATTCAGTATATAAACTATACTGAAAATTATAGAACACATTCATTGTAGAAAATCATGGATGATAAATTAGTAACCATTATAAATACATTTAATAATATTTATAAAAATTGATGAATTTGGAATAATTATTTTAAACTACTTTTATTTATAGAAACAACGTTTCCCAAAAGAGTAGCAACTTCTTATTCTTTAGGAAAAAAAATCGTAAGGAAGAGATGATGTACAAGTTAGTACAGTATCTGTTAGTAGACTTCTACCATTTAAAACTTATTAAGTAATATATTGCACAATAAACCTAATAGATTATACCGTTCAGCATCATATTATGGTACATTGCCAGTTACTTGTTGGTAGCTATTACCTGACATGTCAAAAAAGAAAAAAGAAACATTTCAGATCCAATCAAAAACTGTCGATAAGGAGTTTGTTTTGCACTTCAATTACTCTACTGAAAACCTTCATTATATAAGCATTGCCTACTTTTAATCAGTTCCTCTTTTTAAGACAAGATGCATTTAAAAAAACAGCTACAACAACAAAAAAAAGGCTTCATTCTTCCTGTCTGGTGCCCCAGACATGCATACATATAAGTGTAGTTTTACGTATGTATGTATTAATGTTACAAGTTTACACTAATGATGCTATAGATAGAATTAAAAAAAAAAACAACAAAACAAACCCTACCGTAAACATAATTTCTTTTGACAATGATGAGGATCTTGCTTAAGGTCTTACTCCAGCTATCAGAGCTACAAAAGCAAATACTTATGCCTCTTTACTGTCTCACAGTGTAAGAATGGGGAGAAAGAGGGGAGAAATGTAGACCATGTGATACTGCTTAGAAAATCAATAGCTATCTAAGAGAGTACAATATTTTTCTTTAACAGAAAATATACACACTTGAGAACAATAGCTTAGAATTGTGCTCTGTACTTAAAATAAAAAGCAGGCTTCGAAGCAAAGGTAAGCAGCTTGATTCAGTAATGTGTAGGGGAAAAAAAAATAAGACAAGGAAACCAAAAATCAAAACAGAAAATGTGTAACTGTTAACTCCATTTTAAAGCGTTAGAATGTTTTTAAACATTACTGTCATAAACTTTATGAACCCATCAATATATAGTATTTTTAAATAATTTCCACAACCAGTATTGACTATATTGCATGCTATCTTTGGATGGAAATAAATTTAAAATATCCACCCTTAAAAGATCAAGCATAATTTTATCACTGAAGAAAGAAAACAACCTTTAGAAACTGCCGAAGTTATAAGTAATAGAGAAGTTAGAACCAACTGAGATTTGAAACACCTTTGCAGCAGGCATTTTCCCTATGCACGGTAAGCTAATAAATAGTCTCTAACAGGAAGAGACAAAACCAGAAGACAAACCGTAAAGACATTCCATATTTGCAAAAAATAAAATAAATGGGAGAATTTTCATTCACTTCAAAAACATCAAATATACTGATTAGCCAATTTTTCCTTTGGTGCACTTTTCATCATCACTAAAGGAAGATATTTATACTTGAGAAGAAATGATTCAGCAGAATATTCTTTGAAAGTATATGGTTCAAGTTCTTTATCTTAATGTAGGCATTTCTTATAACACTGAAAACAGAAAAATGTACATATTCTTGAATGTTGAGCTTAATGTGAAATGTACTGTATCCTATACATTTGGGTTTGCTATAAATTATCAGATAAAATTTAACTGAACGTGCAGTACTGTATGTAACTACACATAAACCTATGTAGCTACATCATTATGTCACTTATAAAAAGTTCTATGAATGACTTAAAAAAGCCTATGTGAAAGCCATTTTAAATTTGATAACTAATACATTTTAGATAACTGTAATGGCATATTTGATTCAACTTAATAAAGTTTCAACCTGAAAGTGCATTTAAAATTTTTAATTTTATAAATTTTGAAATATAAATTACAGTGATAAAACTGTATCGTAGCTGAAGAGTATCAATACTGTCAACAAACCTGCTTTAATTTTAGCAGAAAGCAATTGCCTTTGGGACTACCAGTTTTATTACAGTTGTGACTAAAAACCCAAATATTTTACCTAAGTTCAGCATCTAGAAAAAGAAAAATCTTTGTCATGTGATAATTACTGCATAATAAAATACATTTATGAAATTATTATTTTAAAAATAAACTCAGATATCTAATACTGATAACTTTGTAAGAACTGTTTTCATTTTTATAAATACATTTGGTATGTATTTGTTTACCATTTGGCTCAGCAAGTAAATGCTATTGTAATGGAGTTACAGCAAAGTTAAATTCAGGCCACTCCTGTTAATTGATAATACTTCAAATGTAAAAGGTAGAGTTTTAAGGTGCAGGAACAGTAATGGCCCTCAGTCTATGTTGTGCCAGTTGCAAACTGGATTTGGTCCTGAACTTTTGTTCTTAGCAACCCAAACTCCAAATTTATATTACTATATTAGACAAACTGAAGTCTTGTAGGACTGGAGTGACTTTTTGGTGACTCTGGATACAGCATTATATGCTTCTTATGTTATATGAAGCACTTCAGCTTCATTCCAGGCCTAAGAGATTTCAAAACATATGTGGAAATGTTCTTACATCAGAGTAAAGACAATTTTAATTAAAGAAATACAGATAAATGTAAGTGTATGCATACGTATACATATATATGCATACTTATATATACATGTATACATACACTTCCCTATATACACACACACATATATATTTCTTTTTTAAAATACAGATGGTAAAAAAATACAGATAGTTAAAATAATAATATACTTGGTAATTAAGCTCCCTTTCCAGAAATGAGAAAAATGTACTAAATTGTCACCTTTCAAGTTTTAAGAATCTAACTTACTCAGTACTATTATTTAAAAGTATTTTTGAATAAAGTTGACATGATCTCCCTGACAACAGCAATCTCACACTCTGACCCCTTTCCCAAACAGAAATATAAACTTTTTGCCACAGTATTGGTACAAAATTACCAGAAGGTGCCAATATTCTAACGTTCACAGAATCAGATATACTGTTGAAATCATGAGAATAAAATTTTTTATTACATGAAATATTGAGCTAAACAAATACTATTTCCACTGTTTATCTTAGCCCACTCTAGACACATTTTTGGAAGGTCACCCAGAACCATGTCATGATATACAATAGTAATCATATGTCCAAACAGAAAAAGAAAATAATTTGTGTTTGACATGGTCTATAGTTTTATAACTATAGCAAATTATAAAATAGCAAAATTTAAAAATACGTTAAATAGGAGGCTGCAAGAATGCAGTAAAAGTGGTTGCATCTTCCATGGCAAAAACACCACAAAGAGAACAATTTTTATCATTACCTATTTAATCTAATTCAAGGTTTCAGGACCAAGCCCACAGAAATAAATAAAGTTATGCTGTCTTTTCATATGGTCCATCATTCTCTCCAAATGTATATGTGGACATAAACTGAACTTCCCATACAATCAGGACAATACGGTTCTGAGATAAATTTTACAGTGCTATACTACATTAATGTTCAGTTAATTTGTCAGCAGATTGGGAATGTAATTAATTTTGGAGGTACATAGCAGAACTACAAATGTTTATCATTACTGTATTCAAATTTTCCACTTTACAAAACAGAAATACTAAAAGAATGGCTTATTTCAGTGACAAAAAGCCTGACTCATAAGAGCAACGTAAATGGTTTTTAACTTCCTTAAGTCAACAGAATCCAGTTTTGTGTTTGCATAACTAGGAGCAAAATGTTGTCCATTAGCTGTAAGTTAAATAGTTAATTTGATAACCATTTAATTACAAACTTCATTACACTTTATTTCTTTGTATATTCAATTAACTAAATGCCTCTGGTTCCTAGGACCAAAATGTGCCTCTTTTTGTTTCCTAACTCTGTTCTGTTCAGTGTTTTAAGAATAAACCATTATTCTAAAGCATAACTGTGCTTAGTATTTCTGGATTATTATCATACTGCTAGATGCTCTGAAATGTGGCTGAATAATTAACAGGAAAAAACAATATAAATTGTAAAGAACTGTGATATTTATATTAGGATAGTATTTATACATAGATGGATAAACACAAATCCGTAAGACAGCATTGCTGGACTGTGCGGAGATCTACATGCTCTCTAATTTATCAGAGCACATTGCAAAGCTTCTTAGAAGGGTTGGGAAATGATGCAAATGAATAAGTAGTACGGCCGCCCTGGTCATAGTGCTGCTATCCTGTTCACTTTCACAGAACTGCCTCACTCCTCTACTCCTCCAGCCTCTCATCACTCCTTAGCTTCAGGCTCTACATTTTCCAGAGTAAATGGATGCTGCAGAGAAGAGGTACAAGTTCCCTACAATCAAATAATCAATAGAAATGTGAAAACCATTTGAAGGCTGACAGCTATGGAATTGTGTCTGCCATTCACTCTGCCTTCCCTACCCATTTTTCTTGTTTAATGCCAGTAGTGCCAGTAGTGTTCTGAGTTCTACATAAGACAACCAAAGATTTTGGCCCCCTTCTCTAGAAGCTCTTTTGGTGATGCTGCATTGCAGTATGCCAGTCTTTAACCAAATGAAAGGCTATTTGGGTTCCCTGGAGACAGGGAGCAATATAAAGAACCTGCCCTCTAATAATGAAGGAGCTCTTGTTTACCCTGTCCTTCAGGACGTAGTGCCTTAATGGACTCTCCCCCCTGAGAGGGAACCATATGCATTAAGCAGACTCTCAAATTTCTGTAAGAAACACAAAACACTCTGGTCTGACTTTTTAGCTCTTTTTAGATTTTTAGCTGTGTTTTCCTTAGGTCAGAGGATCATTTTTTATTATATTTTGCCATTAATTTTGTTATATTACTTTAAGAATTAAATTATTACATATGGGAAAAGGTACCACCATGTCTAATATTTTCCTAAAAGGAATACTCACAAGAATTAGCTATAAGCTTTATAAAAAATGAAAACATAGGAAAACAGTCAGAAATTAAATACTGTAGTATGCAAAATCAACTGAACATGTTTTTATAACCTTAAGTGACCATTAAAATAATGGGAGGTAAATCTAAAAAAAAAAAGGTGTGAGAATTTGGTCTCTAGAATTATAGAAGTGGAAACTGTGTTTATATCAGACTTCTAATTGATGATGGGACTGACATAGTATTTGGTGTTTCATGCAGTGTGTAAGAAAGTCTAGAAATTAGAGGGTAAAGAAAATAAAAGAAGACGAAAGAGAAGAGAAGAGAAGAGAAGAGAAGAGAAGAGAAGAGAAGAGAAGAGAAGAGAAGAGAAGAGAAGAGAAGAGAAGAGAAGAGAAGAGAAGAGAAGAGAAGAGAAGAGAAGAGAAGAGAAGAGAAGAGAAGAGAAGAGAAGAGAAGAGAAGAGAAGAGAAGAGAAGAGAAGAAAAAGGAGAGCAAGAAAGAGAAAAAGGTGTCTCACCCCTAAAGTCACTATTAGGATTTAGGATATTAAATTGTCACAATACTAAAAAAAAACCCAAAAGAAAGTACAAAGAATATTTCATTTACTTTGTAAGAAAAAATGTTCTATAGTATCACAATCCATGGTTTGATTCTAGTAGTTATACTGAGAAATTAGGACTCTTTTCCATCTTTTTTCACAGAATTTCCTGCACCTTTGAAATTAAATGTGAGACCATATGAGAGATTCAATAAGCTCAATACAACCTGTCAAAACAACAAGAAAAAAAAAAAAAAAAGGGAAAACATCACTCTAAAAATCAACCTAATCCTGTCTGATAACCAAACTAAAATAAGCTAAAAAAATACTCAGAATTCTCAAAATACGATTTTTTTTCCCTCACATTTTTACCTCTTCGGTCAGCACTAACTCAGCAGACCATCATGCAGAAGGTTTCACTGTTCTTGCTAAAAAAACAAAGATCACATTCTTATACAAATGGGTTTTCTTTAAACAAATTATCCTGTTTTCAAATCAGAGGCACATCTCCCTTTATCAAGTCATATTCTCATCTGCTTTTTCTTATTATAATTTTCCACAGATGTTATATGAGTTATACTGAGGGGGAAATCCTACTTCCATTAAAGTCCTCATTCACAAATAGCTCTTTCAGGTCTGTTTCAGGATAATTATGGACTAAAGAATATTATTTTGTACTCTGCATCCTTTTTTTAAGGATTTATCTTCAAGAATGCACTTTCTGAAGGTAATTGATAACATTTTTTTTCCTCCAGTAATGGAACTGTTATTTTTTTCTACTGAAGATGAGAAGTTGAAGAGATTTAAATTAATTGTTCTGATTTTAGTGCAGACCGTTAGCAAAATTCTTCATTACCAGTTATTAAGTGCATGTAGAAAATATGGAAGCAGAAGTACTACCAGCCTCAGAAATGGCAGCATCAGAATGCAAGCATAAACAGACTGTGGAGGCATTTCTATCAGCTATTTCTTAAAAATCGAAGCAATTCCTGCTCATTTACTCATTTGTGGATGCTGCCTCTTTGTGGCAGAATGCCATGTTAAATGTACCTTTCACATTAAGGACCTAATCCTACATTTGTATTGACACCTATGCAAACTTCTGTTTATGAGTTTAGAATCACACAGGAAAAAAAAATATATATATACATGAACAGACACAGTTTGCAGGTCCTTCTCATTCAATCCTTACTGAGTTCGCCTTTCTCTTAGTGAATGACAAAGCCAGTAAGTCTGACAATTTTCTTACTTATACCCATTTAACAACAGCATGCCTCTACTGAGTTTAAATGGAAGGAGAACCAGGCCACTGGTTTCAGCAATAGTTATAAAGGCGGTAATTCAGAATTAGAACTGCAAAACTGCACCTCGGCAGCAACACTCACATCTCTCATAGTGTCAATGGGAAGTCTGCAGGAGATAGAGAGCAGTACACAGAACAGCCATGTGTTGTGTCTCTTGTGACAAAAGAAAACTCCTCATACCTGCATTTCAAACTGAAATAACACTCCACTTGCTAAACTGTCCAAGCTAAATCAAGCTAAATACAGTCATGCTTTTTTTTTTTTCCCCTTTTTCTCAGTGTGGGTGGCATAGAGGGAAGAACACATGCCAACAAACCATTTATACTGAATTTTAACAGACCAGTTTTATAGCTTTGTTTTTGTAGAAAGTGACATCATATATGGATAGGAAAAGCAGAACAGAACAGAGCCCTTTTGCCATAAAATATGTACTAGTCAGCAACTCTGAAAACATCACCAAACATGATAATCTAATGAAGAAAGACAAAACCACAGGTGAAATATCACTTACCCTGTTCCATATTTCAAAGAACACTTCAGTAAGGAAACAAATTGTAAATATAAAACTATCCTATTCAACATGTTAGTGAAACACATATCCCTGTGTTGCTCTCTGACCCATCTTATGTATGCTGGTAATTGCCGTATGTCATGTTTCGAAAATAAAGAACAAATTATGTTTTGCCTGGAAATGTTAGATCTTTCTGATGAGCCATAATTGATAGTAAAGAGAATCCAACGTACAAACAGATGATTTTGGCAAGAAATTTTAAATTTCAGATACTCATTACTTCATGATCTTACATTTGAAATATTTATCAAGTGTTTATTCAGAAACTATTAAAAAATCACATGTGCTGGGATACATATGAGACATCAGTTGTCCCATCTTACAGTGATTCTCTGTTTATGAATATCCTTGCCATTGCCTGCTGCCCAAAGGGGTAAAGACATTGTATATAGACGTGTACAGTCCATTATTTGGTCTTTCAGGATGCCAGTAAACACATGGATCTGTACAAGTGCAATTTTACTTGACTAAACAATCAGAAACTGGCTACAACAGTTGTAAAATCATTATATTTTGGTTAACTAATAAAAAAGAGAGAAAAAGAAAGAAAGAAAAAAAACCACCAAGTGACAAAAATGAAACACTTTTTTCCTGCTAAAATGAATGCCTCCTACATGTCCCTCACTAGCTTGCCCAACCAGATGCCTGAGCAGGAGGTTGCTAAAAGGTACATTTTTAAATAGAGAAACATCATTTTTTTTCTATTGTGATCAGATCTGATATCTTAGATTGTCCGTAAAGATTTGGTCATAATTGGCATTATCTGTAATGATTTAAAAGGTCCTTCTGATACTACATCAGCTTTGGGGAAAAAAAGCTCTCAATGTAGTGCAACACTTTAAAGCAATCTGGAGACTTTGGACCCCATCCTGAAAAAAGAAGAAACACTTAAATGTCCCAGTAGTTTTACTTGCAAGAATAGTTCTGCATCCTCTATCCTAATCTTTTGGGTGTTTGACTAACTTTGCTCAATGAGTGAGTCTACAGGACTTACACACATTGGTAAAGTTGTTCATGTGCTTAAGTGCCTGTAGGACGGTGGCCTAAGCTGGGACTTCTTTCACAAGTAAGAATTTGCAGGATTAGGCCCTAGAATAGTGAAGGAAAGAGAAATGCTAATGTGCATATAAAAATAGGTGCTACAATAAAATATTTTTTTTATATTTCATCAATAAGTTATTTTCACTAACCAGTTATGGATCATATATCTCTGCACTCCTTGATGATTTGTCCACATCTACAGTGATCCTTTTAAAGATCATAATATATTTTTTAATTCAAAAGTCCAGAAAGCATACAAACACATCCTTAAAAAAAGGAAACCTTGTATTAAAGTCAGGGTGTGCTAATCTCTCCATAAAAGCCATTTAGACTCACACATGGCTAAAAGGGGAAAATGTGCGCTGTACTCTTCAACCAGAAAGAAAACAAAATTAAACAATGTCTGAACAAAAAAACCCACACAAAACAAAACAACCCACCACCACCAAAAAGTTACCATGACTTCTGTACTTGCAAACTGAATATGACCTGACATGACCCTCTTGCCACCTTGCCCAAACGCACATGGACACAGGCACAATGCCAGTGTTGTGCCCAATTTACACAATAGGTGGTTTCTTACTTCCAAACACATTAAAAGTAGAAGGAAAAAAAAAAAAAAAAAAAAAAGAGAAAGAAAACCCTTTAAATCAAATTAAATTAAAATAATAAATAAAATAAAATAAACAGCACACCCTTCCAGAATCATTCCCCGAAGCTGAAAAATTCTGTGCCAAGGCACTTCACCCTACAATAAAATGAATTTAACGGGGAAAAAAAGGAGGGGAGGGGCGAGGTGGGGGGGGGAGGTCTGCATTTACGTTTGTTTGGCGTGTGGTTGTTAAATACAAATACTCTAGAGAAGGAGTTGCTGTGGCTGGCGGGGTGGGGGCGGAGGGGGCGGGGGGGGGCTGTTTCTCAGAACTGGCTGAATGTGGTCTGTTTTTCCAGCACTTCGAGGTAGTCCGGCTCTGCATTTAGTTTTGCTTTTAGCTCCAGGTACTCGTTCCTGTTGGGCTCTACATAGACAGTACTCGGCGGGCTGTAGAGCACCGTCTCCCGGAGCCTGCCATCCCCCGGCCCCGGGTGCAAGTACTGGTGCGCACGCCTAAGGTCATAGTTGGGGGAGTAGGTGTAGGCGGCGGGGAGCTTGGGGTAGTCGGGGAGGGTGGAACCGGGTGTACCCAGCGTGGACGAGGAGTGTTTGTCGGGCTCCAAAATGCCCCTGTAAAAGCGATCGGCGTCTTGCACCGGGGAGAGCAGCTCCTCCCGCGGCTCGATGGTGCTCACGCTGTACGCGGGGCTGCGCACAGGCGCATCCTCCCCGCCGGCCGCCGGCGGCGGCGGGGGCGGCGGCGCGCCCCCCCCGGGTTGCAGGGGGTGGCTGCTGTAGGTGACCTTGAGCTCGTGGAGGTCTTTGTAATCCTCACCCGCGTTGCCCTCCCGGGAGCGGTAGATGGGGTTTTTGCACATGTGGCCCAAGGGGTGCGGGATGTACTCGTAGACGTGGCCGGCGGGGGTCTTCACTTTGGGCAACGCCGCGCTCCCCCCGCCCCCGCCGCCCCCCCCGCCGCCGCGGTGGGGCGGGTGCTGCTGGAGGTGGGGGTGGTGGTGGTGCTGTTGGTGGCCGCCGCTGTAGACGCTGTACTGCATGTTGAAGGAGCTCACGTCGGAGTTGTTGGCGCTTGCGTGGTCACCCTGGCCCTTTTTGCGCCGCTTCATCACCAGGACGAAGAGCCCCGCCGCCACGAAGACGGACATGATGAAGACCAGCAGCAGGCTGAGGATCAGCACCGAGAGCGGCACGGAGGAGCCGCTGCCGCCGGGGCCGCCTGCGGACGCGGAGCCGCCCGCCGCCGCCGTGCCGTTAAGGCGCACGGTGGAGGAGGAGGGGGTGGTCCTGGCCGGCAGCTGGCCCGGGGACGGCGTGGGCGTGGAGACGAGGATGTCCGAGTAGTCGGGGCACAGCAGCTCCGCCCGGACGGCCCGCATGTCGCTCTGGGCAAACTTCTTAGGGGACTCGCAGATAACCTGGTCCACCAGGACACCGGTGTTGAGCTGCTCCAGCCACAGCTTCATGCCCACCACGTCGCAGGTGCAGTCCCAGGGGTTCTCGTGCAGGTCGATCTGCAGCAGGGATTTCAGCTGGTCCAGCACCCCGCTCACTGGCAGGTAGGAGAAGTGGTTGCTCCGCAGGCTCAGCCTGTAGAGAGACAGACCAGAAAAAATGTTCCCCGGCAAAGACCTCAGCAGATTGTTGTTCAAAAACAAGAGCTGAAGGTTGGGGACAGATTCAAAGGTGCCTGCCTCTATCTCTCGAATGACATTGTACTGCAGGAAGAGGTACTGCAGGCTTTGCAGCCCATAGAACAGCTCTGGGCTCAGCCGCTCAATCCGGTTCCCGTTCAGGTACAGCCTTCGCAAATTAGTTAAATCCCCAAAAGCTCGGTCCTGAATGACCGAGATCCGATTATTGCCCAGATGCAGCAAATCCAACCCAGTGGCATCCACAAAATCTGCCCTGCGTACCAGTGCAATGTAGTTTTCTGTCAGATACATCTTCTTGGGATTATAGGGTTTGGGCTGCAGTTCAGAAATGCTCTCAATCTTCCTCTCCTGACAATTAACATTGAGGCCCAGGTCAGAAATCTGCAAGTTGCAGGTGCAGGCAGTGGGGCACTCCAAAGGCACCGGGGATTTGGTCTGGTAGGCAATGCTGGGGCCATAGTTGCTGTATCCCAGGTCTTTTGAGGGCAGGCGGGAGGTGGGGCGCACCCTTGTCTTGTTGGGTTGGCGGGTCCCTTTGGGGGGCTTCAAGGGGGATTTGTAAACAGCTGAAGAAGAAGTGGCCACAGAGTTGACCGAAGCCGGGGTAGTGTGGAAGTACCCTGTGGTGCTCAATGGTGTCTGCGGTCTCATTTCATAATCCGAGATGAGCCTCCTGGGGCAAAGCTCCTGCTTGGAGACTTCATCCAAGTCTCGACCATGTAAGCGGAAAGGGGTCTCACAAACCACATCTCCTACCAGGGCAGAGTAGGAGATACTGTCTAGCCAATCCTTTAGAGCAATCAACTCACAAGAGCAATTCCAGGGGTTTTCCTCCAGCTGTAGCTCCACCACTTTATCCATATGCTGCAAAAGGCCCACATAGGGCAACAGCTTCAGCCGGTTACCCCTCAGGTCCAGGTGAGTTAAGGGCACAAAACGGAAAAGGTTGTTGGGCAAACTGGAGAGGAGGTTATCATTCAGAATCAGCACCTGCAGCAAGTGTAGTTTGCTGAAGGCATTGGGTTCAATGACACTAATATAATTATAATCGACCTGTAGGTATTCCAAACTCTCTAGCCCAAGGAAAGTGTCATCCCGTAAAAGTTCCAGCTTGTTATTGTTCAGGTGCAGCCTTCTTAAACCTCTCAGACCATGAAAGGCCCCAGTTTCAATGTCTTGTATGTCATTGCTCCCCAGATGCAAAATTGAAGCCCCCGTATAATTTACAAACTGGTTTGGGTACAGCCTGTTCAAAAGGTTCCCAGACAACAAGAGGTGGTAGACAGGGAACCTTGGTGGACTGATCTCAAAAAGGCTGATGATCCCTCTGTTTTCACAGCTCACTGTTAAGATGCTGTCCTTCTCCTCACAAGGACACGCATTATCACAAATTTCCCCATAATACTCGATGCTTTCTGCCCACGAAAGGACTAGTGATGTTAAAGCAAATGCGATCGTCTGCAGCATCCAGATATGCATTTTTTTGTTGAGGTCCTGTTCCAAAGTTACTGTAGAGCAGCAAGCGTACATTTTATTTCCTGTAAGGATAAGGAGAAAAAAGAAAGCAGCGTAATAGTATACCTTCATAAAACTTAAAATGGACACAAAGTTTATATGTATCTTCAGTGGGGTAGAGAATGGATTGTTAATCAAACAAAAAAAACAAAACTCCTGTCACTTCTAATTCCCACACTTTTGAAAACTGGATGACATGGATTGATTAAAAGGCTGATAGGCAACTCCTAGCAAGTCAAATGCCTGCGGTGTTTAAAAAGGTGAGGTCACAGTAGGAATTGTTCTGGTTCTGTTTGTGTGGGGTGCATTTCCATGCTTCCTTGGATTTCTTTTTCATGACCAGCCCCATAAATATACATAAAATGGCTGTCAGTTCAGTTTCACGGTTCTAATTTAAGAGAAAAGAAGCACCATTTTACGAGGTTTCCCACCTCCCCTATTACCCAGCTCCCCCTTCCCTTCAGAACCTCCCCACTGAACAGCGCACCACCGTCTTCCCCTCCTTCTACCTTGATTTTTAACCGGTGGTGGAAACGCCATGGTAGGAATCCAAAGAAAAATGCTCAGTGCTGAAAACGGCAGCTTAATTCAACAGAGGGAATACTGACACATTCTTTACATCACACATTTCTTAAAACTCTTTTATGGTGTTTTTCTTTTTTTCTAGCTGTACATTTGCAAAGCACACACACCCCCACACAGACATGCATGGATCCCCCCACACACACACTCCCCCATGCACCCCCATATGACTTTTGTGCTGGAATTCTTCAGTAGTGAGATTAAATATGTTAACCTCCTACTTCAGTGCACTTAACAGCTCTCCTCAGTGATAGAAATCTTATATCTTCACAAAAGTAAATAATTTTAATCTATTTTATGATTGCCCCCCCCAAGTTATATACAATGTAACAGAGCTGACTAGCAAACAGAGATCTTCAGTTCTCATACACACACACACACACACACACACACTTAAAGGAAATGTTTTAACCACTCACCCCAAATTTGTGAAAAATTTAAAACATGCAGATGATCTTCAGAGACTCAGCCATATCTGACAAAGCGTTTATTCCCAATGTTCTGCAAAACTAGGCTGGTAGAAGTGGAGAGATCTAAATAGGTCTCATGGAAATATCTCATAGCCAACACTCCAAGCATCAGAGTTACTGATTATAAGCAGCGATGGCTGTCAGTACTCTTCATCCTTTAGGGGAGAAGACACCCAGGCTGATTAAAAGCCAAGGGGGTTGGAAGGGAAACCCTACCATTGACCTATGTCAGTAAGTTAATACCCAAATTCCACCTAGCTGGAAACAAATCCCATTTCCATTCCTTCTTGCAGTCTTTCTGACTCCTTGTGGCTTTCTTCTACTTCTGCTAGTCTAAAAAAAATATGAACAGGGAAAATAAATGCATTGTGTGTGTCAGTAGGGGAAGACTAATAAATCATCCAGGCTTAAACGCTGGGATCTTGGAGCAGGCTTGCATTTTCTATCGTCCACCTCAGAGCTCCAATTCTCATGATGCAACTCTGGTTTGGAAGAACGCATCCTAAAAAACGGGAAGTCTCAGTACTGCAAGACATCTCCTGTGGCATCAGGTTCACGGCTGCAAATCTAGCACTTGCAGCAAAGGCAGTCATGCAGCAAGAAATCGGAAGTCTTGGTGAATCTCTCTCTAATTCTGACCAGACGTCAACTGAATTGGAATTACTCAAAGCAAAAGGCTTCACTGCGTAAAGGCAGCAGAAATCTTACTCAAAGGCATGTATCTAGCATATTCTTTCTCAGCTCGATCAGATCCATTCATCCATTAACCAACAGTTCTTCGGAGGGGGGGGTGTGTGGAAGAAAAAAGGCATTGAAAACCTGCCCGGTCAGTGTTAAAACTCCCCGGCATTTTACAACTTTAATTCAATTATGGTTATTAAAGGAGGCAAATACAATATTCCCTCCCTCCTCCTTTCTTCCTTTCCCTGAAAAAAAAAAAAGGGGGGGGGGGGAGGAGGTGTGGGTAGGTAAAGAAAATAAAGTTGTAGCTGGCTATATGCAAGGTTGCAATCCCGCCCTGGAAACCCCTCTGTGATGACTGCGTGCTGCTGTTCGCCAGCTCCCTACAGAGGTTCAGACTGGGGGGGGGGGGGGGGGGGGGGGGGAGGGGGGGGGGCGCGACGAGGGGGAGGGGAGAAGAGGAAAAGGGTTGCATCGGGATTTTTCTTGTGTGTGTGGTTTTTTTTCCCCGAAGAGTTCAACCCTTAGATTACCGCACTGCATATCCGGCTCGAAGCAGCCTTCAGTACCGTCGACAGCAGCAGCAGCAGCAAGCAGCCCCCGCCGGACAGCGGCACCCCACTGAGCAGCACCCAGAGTTGGGAGACATGGCTTTCCGGGGGGGGGCGGGGGGGACGGGGGAGGGGTTGGGGGTGGAAAGCAACAGCAAAGAAAGACCCGGCGGGGAAGAGCCGGGGGGTTGGGGGGAAGGAAGGGAGGAAGAAAAGGCAGAAAGAGAGCGCGAGAAAAGTCAACCCCGGTACTTACTTCGCCCGAAATCTCCAGGGCCCAAGCATGGTGTCAGCCCATGAAGACGCCGACCCGCTGCGCGGGCGCTGCGCGGAGCCACCGGGGCGGCGGCGGCGGAGGCGAGTATCGCAGCGGCCGGGGCGGCTCGGTGCGGAACGCACACAAACACCCCCCGCACGCAGGCGGCGCCGAGACACCAGCGCTCGCACAGGGGCGCACACACGCGGGCACACGCACACACACACACTCTCTCTCTCTCTCTCCCTCCCTGTCTCTCACACACTCACCAACGCGCGGGAGCGCGCGCGTGCCCGGGCAGCCGCGGGGGCGCGCGTCCCGCACGCGCTCTCTGGCGCGTGCTCGCACGGCGGGGGCGGGGGTGTTCGGCGGAGCGTCGCGCTCTCCCCGCCGCTGCTGAGCGCAGCGGGAGCGGGTGGGGGTAGGGGGGTGGGGGGGTGCGGTGGGAGGGGAGCGAAGGCGGGGCGGTGGCCGGGGGCGCTGAGTGGGGCGGAGGGGTTGCGGGGAGGAGGGAGGCGGGGGGGGGTGGGGGGAGGGAGGGGGGCGGCGGGGGTTGCGGGGGGGGGGGGGGAGTTTGCGGGGGGGATGTCCTCGACGGAGGGCGCGCCGGGCGGCCGGCGCCGCGCGGCCCGCGGCACGGTCACACACCGCACACGCACACGCACACGCGCAGGCGGACACATGCCGACACGGACGCTGCACCCACGCCCCACGCAGGACCGCGGCGCTGCACTCGCACTTTCACCAGCACGGGCCAACTTTCCCCGCGCTCCCGGGGACGGCCCCGCTCGCCCCCAGCCCCTCGGGCCGCAGCCCCGGGGCCCGGCGGCCTGCGGTAGGGAACGGCGCACAGCGCGGCCGCCCCCGTCCGCTCCCTGCGGCGCTCGCTGCCCGTGGCCGTGGCCGGGCGGCGCGGGGCGGGCGGTGGGAGCCGCTGGGCCGGCGGCTGCCGCTGCCGCCGCTGTGCGAGGGTTGCCGCTGCCTTTGCGTTGAGAGTGGGGAACCGGGCGGTCGCGGGGAAAGGGAACGGCGGCCTCGCTACACGCATCCTCCGATACGGGGGGCGCGGGGTGTGTGTCGGCGATGTTCATCTTCTCCCCTCTGCCCACGGCACCCACGGGGCGCGGAGACAGTCGGGGAGGGGACACAGCGGCAACAGCTAAGCGACTCTGCGTCCCCGCAAGGCCCGTTCCCGGTGGCCGCGGGGAGGTGGCGGTGCCGGCAGCGCTCCCGGGCGCCCCGGGAGGCCGCTGTCGCGGGGCTGCTGGGCCGTGGGCTGCCGGGCCGTGGGCTGCCGCCGCGGCGAGATGCGGCGGTGTGCGGCCCCTCCGGCCGCCGCCAGGTGGCAGCGCAGAGCGGCGGCTGGGCCGTGCGGGGCCGCCCCCGGCAGCGGACGGCGCCGCGGGGCGAGCGCCGCACACGGGCGGGGGGCTGGGGCTGCCGGGGGGCGTCGGTGTCCGCGACGGGGAGAGACCAAGTAGGCGACGCTGTGCTGACTGCGTGCCGATGGACAGTGCTGCCGTTTTTCCGTTTGCCTACAGAACACAGAGGGTTTTTTCAGCGCAAAGCTACCTGTAGCACTGGTGATGGTTTTTACGTTTCCTTTAGGTTTTTATTTTCCGTGAAATTAACGTATTTGGCCGATCTAAAAAAAAAAACCCTAAAAAAATATGGTAATTTAATTGCATACATGCAAAGATGTGCACATGTTGCCATTTCTGTGTTCATTACTGTTACGTGCTGTATGCATTTTACTATGTAAATCAAATGGGTGTTAAGCATACAGGAACAGATACAGTACATCCCATGTGCACAGCAGAGGGGCTGGAATCAGGTTTAATGCAAGGGGAACGCTAAACATAGTTGTGCCTTCACAAGGTTTTCTGGGCTGAGTCTTAACACTGAAGAGGGAACTATATTCCCCATGTGATATGTGAATTCATCACATCCGTATCTTCAGCACACCCCTGGAGATCCCTGAACTCCTACCTCTAGTATTCCAACATGGTAAACCCAGGCATGATTGTAAGGAATCACCTTTTTCTTAATGCTCAGCCTTCCCCAAAAGTGTATTCTTCTCTCTGCA
Organism: Falco rusticolus; assembly: GCF_015220075.1. Classification (NCBI taxonomy): domain Eukaryota; kingdom Metazoa; phylum Chordata; class Aves; order Falconiformes; family Falconidae; genus Falco; species Falco rusticolus. Next base: position 51,705,039 of record NC_051188.1, on the reverse strand, counting down.
AATGTAAAAGGAGTGTGACTGAAATCCTCTTTCCCTAGGCCTGATATAAGTATGATCTGGTGTTTGGATGGACGACAACATTCTTATATAAGCCAGGTAATATTCCTGACCTTGCAGAAGTTTTTGGAAAGCTTCTCAGTGGGACAAAGTACTTCTATAATTAAAGAATATCTAACATTACTGTTTTGATGCAAAACCAACCAATTCAGTGGAAGTTGGAATGGGTTTAGATTGAGTGTCAAGATACTACTTTTAGTCAGGAAAGGAATACCAAAGCACACTAGGCACTTCCCCCAATTCCCCACCCCACTATTTAAAGGTTTTCTAATATTCCACATGAAATTTACGATAACAGTAGAATAAAAAGTACTCACAGATAGTAAATAGGGATGTTTTATTGAAGTTTCTTATGACCTTGCTATTTTTGAAAAACATTCTTGTTTTCAATTAATAATTCTGTATTTTGAATAAATGAGATTTTATGCATAAATGCTTGCATTTTTAAGGCCTGTCATATTTATAGCATCTGCCTGTGTTTCTATGCTATTTTTCTCTGACACACAAAATTAGAAACATACACTTTTTTATTGAAAAGAGAGAAAGGTATTTTAAATATGTAGCTAGGCTGAGCTTAACTCTTTCAATGAAAACATTTTTGGAAAAGTTGACATTTCATAAACCTGAAAATGTGTGAAAAACTATTATTTAAAAGTTAGTATTGTACATACATTTCAGTCTAACTATTCTGGTCCTGTGCTAATGAGACATTAAAAAGTATAATGAATAGAAAATCTGATTTAATAAAATCTTGCTTCCAAGTTGTCATGCTTCTAAATTATTTTAGTAGCACACACAAGATTTAAATAGTTGTTAGTGTAGAACTATCGTGCCACTGTTCCATTCGTTCTTATTCTGATTAACATATTTTTAGCAAAAAACCTTAAAGTTCTGTAGAGTTTTGCAGAATATTTATTTCAATATACGTGACTAGCATGAGAGGGCACAGCTATGTATTCCTTCCTGAAATCAGAGACTCCGTTTGAATAAGGTCTAGGTAGTCTGAAAGCATTCCTTACAGTAAAAAGTTATATCTGAATATTTGAACTAGTACTGTCATAAACCTGAGCACACAAACGTGAAACAATAAATGCTGCTAAATTTATGAGAAATAAAGAGGTCTTTATTACTGTAGTGTGTTGCCTTTTCGTAATTTATCTTTCATCTGCCTTTAATTAAACCAGGAGATCCTGAAAACCTCAGGATGAAACCTGGAAGTAATTCATATAATCCTCATATGGAATAAAAATAGAGGGACGTGAACGAGGATGGAACAACAGAAAAGACAGATAAACAAAAAGTGATGTTATGATGAATACATGGATTTTAACTTTATAACTGTACAGGTCTGCACCCTTTTTGTAGTATTTTGATCAATAAGACTAGCAGGAACAGTTGATACAGTGTGTGGAACCAGACATAATGTGAAAACAGGAACATGGAGGTACTGAAGCCATGAGTGAAATATATTGGAACTGAAAGATACACACGGTTTAGGAAAGACAAAAAAGGTGGTGAAATAATTTCATGTTAATGCACTAAAAATGTTAAGGAGTACAGACTGCTAAGCAATAGCGCAATAAAGGAAGTTAAATTTGATGGTGAAGATGAGATAGTGTCTGCTTGAATGAAAATTATTGAGCAAAAGGCTAGGAAAAAAGCTTCACGAGGATGCAATCTATTCTGAATCTGCTGGTGCAGATTTGATGTGGATAATAATGCCTACAAATACAGGAAATAAAAAAATAATATTGTGTGATTACACAAATTTGTGTGATTTCTCATGGGCAAATATCAGAAAAAAATTGAAGCAATGATGTTGGGGTTTATATGAATTTGAACATGATAGAGGATAGCTTATTCTGTGGAACAGACAATGAGCAAGCAAGAGGCAAGGATAACTTAGGCTTAATTTTAGTGAATTATAGGATCTGCGGTAAGAACTGATGATAGAAAACAATCTTAAGGTGGTTTTGAACTTCTCCACTTCATGTGAAATTGTAAGACAGAAAAAAGTGGAGGATTTGTAACTGCAGTCCAGTGTTTCAGAAAGGCAAACTGAGAAACAAAAATGTTTAGTGAAATAGTCTTGAGTGAGGAGCACCAGAATTGGAATTCAGGTAAGACATGATGTTACTTTATGTAAAAAAGTGCAAACACTATTGAATGTTTACAGTGGGGGAGAGGGAGAGAAACAACAACCAAAAAAACCCCAAACAGGGATAAAAAGAATTCCCAGAAGGTGAAAAATCGTAGGCAAGTGATTAAGGGTAAGCACAAAACCTGTAAAGAATGGAAAAGAGATATTGATTAGCAAGGAGAAATCTGCATCAGTAATTAGAAGGTATAAAACCAAATTGAGAATGGTCATAAACCTTGTTAAACCAACACTTGCACAGAAAACTGAAACAGTAGAAATGTATTAAGTCATGTAAGCAAGATGAGAACTTAAGAAGTGGGATAGTTATTAAAGGATGGGGTGAACATAAAGTATAAAGTAGGCCTGGACTACATAGTTACTGGAAAAGTTGCCTCTGTTTCTGGTAAGACTGTATATGTAAATTTTTGTATATAATGGAAGTAGGAATAGGGCAAGAGAAACTACATCAGCAGCATATCTGGTACCATGTGGCACAAGCATTTGGTCCAGAAAATTTCTGTCATAGAGTGCTGAAAGGATAAGCACATGAAGTGCAAGTTCAGAAATAAGCAATTGTAAAATTTCCAAGAAAGTTAGACAAGGGGACAGGACGTAATGTTGAGACGGGAGTATCTGAATGGATGTCAGTCGTTACGGGAGTTTCTTGGTGATCAGTTTTGAGCCCAGTCCTTTGTAACACACTTAGCACTGATTTCAGAGTATGAGGTAAGTGGGTCTAGACAGAGTTTCTAGACCATACAAAACTAGAGGTCTTGCTGAGAACTAGATAAATAGGCAAGAAGACTTGTATATACACATGTATTATACATGTACATATAGATACATATATATCTCTGTGTGTGTTGAGATATATTTACATATATCTGTAAATATATAAATATATACAAATTTAATGTTACTGCCAATATTTTAACAGTCAATATTTATAAATGTAATTCATGTGTATTTATATATTATTTCCTTTTGACCTGGACTGATAGGAATGGTGTGACATTTAATAATATAATCTACAAACTCATGAAAGAAAACTTTTGCTATACACTGGGAAGATCCAATTTTATAAAAAATTCTAGAAAACTGAAGGTAGTGGTCAATCAGAAGGTGACTGTATGTTGCCCTTATAAGTGAAGTACTGATACAAAGGGAAAAGAGAGATGCGATTCTATGGCGTGTTAGGCAGGATTGTCCTAAAAGGTGGGAAGGCATTAATGCTATTGTAAAGGATGTGTTTTTTCATGAGTTCCTGTTGTATTTTTCATGGTTCTAGTCAAATGTTCAAAGATCTTAAAATGAAATGTAAAGATCAGAAAGAAACTAGGGTAATTAGGGCATGGAAAATGTGTCTACAGAAGAGATGATTTTTTTTTTTTTAAAAAAAAGGCATACATAGCCAAATAGATATTGAAAGGGCATGTGATTCCTTACAAATGCATTTGTAGTTAAATACTAAAAAAAGATAGAAAACATTTGAACTAAAGAGTGATGTTGGCATGCCATCAAATACTTACATACTATATACAGATACTTACATTTACTATATAGCCTAGAAATATGAAGAAATTTACTGACCGTCTGTGAAGAGATACTGGGAAGGTCTTCCAAATAGGTAATCGGGCAAATAAACCAAAGTTGTTTTAATGTAGAACTTGAAAACCTTACAGAAAAAATTGTCATTGAATGGGACAGTTCCTGTTAGGAAAGTGACATTTGTGCCAAGTTGGGAAGGAAAGGGCTTTTTGGAGAAGATGGAATATGGTTGTTCGACATTTATACTGTATCTGTTCTCTGCCTCAGGGCTTACTGCAGGCTCTCAGGTTAGGAGGGATGTTTTCTCCCTTTATGTATAATACAGTTTCTGAGTTCTGTTAATTTCTTTCTTTCTTTTGTTCTCCTTTGTAAAGTCAGACATGTTTTAATTCCTAGAACATTCTGCAAAGAATTTCTAACATATTTCCTCCCGTTGCAGTAGCCTCAGTAGACAAGGCAGTGCCCTTGTTCCCCTTCTTCCTCCCTTTTTCTTTTTCCCCAAGGAACATTAGAGGTCTGGTTTTTGGTCTTTACTGCAAAATTAAAGGTTTTGAAACAGTATTGGAAAGTGGGTAGTACAATCTAAAGTAAAAGTTCTGCAGACCTTTCTCCCCTGCTACATATCTAGTATATGGTAACCCACAACTGTGAGGATGCAGAATCTGAGATATCCTTTCCAGCTTTATGTTCCTATGCTTCCTCTTACTACTTATGAAAATATTCATATATTCATATTCATAAACATTCTTACTCAACTCAGTTCCATTCTTTCAAAAATACTAGCTAAACTTTAAGCATTTTCAATAGGACATGGCATGTATTAAGTGACATATAGGAAAAAATCCCTCTAAAATTTCCCAAAATGTTCTGCCCATTATACATTAGATCTAACTTTTCATCTCTCTTATCTCCTTGCTATACATAGGATTATCAAATAATTGAAATTATATTACATCAAATATGTCTAATATTAAGTATCTGAATCTGTCCATAATAACTAAAATAAAAGGATTCTGATTTTATGTGGTTCTGAACACTTCCTCTGGGATAGCTTCTTAGTTTTTCTCGTGGAAATTGTAGGGTAGGAATTATACAGAGGTTTATTCATATTCTTATGCACAGGTTTAACCCTAAGGTACAAATGTATTAGGTTGTTCTTCTTTTCTTCCTGCTGTAATTTTCTTACAGTTAGTCAAGCAGATTTAACAGGAGAAACTCAGAGAATTACCAAGTGTTTTCTGTCTTAATGATTAAAATATTCAACAGAAGGAGCTGGGTTAAAGTTTTTACTTCAGATTATTTAGTAGAAATTTGAATATGGTGAGTATACTAGCCCTCAAACATAGAGACTGACCTATCTTGTTCCTGTTCACTTTGGGAGAGTTAATGTCTATTAAAATATTCCTCACAAGCAAAACAAGCAGGGGAAGTCAGAAATTGGAAATCAGTTATTATATTTAAATTAGACTTCCAGATGACTCAGTAGTAACAGCACTAATGTGATTCCTAATGTCTATGAAAAAATTGCTGTCTAGTTAAATGTTGTTGGCAATAAAATATACAGCAAGGAATGTAAATTCTTAAGGCACACTCAGCAAGAACCTTGGCAGAATCAGTGGTTTCTGAATACTGGATTTAGATACTGTAAATGATAGGTAGGAGCACATACATATTTTTTTAAACTTAGTCCTATGTGACTACAAGTGGATACAGGTGCTTAGCTTTGTGTTTTATAATTTGGATTATTTTGCCTGAGAATAAGTTGGTTTACTTTTCTGGTAGTGTTAATTAAGAAAACCTATCTGCACGCACATTAATTTTTAAAAGTTAAAAAGAAACAAAAAGATTAAATCCTCAATCTGATTTCTAAACACCAAATCCAGTCTTATGGATTTTCCTATGTATATTTAAACATGTATTTACCAAATAAAAACATACATGTTGGTTTCACATATTTATATACATGCATTCGCTTAATAACATAGAACAGGCTGATTATTGATGAGACAGTTTGGTCTTTATTTAAGATAAATATGAAACTTTATTTACACAGTGAGAATTAAATATCAGTATATTATTTATTCATTCTACCTAATATGCACTATATGTCTGTTGCATTAAAAGGAAGTAAGGAATGTATTGATTTGGTTTGTCCATTTTTAAATAAGTGGATTCACTACACTAAAAGTGCAGAAGCCTTACAATGAACTGAAGTTGCATGTTCTGGCTATGCAGCATGATCTGGATTTCCTATGACTGGTGACTCCTGCGGGTCTTCTAACTAGGGAGTTTTCATCAGTTGCTGCCACTAGGTGTCCCTATATGCACCTATGTGTAGGAAAATGCCTAATGAAAACTATCTGAAGGAGAAGAGAAATTGAGCAGAAGGAATACAAAACATGTTGATAAACTTTCTTTGTGGTTTTTAAAGTTCTGTTTGACATCTTACACATTACCGAAGAGGACATATTAATAGATTCATGTTTGTGCAATTAGATTTGAAAACAAACTTTTCAAAAAACAATATTAATGTGATCTTAGAGTGGTCTTTTTGAAGTAACATAGTTATAGTTATACAAAATGTGAAATAGCTTCTAAAAACATGTTAGTTTAAGTTTTATATTTGGAAAATCTAATATAATTTTAAATTGTTCATGCAGTTTATTATAAAAATGGGTTTTCATATATTTAGTTAATGATATATGTCTAAGAGTAATGAAGAAATGTGTATTACGATGAGTTTCTGACAAATGGGATGTTTGAAGAATTAAAGGCCTTTGATGGATTGCACAGCCATCTAACCCTTATAATTAATGTTTACATAGATCACAATGTAAACTATGATAATTTGATTGATACCATATTCTTTTCATGATCAAGTTGTTATTGAATCTTATGCAAGCATTCTTTTAGTTGGCCAGTTGTTCAAAATCAACAGCCATTACAACATTATAGCTTTTTGTTGTTGTTATTATTTTCTAAAGAAAAAGGAAAATGCAAAGAGGCGTGAAGGTATATTCTTTTAGTTATAATAAGCAAAATACTTGAACAAATACCTCAGAGGATTAAATAATTATTTCCTGTAACATTAAAGGCAGTGTGTGCAACACTGAGAGCTGGATTATACTGATATTGTCTGGATACCGGGTGTTCTTGAGCTGTGCCTTCTCTTTCTCAAAATACAGGCATTTACTTAAAAAACAAACAAACAAAACCCCAAGCTTTCATCTTTCTCAATACTATTCAAAACATGACTACAGAAAAGCAGCTTTTCTGAACCTGCAGTCAGTAATCCTGAAAATGTAATTCTGAGTTTACTTGTTTTGAATTTGTAGAGAACAATAATTCTCTTTTGGAGATGTCAGCACTGTTAAACATTTTACTGCTGGACATTTGTATCACACACAGTCTAAGAATTTGGGATTAGGTTTTATTTTAAAGGTATTTACTAACAACATAATTTTGCCGGAATGCCTCTACTGTTTTTAAGACAGTCAACATCTTGGTTTAAAATTTGAATCCACAGTCTTTTAACCCAAAGGTGAGAGTTCCTGTGCCAAGTCCACTGCACTAAAACCTGATTAACTGGTGGATGCATTTAGGAACCATAGCTTGTTTTTCTTAGTTAGCCTTGATTACTTCACGTTGCTGATTCTTCTTTGGAAGTAAACCAACTGAAAGTCAAAGTGAAAGCAATTTGTATCAAGACAGATATGATAATCTGGTATTTGGTTTGGATTTTCATGTGTCTTAAATTTCAATACATTTAAATATATCTGGTCAGTTGGCAAGACTGAGTGTTGGCAGATCAAGAAAACTATGAGATAAATCTATTACAAAACTGCAAATCTGTCTTTAAAGGAATTGTGATGTGGCCCCATATTCTTTGGACACAGGCTGGGATCAGGGATCATGAAAAGAGAAGTGGTATGTAAGGACTGGCCTTTTCTTTCTTTACTCTTTTAACTTACTAATTGCTGTAACTGATAATCAGTTTAAAATTTGTATACAATAGGCAATGGAAAGAGAAGGACTGGTGCTTTACCATTCAAATTGGAGAAATAGAACATGATTTGTGAGCCAGGGAATTTAACCATTATAGAACAGTGGAAAACACAAGAATCTGCCTGTGTCTTATTATCAGTAATACAACTGAATAATAAGAGTTTATTAGTTTGTCAGTGAAGCTTTTAGTTTAAGTGGAAAATACTACTGACATATGTAATACAAGTTTCTACATAGCATATATTATCTATATAAAGTATACAGATATCTTACAAGACTAAAAATATGATAGTCATATATATATGTTATATATATATATTAAAAAACCATGATAACTATATAATACACCTTAGTTAAGAATACCAAATGCCCTGCAAATGTTGTTTAAGCCTTATTGTATCACTAGGTATAATACATCAAGCACCCTTTCATACCCTCTGTTAGAGAGAAATACAGAGTTACAGTCTTCCGAGGAAAAAAACCCACTGATGAACAGTTTATTTCTGCATAGGAGTGTCATCAAATTTATGATTTAGTGTTGTTTCAGCTCTAGATTTCTATATATGTCCCTGTGGAACATTAACATCCTTCAAGGTTTAAGTAGAAAGCTGCATGGGATTTTACTATGTTTATTGCTATTATGGTGATACCTAGTAGTTGCAAATGGCATCTGGATTCTCCATTAGAAATATCTAATCAGATAGTATCAATACATATTGCCATATTACAACCTACAACTCTGAGAAAAATCAGTTGGAGTGGAAGTGTCAGTCCTATTGAAATCCAGTGGAAACTGGATAGTGTGAAGTTACTTAAGTGTACTGGGCTACGTCGAAATTTGCAGCCAAAAAAACAGATGAAGGAGAGGAAAAGGAAATATTATCCCCAGTCTTCATTTCAGGAACTGAAGCAGAATGAAATCAGTTAACTGAAATGCTGCATATGGAATATGGAATACTTTACTGAATTAATTCAATTAATTTCTCAGAGCTCCCTCTTCAATATATCATCCGGAAAGTGAATCTAGTTCTTAATGTAGTACAGTGTTGGAAATGTCCTTTATGTCTTGCTTTAATGCATTTTTTTAATGCAAAGTATTGCTGAAATGGATAGCAACAGAGAAGTTTAATAAATAACAGTATCAGTACCTAAATCATGAAGTCTTTCTTGCTTAAGATAATCTTTAGCATTTTGAAGCCTATAGGTTCTGCAAGCTTCAGGCTTTGTTAGGAAGCTGTATTCCTTTACAGAATGTTACCTGCTTCTGTAATGCATCTATGCAGTGCTAAATTAAATTAATTCCTTCCACTTGAACAATTTCCCAACTATTGTAGGAAAGGCAAGAAATATTTTACTTAGCTTTATAAAATAAAACACACTTCTTAAAGGCAGACAGATCCTGTATTTTGAAATAGCCTTACTAGCAACTGTGTGTGGTGTCTAAATCAAGGCAAATTCATCTTAAATACTGTCCTATAGATAATAATGTGAGATGGGTATCTCTGAAGGATGATTCTACCTATGTGACCTGAAGTCTGCTCTAAATACACGTCCCCGTTTACTGATCATGGGGACATAATGCATTTAGCTTAGTATCTGAGCTAATACCAAAAATCAAGTGGGGTACATACTTGGTGAATGGTCAGTCAGAATATATTAAAAGCAGAGATACCTAAGTATAGCTATAAAGAGATTAACATATATTTATACTTTATGTCATCTGTAGTCTTACTGACCTGGGTGGGGCTTTTTTGGGAAATACAGTGCTACTAATTGTGAGGCAGATATAGTATCAAAATTCAGACTTGCATTAGTGAAAGGACTTTAAAAAAACCTTAGAATTACAGGGAACATCTTAAGTTCTCTTTCAAAAAATAGTTCATATGGTCACTAGCAAATTAGCATTAAAATTTCTGTATGATAGTTTATTTTATGTAGCTATTTCGATAATAATATGTATTTTTCATTTGTTATTCTGTTAAATTGATCTGGATGAACATATGGATTGTGGAACATTGCTGCTAGCATTAATGATATGGTAACAGATCTGTGTAGCCAGAAGGGAGGATTTTAGTTTGTTTCATTTTTTGCTATTATACATGGATTAAAATGTTGTGTAGAAGCCATAATAAGAAATCAAGATCCTTGCATTGCATTTATGTTTTGTTGTCATAGCAATTACTATTTAGTCAACAAATTATGTCTAATGAAAAGTTTTCTGTTAATTCATATTTTATTTTCTTTCATTACATATTCTATTGTTCTTAAAAACATTTTAAACCTGCATTTTTTTGTTTGTACAGAGTTAATAGAGCTCAACGGTTAACCTTCATATCTAAGATAAAAGGGAATAAGTGTCTTTGTTATGCTGAAAGTATAAAAAAACCCATAAAACTGCTGTCATTAGTCTGACCAGTGAAATTTGAAGATTTGGCAGGAAATCTAGAGCAAAGACTGCCATGTGATTTATCACTAATGACTGCTGACTACCACATAATTTAATATGCTACACTAACACCCAAAATGCTACTATAAAACATACATTGTTTATTTTCTATTTCTGCTTTTGACAAAAAAACAGTTCAATTGACTTGTGTGTCCCTTCACTCCAAATCTTATCAGTGTATCTTCACTCCAAATTCTTAGCTGGAGGAATCTAGTACTATCATGAAAAACCTTCTGACCCTTGTAGATGTCAGAAGTATGTAATCCCTAGTCATTCATCATATGCTGCTGCTTACAGCATACTCTGTCAAAAAAATAAAAAGTGTATTTTCAAATATAATTTCTATTACTTACATAGAGTAAGAAGTAATAGATCTTTTCATATTGTGAAAAATAAATTATGTCATGGATTCATGTTGCATTATCATATAGTTGTTGAACAGTAAATTAATAATCTCTTATGTTTATTTAGCACATACTATTTTGATGTGCCTCCATCTGGTTTTGGTTTCTTTTTCTAACCCTTACCAAACTGCAGTTACGATTTTTAAAATGTTATTAATACTTTCAGATCTTGAGGTGCAACCATATTACTACCATTTCTTTTTCTAATCAAATTATCTTTGTGTTTTGTTGCAGTGTTTCCTAGCTTAAATAAACCCTGCTTCATTCCAGACCAAATTCTGACATTATGGGTTGCATTTCACTCCACTGATTCTACTAGTCCAGAAAAATTGAAGCCCCAGTAACAAAATCTGTGAGCAGAGAGACTTTTCTTTTTGGTACTTCTCCATTGAAAGTTCATATTTTAACCCTTTCAAAGTACTTATAGTAGGTGACATTTGCCCCATTTCCCAAATCCTGTCCATGATAATATGCCCCGCATCTGTGCGGGTTAAGATTTAAACCTGAACTACCTGTAGGTTCCTCAGTCTGTTCCCCTTTCTGAGTTCTACCTTGCAGAACATGATGTCAGTGGACAGTTCAACCAGTAAAACTGTTCCAAGATAAGGAAAATAACTTTTTCCAAATTATTTTCTCATTATTTATTATATAATTTCCTTTTTCTCTTTTTCAAGTAAGAATAGCATTTGCATGCCTGAAATTTACTCATAAAAAATAGCTCCAGAGATGCCATACAGTTTTGCTTCATCATCTGCACAGCTGCAAAAATTATTTATTGCCTTGAATACTACTCCACTATGGATAAAATCCTTTATAGATTTAATGAAGGAAACTGTTAATTAAAGCTGTTAATTTACAAATTGCCAAAGCTTTAAAGAGTGTTTGCTTAGACATCTGACCTGTGAATTAGCACCTGAGAAAATGTATCATGTGATGTTTATGATTGTTGTTTACTCTCTTCTTTTTTCATACCTGTCAGTACAAGTTTGTTGATAACAACAGATTACAAAGTTAAAACCTCAATAAACTAAGAAGTACATTACATAGTAATTTCAGTTAGACCTGTGGATAAATTGAGGGGATTGCATACTAAAAGGGGGCTGAGATGGACTTCAGGTAAATCAAAATATGATTCAAAACAGTTCCGCTCAGAAAAGCCCTTCCATGACACCTAACCCTGAAGAGGCAAGAAATCGCTCCTGTGGGAGACTAGCTGTTCTTACTGGGAAAATTCAAGCACAGCAGATAGGCCTGTTTTAATGGAAGCTTATTTGCTCTAGGCTGCCTCTCTGCTTAATGATAAACAGGTGTTAAAAGCCTCCTTAAGAACTGAATCATCCTCTCAAGATAGCTATTTCTTTCAGTTGACCATGTCCCTCTGCCCCTCAGGGAAAGTAGGAATCCAAGATAATTTAAAGGCTCATTTAAGTGTTGCAAGCTAGATGGGAGGAACTCCAGCCCAGGAATCTTATTTTGGCTGTACCAGAACTCACTGAAAATGAGTAGGCATCCGTGCTGATAACCTCGGTTCTGGAAATTAAGAGAAGCAGTTTACATGACAGAGCTACACTGTTGTGTTCTTTAAAGGTTAGTAATGAGAAATCTGAGTTTGATGTTGTGTCTGTGGGAAGTCTTTAATTATAAAACAGATTAATTAAGAAATCTGAGGGACAAAAGATTCTAAGGCAGACAAAAATTGTTTGAATGAGTCAGGCTGTTAACAGAAATTTTTATTATTCACCTGTATCAAAATGTTCCATGATGTGTTATAATGCAGTACAAGCCTGTTCAAGACTTCATTAGCTTCACATTCCCCCTTCGCATCTCCCAAAAGAAAAATAGTGCACATGAGAAACTCACAGGCAGTTGCTGAGATGTCTTAGGTTTTAAAAGAAACTCATGACTTCAGACTTTTTCATTGCTCTTCTGAGTTTTTTCCAGTGCTGTTTTCTGACCTACTAACTTTTCTGCAGGCCAGAAGTTTTGGAGTGTGGAGAATCAGAAGCCCTCTCTTGTCAAATACTTAACAAAGCTCAGCATAAGTGTCATGCCATACTGCATGTAACATCTACATTCTACTATCTACCACAATAAGGTCTTGTAAGAGCTCTTGTCATATCCTTCAACATATAATGCTCCAACAAGAAAGTAATAGCCTTTATGATGTTTATACCAGTTCGGAGAGTGAGGGGTATCTCCTCTCTCCAGTCTTAACATTATGACTCATCACAGCTACCTTACCCTGACATCAACCATCAACAATTGAACCAGATAACGGCACTTACGTTGATACTGATACCAATAAATGAGGATGTTGGAAATACCTAATGTTAGGTTAGTTCCACATTTTTATCAGGTATAAAACTGTTTTTTGAAAAGCAGCTAGAAACAACAGCCATATGAAGGCACTGGCTTTAGAATCAGCCCACACTGTTTTCAGTCTAAATGCTATAAGCTAATACCAAGGACCTTTACCTGGAGCTTTTTTGGATACCTTACAATATTCTGAAACCTGCCAACAGAAATTTTACTTTGTTTCTTCTTGTTACTCTGTTGTTGCTAGCCTGTTGATTGTCCATTGTTCTGGTTTCTTTATAATATGACTTGATTCTGCCACAAATCCTCTATTTATTTTATTATATAAAATATATTCTCTATGCTTAAGTTAATATCTATCTTGGGGTTTTTTCATTTGTTTGTTGTTGTTTTTTTTCTTTCCAACTCTGTCTCTGAACACCACTGTAATTTGATAGCAAATTACTGGGTTTTCAGATCATTAAAAAAAGAGTATTTGTCTCAGCTGTCCCAAATATGTGATTCAAGGAACATTCCAGGAAGAATATATCCCTCACAGCATGCTATTTTATTGCAAAATGTGGTAATAATACTCCTTTCATGCAGAAGTTTAGTGATGAGAAGTTTTGACCAAGGAAGTTGATAACATGAGTTTAACTGCCTCTTCAAATTGACAGATTTCAAAATCACTTCTTCCCAGTCAGAGGAATCTCTGAGTGTAGCAGACTAGTCTTTTATATTTTACGAAGCCATTTATAGATCCAAACCTTTAATTTTTTTACTCCATTTCATTTGGCTTGTGTACACATCCTTTTTTCATTTGTAGTAGTCAGTTAATAATCTTTCAAATGGTTTGAGCAGCCTTAGCTTGACACTCCACTCCAGGAATGCCTTTTTAGTCACTGACTGTGGTATTCAATTTGCTCATATAGCAGTTCAGCATGACCTTTTCAAACTCTAAATAAATGAGCAGGGTTTGTTTTTCAGTCATTTAAATTAACCAATATAAAAAAAGCTGTATGAAGCCGCATTGCTTAGCATTTTGGCTAGATCCTCCACACACTGACAACAGTGTTTAAAAAAGTTATAGTTTCTTTTGGTAACTTTTTCACCAAAGATGTGAAATGACTCAGTAACTGAAGGTCGACGCTTGCAGTTACATTTTCAAGTTTAAAAATATATTTGTAAAAACCACAGAGTTTACAAAGATCTGGAAAAGATAACTTTGCAATCAAGGGGAAAATCCCCTTCAGTTCTATCACACCAGAGTGTGCAGATTCTTTTCTACCTCACATGCCTACCTTACTTTTTCAATGGAAAATAAATGATTATAATTACCAGACTTTTGAATATTCTCATGTAAATAAAAACTAATTCCAGAGACACTGAAGATTAATGTGAGATGAACATTGAGATCTGGATGAAATCTACTGTGTGGCATTATATATTTCAAGCTGATCATTTATATTGTAAGATGTTCTCCATTAAAATGCCAGGATACATAAATGGGCCAAACTATAAATGCCAAAACTTTTAACTGAATAAGACTTCAGAATTCAGTTTCACAGCATGGAATTTGCTATTTTGTGAATTAACTTTGTGATGAGGATAATTTAGTTTTTTGAAATCAGCTAGTTAATATGTACTGAAAAATTCTGAATACATTCTGGAATACCTACTACATGCTGAAAAATACTGAAAAAGAGTATTTTCTAAATTAATTGTACTAAAGGAGGACAATTTTAATTCTTAAACACATTTTTTCTGGGGTATACCCTCCTATTCTCTTTTAATATTTTCTATATTGCAGGTGTGAGAAAATAACAATACAAGGACAAATACATACACTTGCCTTTAATATAGGCTATGGTCACATCATATTTCAAAGGCAGTATTGAATCTGTTTCTGTCAAAGATTTTTAAGGTCAGTCTGACCCCTGAATAAGGCTCTTCTCCACTGAAAACTGATATAGCTGTGTGACAGGGGAGGAAAGTGCTTGCAGCATCAGTTCCAGAGAAACATGAAAAGGAATAGCTCTGCAGATGGCAGAGTGCATATGAAGGTCCTAGAGATGTAACTCTCCTATATGCTTATAGATATATGTGGGTACATTTCTGTATAGGAGAGAATATAAATATATATCTCCTATGTATGACTCTGCTATATCTACAAGTATAACTGTCTTTTTTTATGGTGTGTGTCTTGCTACCCAACAGTAATGCATCATTTGTCACTCAACTGCCTTTTTTAAGACACAACACAACTACAGAGGAAAAATGATCAAACAGTTCCCCAAGACACAGTGGCTGTATTTACTCTTTGCCTACATGCAGGGTATGTGAATATAGACATAATTTTTCTACACTCTCCGCCACTAATTTGACCTCATAACAGTAAAGCAGAATCTGCCCTTTTAAATGTGATTTTCACATATGCATCACACAGAGGTGCATGTTTAGTGAGTTTGGGTATTTTGACAATTCTGTAAGTTACATACAATAAAGAATTGATCTGTAGTAAATTCAAGTGGAATATCGCATGCCATTTTGTGACAATGATACTAGATAAAGTGGAGAAATTTGAAAAGGAGCTAAGAACCACTAAGGACCACAGTTATGCATCTAATGGCTTTTTGAAAACATGTTTGAAATCAGTGGAAGTTCAGTGTCTAAATACCTTGGAGAATCTGGGTGTGCAGATGGCCTAAATAATGTCTGAGGTGACAGCATCATAGTAATTGCTCAGAATGCTGTAAACGTGTCATTCCCAAATAGGGAAAAGTAAATCAGAGAATATGATCAATAGGCTTTCTAAGCTGAAAGGTTGTGGAGTTAAAAAAGGAAAAGTCGGGTTAAAGGGCAGGTTTTTAAATACAACAGTTGAAATCCCACCAATTTCAATTGAAATTGAGTAAATAATGATTGAAAAGATACTGTTGAAACAAATTCCCTTTCAGCTGAGTTGATCATGCTATTAAAAAAGTAATTTTTATTTCTAACATCTCTAAACATTTTGAGGTTATATTTCTGATAGAGTTCTTGAGTACTTGAAACCGAAGTTACTGTTACATTAACTCAATAGCACTCTGTTGCAATGTGGGTTTGACCCTGCATTTGTACAGTATTTCTTTTACCTACCGACGTTCCTCAGTTTTAAGTATATAGGAAGAGCAAAACAGACAACTTGCAATCCCTGTATGGGAAAGAAGATAGACCATCAGTAGATTTTACCCATTTTTAGATATGCTTAGTCTGCCATGCCATCTCCTACCATGCATTTAGAGTACTTTTCTGGCACACAAGAGTGGCTGTTTTGGAGCTTTTCCAGAAGCTCAGCTCTGAGTCAGAGAGAGAAGTCTACATTTACAAAGAACCATTCACAACTGTCAGAAGTTAGCTGTCTGTGGGACTCAAAGTACAGCTGCAGTTTTTCCAGAATACTGACAACTTCTTTGGCAACCGGAGTCTGTTCACTAGTACTGGACTTTCTGAAGCTTTATCAGAAAAAATGTCTCAGTGCCCTATGCCTGTAATTTCCATTTCTGTGTTTTTATTACTCTTTTGTTGTTTTGTATTCCAAAGATATGCTGCCAGTTTTTTTCTGAAGTTAGGAAATTGTAAGTTATCAAGTTTTGAAATCGTATGCTTATTATCTTCAGTTTTGGTGTTTGGATTTTTTTAAAGCTTCCAGATGAACAGAAAGCAGTAAATTCTGTTTTTTAGTTTCTCTGAGACATATAAAATTGGGTTTGTAGTATTTATGAAGAAGAAACAGCAGTAATATTTAAATTAAATAGGAGTGATGGGATGGTATCCTCCCAGTTTTGCTAGTCAGAAGTACAGTCATATCCTCCTCTTTTTACTTCAGTACGGATGCTGTCTACAACTCCATTTCTTCTCCAGATGCTCTGAATGTTCTTCATTTTTTCTTCATATTGAATACACAGAAAAACAAACATATTGTGATGTAATGCAGTAAAGAGATTTCATTTTCATTTGTGGAATTCCTCTGCAACTGTGTTTCTCAGAAATACAGCAATAACCTGAGTGAAAATGTTTTTTGTGCCACATTTTCTGAATTCTTTTTCTAATTCCCTTCCCTTATTGCCTCCTTGAAAAGTTTGCAGTTATAGCAGGGAAATGAAAAACAGCTGGGAATAGAATCCATACTTTCTTATTTCTTCTGAGAAGTGCACAGTACACATTAGAATAATATAAAGTTGCATATGGTAAACACTAGCATTTTTTGAACTGTGTCCCAGAATGTCATCTTAAAGAATATGTCAAATATGAAAGAACAGGAAAAAACCCTACAAAGCCAGAGAGATCCAGTTGCAGATTTGACGCCAGGCAAGAAATAAAATTAGGATAGTTATTATGACCTGTAGTTTACATCTAAAGCACATTCAAAATCGTCTTTTAACTTTTTTTGTGGTTGTTGTCCTGTGTCCCCCTGCCTCTTGCCTCCTCTGCCCCCCTTCCCCACCCCCACCCACCCCCAAGTAAATCTGACAGTTTTCAGGGTACAATTTTATGTATGAAAATTGTAGTTGTCAATGCAGAGGGGGCTTACAAGCTTAGCCAAGGAACCTTGGTCCAACTCTTTTTTTTTTTTTTCCTCTTTGTGTTACTTGGAAATAGCTGTAAGTATTTGCCAGTTTACAAGGAATCACTGTTAAGAAGAACAAGGGGAGAAAAGAGAGGGATGACATTTTAAGAGTCATGACTTCTCTTTCTTTTGTTATTCCTGACCCTGACACACCTTGCTTGTGTGTTCCTTATCAGTTCTAACTTTATTACTGTCTTGAGGCTGACCGGGTAGCACAGAAATGTGGAAGACCCCTGCGGAGTTACAGCCAAAATCCCTCGCAATCAGGGCGGGCTGTATCCGGTTAAGCTGCTTTCCTGTGTGTAGCACAGCAACTGATGGCTGCTCTGTGGGAGCCTTTCTGGATGTCCATTTTCTCCGATTATACTGATTTTATCTTCAAAATCTCCCTGATTTCTGTACTAATTTCCTTTCACATGAACAGCCCATTAATATTTTTCAGGAAAAGACCTGTAAATGTGTGTTCTCAGTACTTTTGATGTTCTTAAAACTTTTTTTTTTTTTACGTTTCTTTTTCTTCTGCAGTAATAAGCAGCTGCCACAGGCCACTGATCATGCAGATTTCCTCAGGAAGATGAACTCCTGGATTTGAATATGTTGCCATATTCTGAGTAATGCTGCCTTGCTATATTAAACTGTGCATTGGGATGTCATTCAGTGAAAATTACTTTCCCTCTGTGTTGCCATCACTTGTTAGTTTGGTTACTAACTAACATGGTAAGTTTTTGGTTTGGTTTGTTTTTATGCTTTTAC
Organism: Falco rusticolus; assembly: GCF_015220075.1. Lineage (NCBI taxonomy): Eukaryota > Metazoa > Chordata > Aves > Falconiformes > Falconidae > Falco > Falco rusticolus. The sequence goes on along the minus strand of NC_051188.1, from coordinate 51,686,782 downwards.
TGTGGCTTTTCCTCTCCCTTCCTTTTTAAAGCCAGATCCAAATCACAGTACTCTAATCATTAGTCATTATCAAATCACTCTAAGCATTGTAACATATATATAAACGGGTGAGATGACTTCCATGATGTTTAAAGAAATATTCAAAAAGCACAGTTGAAAAGGCTGTGAAAGTGAGTAGCCAAAGAGAAACCTCCCCCCAAAAATTATACTTTATTCAAAAAGACATCTTAGTAAGTATATTTTCTTCCCATTCCTGAAAGGAGAGAAAAGCCATGTTGACAAATGTGTTCTTCACCGTACCCTGTGGAGCCCAAGCAAATCTTTATACCAAATAGCACATAATTATTGTATTGCCATCATGTTGCCACAGGTTTCTAAGCAGCCTTGATGCATTCACTTTCTAAACCACTGGGAGCTCTTTATCTCATGAAATTTGACATGCCCATTATGGATAGGAAAGTACTCAAATGAAGTTACCTTTTGTCATCTCAGGACTTGCAAGTTGTCAAAAAAGTAGGTTTCCAAGGGTCATATGAAAGAGCAGATATTTATCATTGTTTGGATTCTGTATTCCACTTTGGCCACTATGTATGGAAGAAAAGGTGAAATGCTCAGGAAAAAAAAAATAATCTTGAAATGTTACTGCTGTTTCTTTGTGAAACCCGTCCTTGTACCCTGTTTTCTATAGCAATAATAAACCGTCATTCAATAACCCTGAAAAGCATAAAAGTTGATGATGGAAGCACTTTTAACACTGTCCAATTAATACAGAGAACTTGTTATAATTTGGTAACCATTGAGCAATATGTTTATCAAGACTCAAGAGTGAAATGTTATATGGATGTTGCGGTTTAACCCTGGCTGGTAATTAAGTGCCACACAGCTGCTCGTTCACTCCCCCTCACCCAGAGGGATGGGGAGGAGAGCTGGAAAGGAATGTAAAACTCAAGGGTTGAGCTAAGAACAATTTAATAATTGAAATAGAATAAAAAGGAAAGAACAATTGTAACAATGATGACAATAACAGTTACAATGAAGAGGGGAAGGGAAAGAAGAGGGAAAGGAAGAAAGAACCACGCGGTGCACAACACAACTGCTCGCTGCCCACCAATGGATGCCCAGCCAGTCTCCAAGCAACAACCTGCCCGCCCTGGCCAACACGGCAGGTATATATAAGTCAGCATGACATCCCATGGTAAGGAATACCATACTTTGGCTAGTTTGGGTCAGCTGTCCTGGCTGTGTCCCCTCCCAACTCCTTGTGCTTCTCCAGCCTTTTCACTAACAAGGCCTGAGGAACTGCAAAGTCCCACATCAAAGCCAAAACACAGCACTGTATTAGCTCCTAAGAAGATAATTAACTCCGTCACAGCTGAAATCAGGACAATGGATACTGCAAAAATTCAGTTGAACTGGTAAAAAAGCCAAGAGTTTTGGAAGTGAGATGAGCAGTGGTATGGGGGAGAGAAGATCTGGAAGAACAAACCCAAGAAAAACTCATGGGTCAAAGTAAAGTTTAATAGGTGAAGAGAAACAAAACAAAGTAAAGCAAGTGATTCGAAGGCACTGACTCACCACCTCCCACTAGCAGAGTGATGCCCAGCCAGTCTCCAAGAAATGCCTACCTGCTAGACACTAGCCCTGTTCCAGACCTTCCCTCCACCCATTTTATTGCTAAGTATGTTGTATGGTATTGAATACCCCTTTAGCTGGTTTGTGTCAGCTGTCCTGGCTGTGTCCCATACCAGTCTCTTGCCCACCGCTCACTGACTCCCTGCAGGGGGAGGGAGAGTGAGAAACAAAGTCTTTGATACTGTGCAGGCACTGTTCAGCAATAGCTAAAACATAGGTGTGTTATCAACACTGTTTTGATCACTAATCTAAAACAGCACCATGAAGGCTGCTATGAAGAAAATTAACTCCATCCCAGCCAGACCCAGTACAGTACATCAGTTTTTTGCCAGCAAAGATTACTGCTTCTGGCACTATTTTTGTAAAACAGCTGTTCATAACTACTGTCAAGGACATGAAGCTAAACTAGGTGGACTGTCCTGTGTGGGTACTGTATGTCAATTGTTAGCTTTTTAACCCACAGTAACGTAGAACAAATCTTGGGGAAGCAGGCCGGACGCTCATGTCTTAAACTCTCTAAAGGAAATTAAACATCATGGAAAGAATAAAAATCAGCTACGCTGTTCAAAGTTAGTTGTAAAACAGAGTTTCAGAATTATCCTATTCTGAGAGCAGGGAGTCATAAAGAGTTGTCACCAAAATCTGCATACAGTTTATATCCAAGTGCAGACATAGTAATTATGTTCAGAGAAACATAAACAACAAAGACTGAAATAGAAAATATACATCAAAATATATACTCAGAAAGTTTTATCTTTATTGCAATATATTCCTTTGGAAACTGGAAGATGCTGTCTTGGTGACTTCCAGTAATTGGTAGACTATGTTTTAGCAAGGTTCCCTAAACAGATGAATAAATATATATGGTTATATTAATATCTCTATATACCCACACACATATGACCACCAGTGTATCACAGAATCACAGCATCGCTGAGGTTGGAAGGAACCTCTGGAGGTCATCTATCTTATCTATGATCTCTGCTCAAGCAGGACCACCTAGAGCAGGCAGCCCAGGACCATGCCCAGACAGCTTTTGTGTATCTCTAAGGATGGAGATTCCACAACCTCTCTGGGTAACATACATGTGTATATAATATGTAACTATAATTTTTTTGCAAAGTTGAATCAAGTGAAAACTGAGAACTCTGGCAAAAAGCCAAACAAAAGATTATAATTTGCTTTTAAGGCTACAATTCTTTATAATCTCCACTGGATATGTTAATATACATATATTTTGTCTTCCTTTTTTAAAAAAATAATTTTGAGAGAGAAAAAAGAATATAAAATTGAGACCATTTATAGCCATAGTATTTCAGTGTCTTTATGTATTGACAAAGTCTTGTCTTTTCAGGGCTGCATGTAATGTCGTGTATAATTTTGTTAATCTTTTTCTTAATCAATTACAAGGCCACTTTCATACCCCTTTCTCTTTCTAAAAATAAATATTAAGACTGATTTACACCTTCTTGTTTGCAAGAATACAAGGACTACAATTTACTGTTTAATTTAAAATGCTATTTGTAATTTTTATAAGCTTTATTATTTTGCTATGGGACAATGTTATGATCTTGAAAAATATATGTAAGGACATTTAGTTATCCACACTTCCATCTAATTTTCAGGTCACCTGTTGTCATGTGACTAGACACAAATAATTAAATGGTATTTTTCCATTATGAAATTTATGCTGATTTAAGAAGTTAAGATTGTTTTTATCAAAGTTCATTTCTCTTAAGAAATATCTTATTAAGGATTATTTCTCTGGTTCCAATTTTAGGTTTCATACGGAATCTGGAAAGACTTGATTGAGTTACTGATGTTGTTCAAATCATAGAATCATAAGCTTATAAATTAGGTAAAGTCAGAAAGGACCCTTGGAAACCATCTCTTCCAACTCCCCACTGAAAGCAGGGCCAAATTCTAAATATCAGGTTGTTGTGACCTGACAGACTTCCTGCCTGCTACCCAGAGTGGGGAATCCTCTGCTCAGGTTATAGAGCCGGGCAGTGCAACCAAACAGTAGAACTCACTATGTGATTAATATGATTACTTTAATAAAACACCATAAATCAATACTGACAAGCAAACCGCTGTCCCTGTTGATATAATGGAGGTAGTGATCATATGCTGATCATCCTTGATAGTATTATAATAAACAACACATGGAAAGGTAAAGAAATAGACTATAGAGTTGATTGACACATTATAGTAAGCTACAAGAAAAGTAAATAGACATATGACCCGCGCTGGGGAAAAGCACTGTGTGACGATGATGAGGGATCCAGGCCAGCTGAGAGGCTCTGTAGAGCACTGAGTTAAGATTTTATACCCTTAAAGTCATGTAGGCTTTTTGTATGGATAACTTTGATAGGCAAACCTTTTTTATCAGTTTAGACACAACATGAAGGTGTTACAACACTGGATGTGTGGTCCCCCTTAGCCGACAGATAGTTTTTATCTTTGGGATTTGTTCCCCTTGAGACAGGTGTGAGTGAGGCACTATCGCACATGCACAGTAGGGATCGAGGGCCTCAGAAAGGAGAAACTACCTGGTCTACACCCAGTCCTGCTCCTCTATTGACTTCATTGGCTGTTTCCCTTCTTCAGCACACTTTGTTGTTTTTTTCCAAACAACAGTCTGAACCTGACACAGGTCTTATCAGCCTTTTTGTAAATGCTGCTCTGACACAACCATCAAGGGAGTAACAGAAAGTTTATTTACATCTATGAAGGAATTTCTGTTGACTTAGCTTGGCTTTCAGTTAGCCCAGACTCACTGATAAGAAAGGCTTTTTGAGTTCCTTTGGAAATCAACTTGTACTAGTTTTGATTGATTGAGTATTGCATATAGGTGCGGTGGGGTCAACTGGATGGATGCCAGGTGCCCACCAAGCCCCTCTGTCACTCCCCCTTCTCTGCTGGACAGTGGGAGAGAAAATATATCAAAAGACTGTGGGCTGAGATAAGGGCAGGGAGAGATAACTCAGCAGTTACCATCATGGGCAAAACAAAGTCAACTTGGAGAAATCAACATAATTTATTACCAGTCAAGTCAGAGTAGGGTAGTGAGAAATAAAGACAAATCTGGGAACCCCTTCCCCCCACCCCTCACTTCTTCCTGGGCTTGACTTCACTCCCTATTTCCTCTGCTTCATCCCCACCAGTGGCACAGTGGAATGGGAAATGGGGATTGCAGTCAATTCATCACACATTGTTGCTGCTGCTCCTTCCTCCTCACTCTCTTCCCCTGCTCCATTGTGGGGTCTCACCCATGGGAGACAGTCCTCCATGAACTTTGCCAACACAGACCCTTCCCATAGGCTGCAGTTCTTCACAAACTGCTCCGGTGTGTGTCCTTTACACAGGGTTCCTTCTGGAACAGACTGCTTCAGTGTAGGTCCCCCATGAGGCCACAGGTCCTGCCAGGAGCCTGCTTCAAGTGCAGGTTTCCCAGGGTCACAGCCTCCTTCAGGCATATCTACCTGCTTCAGCATGGGATCCTCCACAGGCTGCAGGGGGATATCTGCTCCACTGCTAACCTCCATGGGCTGCAGAGGCACAGCCTGCCTCACCATGGTCTTCACCACGCGCTGCAGGGGAATTTCTGCTCCAGCACCTGGAGCACCTCCTGCCCCTATTTCTGCACTGACCTTGGTGTCTGCAGAGCTGTTTTTCTCACATATTCTCACTCCTCTGTTGTGGCTGCTGTTGCACAGCAGTTTTTTCTCCCTTCTTCAAAATGTTATCCCAAAGGAGCTACCACTGTTGCTTATTGGCAGTGCTGCTTTTTGGCTTTGATGTGAGACTTTGCAGTTCCGCAGGCCTTGTTAGCAAAAAGGCTGGAGGGGCACAAGGAATTGGGAGGGGACAGTGCCAGGTCAGCTGACCTGAACCTGCCAAAGAGGTATTCCATAACATGAGGCGTCACACCTGGTATCTATATATATACCTGCCGGGCTGGCCAAAGTGGGTGGATCATTGCTTGGGGACTGGCTGGGCATCGGTCGGTAGGTGCTGAGCAGTTGCGTTGTGTACCACATGTTTCTTTCCCTCTGGATGTTATTCTTTCCCTTCCCATCTTCCTTGTAACCGTTATTGTCATCATTGTTATGATTGTTCTTTCCTTTTTATTCTATTTCAGTTATTAAATTGTTCTTAGCTCAACCCTTGGGTTTTACATTCCTTTCCAACCTTCCCCCCCGTCCCTCTGGGTGAGGGGGAGTGAGCGAGTGTGTGGCACTTAATTTCTAGCCAGGGCTAAACCACAACGCTTTAAAAGAAAAAAAAACCACCACCAAACCCCCCAAACCCACCCACAAGACATGTTTTCCACTAGTTCTCGACAAGTCCATCTTTCCAGGTGACTTAATTGAAACAACTACTTTGAACTTAATACAAGACCATGCTGTTCCAGCCTGGGACCGCCCAGGCCTGGGCGACCCGACACAACCCCTGCGGTGCAGTGCAGACACACACGCGGCCAAATGCTGCCAGGCAGGAAAGTGCCTCGGCAGCCACGTGGCCCTTTGTCACGGCCCGCGCGTACCTCGGCGGGCCGAGGCAGCCATGGGTGCCGGGGCCCACCCCCCGCGTGGGCAGGGCCGCTGCTGGGCCCCGGGCGGTGCCCGGTGGCGGGTGGCTGTTTGCCCCGGGGCTGGGCACCGCTGCCGGGGGCGGCCGCACCGCCGGGGCGGGGGGAGCGAGCGCTGGGGCGGGCAGCGTGCGGCGCGGCCTCACACGCCACCTAAAACAGCTTCTTAAGATTATGTCCTTTGGCTTACTGGCTTACAAAATTAGTTTGATTTGCAAGAGAAAACCTTGATGTCAGCCTTATGGAATGGAATCTCAGTCTTTCAAGGACTGCAGTTTGTACTATGAACCAGTACACTGAATAACCTGTTCAGACCAAGACAATATAAACTAGGAGTATGGTTACCAACTTTTATAAAATAACATAATAGAAATTAATGGAAACTGTTTTATAAATGATTAGGTAGCAAAAGTCATAGAACAGTTTTTATTCCATTCTGCAACTTCGGTAGTACTTTACTTGATTCTGTGGATTTGAATGTCTTGTATAGGAAGTTAAAATACTTACTGTATTAATGATTGGACCTATATTTAAAGTACATTCTCAGATTTATTTTACCATACATCTGGAAAGTTTTGTGTATGGTTTGCCAGTATAATTTGCATGGGTGCCTCTTATCTTGACACAATATTGCATGGGTTGTTTATTTTGGAAACACCATGAAGTACCTGCTCTGTCCTTTCTCTGAATTCTGAAATCCTTGTATAACATCATTCTGTTCTACTTTCCTAACCATTTGGTGTGGAGGTAGTGGTTTTATTATTCTTAAGCTGTTTTACTAAGGAACCTCCTACAAAAAAATTAGCACTTTTAACATCTACTGAATGGAATTAATGCTAGTGCCAATGCCAAAGCTTTTCCACTTTTGAAGGATTGTTTAAATGAAAAACAAACTTGATGCTCTGAAAAGGCATATCTATGTGGGAAGTATTGTAGGAACATTTACTCTCATTTGTATTCATATATAATTTCTATCAGAGAATTGGCATAAGTGATACTAGCAGAAGTACTTTAAACAGAAATTGCTATGTCCATCATCAAGTAGGTCATCCAAACAAATTAGCTCAATCATGGAGTTATTCCACTAAAAGTATGTGAATCATCTGAGGCCAAATCTTTATAGACTGAAGAAAACCCCTAGGACAGTTGCCAAAACATCTTAAGCATCAGAAGAGTGTTGTGAGTTAACCCCAATAGACAGCTAAGGCTTCTCACTTACTGCCACACAGTTGGGTGGGGAGAGAACTGGAAGGTTAGGAGGGTAGTAGTCCAGTGATACTCAGTCTCTCTTTAGGCATTGTGAGATGAAAAATTCAGCTTTTCAGACACATGATTTTTCAGCTACATTAACAATATAACATGGACGTTGCACTTTTTTTTTTTTTTTTTTTTTTTTTTTAACAGGGTGGACAGAGCCTGAAGTGTATAGTGTGAACAAAATTCCTTCACCATTGGACTTGGAGAACAAAGCAGCTGAGAATATAATGTGTTTTAAATAATAATGACTATGGATGGGAAAAATATGTAGCATAAATGAAACCCAGCTGTTTTTTGCAAATAAACCCTTCCTAAACCAACAACCAAAAAACCCCAACAAAGTTGATATAGTAATTGTGGCCCAAAACGAAACATCTCCATGAATAAAAATAATTCTTGTGATAGCATTTTGTAATAAAAAAGAATACACTGATAATTTTGTTTAGTGCCAAAGATAACATGTTTTCATATAACCTTATTTTGAGGAATAGCTATAAAGAATTAAGGACAGTGCATGAGAGGACTATTAAAAAGATTGCTTTTGTAAAAAGAGATAATTCCTGAGAATAAGGAAAATTAAATCCCTGAGACAGAAATTGTAATGTTATAGAATTCTAATTAATCTATGTAGGTCAGTAGGGTCGAGTTTCTTGATTAATGGTAGACTCAAGAAATTTTAGGATCATAGAAGAAAATAGTGTTTGCTAAGTAAGATAACAACTCCTCATTGTTGCCATGGCAAACACTGACAGTCATCATTATATCCTTCTGTATTATCACCAGCTAGCTAGAGTACTCCTTTCAGGACCTGCATCTGAAGCTTTTCTTTGCCTGAGACTGCTGTCTGGTACATTGAGATAGTGCCATTGCAAGAGATACGGCTGATAGAGGCTAAAACCAGGAGGGAATGATTTCCTATCCTCTGCCATCAAGCTGAAAAACTGTTTATCTAAGAAGTGGTTTGGCTGAGAAAAATAAAATATTTGTCTGTAGTTTGGTGCTATATTGGGACAAAAGAATCTTAGATTCTTGTCTTTGCACATGTTGTTTATGTCTTTCATTTAAATTACAGGAGAACTACAGAAAGAATATTTTATGCACCAGAATTCTTTGCTGTGCCTTTTACAGAGCTAAAGCAAAATGTCAACTAATCTGATTTTCACCTAAATGCTCAAAGAACTTTTTTAAATGTTTCTATGAAACCCAATTTAAATAAACAGGTATACACATTTAAAAAATAAATCAATACAGAGTAGACAAAGTTCTGCTAACATTGTTCAAACTGTATATAAAGCACTCCAGTGGAAATACACTCCCCGCTGCGCCCCCCCACCCCGCCCCGATTTCTGCAGTGTCAATAGTGCTACTTAGTAAACCGAAGTTTTGATTATGAATTAAATGTAGGTTGAGTCTGAAGAAAAATGTAGTTGAAAAATTGTATCTTTTCTAGATTAGTTTAATAATAATTGGGAGATTTCTTTATGGTTCTATGCTTTTAGGTAATTATTTTTACCAGGGAAAATCAGTGCTAACTGCTCCAGTAAATATGCTTGATGTTATTTGGCAACCATATATCCTGCTTTCATTAGTGACAGAGTTCTAAAACTTTGATCCAGCATCACCAGTGCTTCTTGTAGATTGACGTCTACCCCTGGTAGATTGACTAGATGGTTTTTAAGCCACTGAAACAATTGTGTTTTAAACTACCTAACCTCTATACTTACTATACTTTTCACATATACAGTAATGTCTATTACATTCTTTATAAATATAATATTTTCAAGGAATGTGTTAGCCTGTGATTCTTATTTCCATCTGTGTTGTCTAAAGAAATTTTTCTTGAATTAAGCTGAGGGACTTCACAGTAATGTCTAGTTTCTCTGCATTTGTTTTTTCTGAATGGTAAAACTGAAATTGTGCATATAGTACTTTGAAACAATTTATCTTTAATTTCAATAGTTAAAATGTAAAGCATGTAAAATCAAGGTTATACATGATTGTATCCATTTTCTTCTTGGTTTTCTTCTTTAGAAATAATATTTGAAAAATAATTCAATATGATAATTATACCATTCATTTGTTGATTATGACTAAGATCCAAATTGGAAAAAGTAATGAATACAATATAGGCAGCTTTTCTTAATACAGATACTAATTTTCTATGCTGTAACTCACTCAAATAGCAAAGGTTTTAAATCATACTTTTATTACCTGAAAGCAATTCAAACACACAGAATACTCACATGTTTAGGTGTTTGTATAATTCACAGTAATTTTATTGATATGTGGGACTCTTCAGTGTGAAGATGTGAGCTACAGAATCAGAAAGTTTTTACTGCTATACAATACAGCAGTGTAAAATAAGTTCTAAAATGTAATAGTTTTATTTGTGTAGTGATGCTGAGGTTTATGTGAATTGAATAACAACATCACAAAGAAAGTACTAGGATGAGTTTTTTCTCAGAAAAACTCCAGTTTGTAATTTTACTTAGACAAACTTAACCTTCTGCAGTGAAGAGCCTTGTAATGTCTTTGAAGTCAAAAACGTGTAAAGACTTTGGATTTCCATTGAAGGGTCCTGTGAAAGAGGCTGCTATTACCTTCTCCATCTTGGCTAATCCAGCCTGTACTGAAATTGTCACAATGTAGGATAAAATAAATTATTATTTGTGTCACGAACTTGTGCTTTGTTGTCCCCTCTTTTTTCCCAGTTTAAGAAAGTAACGCACAGGATTTGTAGGTCCTATCTATATAAATCAATGAAATGATGCAGTAAAAGACCAGAACACCTCCTAGATATGACACTCCTTGACCATCCATAACTTCCCTTAATTTCCAATGAGCTTTACTGTATGTAAAGAATTCAAGTCAGAGGTAAGATGCAGTTGATCAATACCATCAACAGTTATATAACCCTGAAAAGGTACGCCAAAGGACACAGAAATCTGAACTGGGAGAATAATTCCTAATACTTTATTAATAAAGTCTTTTTTAAAAGTTAAAAAGCTTAACATGGAGACATTTAATCTGAGGAAACATCAAATTCACAGAATAGCCTGGAAGTACTCTGGAACAATTCATCAATTATAATTTAAATTTGCAGAACATTGCATAAACTGAGTAGTGCAGCCTATGTTCCTTGATTTCCTAACTCAGCTAACCAATTGGGAACAGCTGAATTGTAGTCTAAAAATCCTATTTACTGTACAAACTCTTCCAATCAGTCTTTATTTACCCAAGAGCAACATTTACAGTCTATTTTTGTGAGTTGTATTGCTAGTGAAGTTCTTTTACTGGAATATTCAAAGCAAGTTAAACAAAAAGGTTGCAAACATGGTTAGAATTAATTAATTTATTTTGTAAATGCACAGTTTCACCAGTTCTGACAGTAGTTCTTACTGGACATGTTTTAAGTGGCCACATATAATAAATATAAAACCATTCAGCTGTCTTTGGACAACATAATAGGCCTCCTCTGAAATAAAATAAAATCTTAATGTAATTATAAATAAATACTTTCAAAAATACTTTTGTTTTAGTGGAGCCTATCAGACATTTTCACATTCCAGATAGGATGCCATCTAATTTCTCTGTTTTTCAATTACATCCTACATTTTGGCCTAGTGCCTAATCTGTGCTCTTTATGCTCTCTTTTCAGAACTAGCACATGCCAAACACCGATTGCTTCATAGTCACCTGTGTCTACCTTGTACTTCCTCTCAGATTTTAGAAAAGAATCCATATTTCAATGCAATCTGTGAAACCAAGACATATCCACATCTTTGTGTGTACTGTTTTTGTAGTATTTTGTAATATTTTGATACGTTTAGCATTAAAATCCAATATATCTATTAATAACATTGTATATATTTGGAAACTCTAGAATGAAGAACTGTGTGTGAGACTGGTGGGGGAGAAGGGGAGAAGGAAGAAGAGAAATTTTAGCCTTCACATTAACCCCCACATTCATCTTTCCTACTGCAGGACTGATGCTACTTATGTTCTCAGAGCAGCAACTCCACTGCTACCTCATGCCTTGAATTTATGAGTGCAGTTCAATTACTTGAATATTTGAAAGGCTTTAGGGTACCTGAGACAACTACATGGAACCTGCACATAGGAGACCTGATTTGAAAGATGACCCTTGTCTTTCTGGACAGGAATGACTATCCCTCAAGCACAGACGTCTGTTGTAAGGCAAATGAAACACAGTTCATTTAAGAGATGCTTCATGTGTCGGAAAGTCAGGGACAAGAAAGAAATGGAGAGGAAATTCCTCTTCTTAGTAAAAAAAAAAAATAAAAAAATCCTGGATTGTTGTCCTGCTGCTATTTCAAAGTTTTCACAGAAAGGGGGAGACATTCTGAGGGGTGAAGTGATACGAAGTAAGGGAGTCTCAGCTGTCCACCCACTCCATACTTGCATCAGAGATGCCTTTTCCTTGACTTGTTAGTTGAAGTATAAACAACGTTGTTTTAGCAGTGAAACAGAGAATGAAATATATGCCACCATATAAAATGCTGTTCTGTTTTGTTGTACCAGCTACTGAAAGTGCATGAACATAGTTTTTTACCATGCAACCATTTTGCAGTTTTAGTGGAATTAGTCATGTAAAATTAGATTTGCAGCATTGACTAATGAAGAGTATGTACCAGAGTCACAAGACATTGCTCATTGATCTATAAATTATACCTCTTCTTCTCACTGAAGGATGCTGTGTAATAGTGGTTTGAAGAAGGAAAATTTCCAGAGAAGTTCCCTTTACAAATCCCTCATTAGCCAGGCTATTGGTCTGTGGTCATGGAAGAGCTCAGAGGCCCTCTTTTTCCATTATGCAAATCTCAGAGGATTTTTACAGAAATTAGTCTGCATGAAGACTTAGTTTCCAAGTTGGCTTTGAACAGTTTTTTTTTCTCAGTCTTCAATCTTTTAGCCACGTTGCGGCTGTGCTATCAGCAGCTGCTTAACCAAACCTTACCAGAGAATTTCATGTTATATTTTCTGTGGAATTCCAATGGAACCAGTCTATTAAAAAATCCTAAATAAATGTTATATCACCACGGTGCCTATAGACAGTAGTGCAAGAACTAGCACAAAGACTGGAGCCCAAGGACAAGCAAAAGAGACTGTAGCATAGGGAACAAATCAGTAGATATATTGTAAGACTTAAATTGTTAAATATAATAACTTGTTACACAATCTGAAGTCAAGCTTCTGCCTCAAGCAATTGCTAGAAGAAAAAATGAAGGAGAATAAGAGAATATTAGTGCCAATCCTGGAATAATATTATCTGTTATGAATCAGGCTATGGATATAAGTTTTTGTACATACTGTAATTATAATTTAGTGACTTAGTGAGTTTGTAAATATAATTTCATGATTGTAAATGTAATTTTGTGATATGATTTAGTTTATTGTAAATATAATTCAGTAATTTAGATATATTTAGTAATTTATTCAGCATAAAATGTGCAAAGATATTGGATTATAATGTTGGGAATTAAAAGAAATAGGAAAGAAGAACCTACTGTTGATTAATGAATCTCAAATACTCAACTGTGAAAAAGTGGAGATTGGAAAAACAGCACAGCTGTTGGACTTCTTTGATTTTCAGAAGTTGTTGAAAAAAAAAAAAAAGGACATTTTAACACAGCTATGTATGTATTTACCCATGTTTAAAATACTTCTCTAACTTTTGTCTATTTGTTATGATACAATCCAGATCTACAAAATACCTGGCAATATGAAAATTTAGCAAAGTTTTAATGAGAAATGGATTTTAAATGAACTAATGTTCTAAGCAATGCAAGCAAACAAACAAGGAAAGGGAATGATCCTAAGGAAGAGCAAAGAGGTAATGTTTGGAAGGGATTCATGTTTCCTGAAAAGGATATAATCTATCATAAGGCTTCCTTTAAGAAAGATTAATTCAATGACATTACTCAGTGCAAGGAACAGGGTAGGTAAATAAAAATATTGTTGTTCTTTCTCCTCTTCACCTACTGAACTTAACAAGGGTAATAATATCTAATTTACAAAGTTCAGTCAAACTCACCTTTGCTATTGGATGGTATTTATAGTATCTCTCCATGACTCCCATGCCTGTACAAATTTCACTGATTCCTCAGGGTTGTGGAGTGGTTCAGACCACGTACTACATTTTATTGAAATCCATGCTGGGTAGGAAACAACAGCTTGAATAGCCATAATTTACAATTTCCCTTTCATACCAGATAAGTCCTCGGAAATGTCAGTCTAAGGTGGTGCTATGTCTTGAAAAAGAAGTCTCTCAAAATTGTTTAACACACCATAGCTCAGTGGCTAAAAAATCAGTGAGGGCCCATCATACTCTTTTCAAACAGGAGAGCTACAGAGGTACATTGAAAGGAATGACCCCAGAGGCACAATTAGAGAAAACATGGTATGTTTTGAACTTTTTGAGAACCTGTTCACTATACGGTGCCTCCCATTGTGCGGCACATTGTATCAATTGGTGATAAGCAACAAATGCACAAAGGTGTTTTAGTACACATGAAAGACACTTGTGCCGGGCATTGACCAGGACCACGTGAATTGTTAACTTGGGGAAGAAGTTATGCTTGTGTCTTTACAGATGAAGTTCCGCGATGGATACCTGCTCTCTGTGTGCGGCCTGAGTTTAGCATGCCTGATTGTGGGAGCACCACTACCAGCAATCAACCTAACAACTGATGTGTGGGTCTCCTTAGCACAGCAACTGAACCAATCCTGGTTTGGTGTGTCTGTGGTGCAAGGCAGTCAACCTTTCCACACATGTCTGGTTGGTGTGCCCTTCCTCGAAACTGACTTGCAACGTGTGTTAACAGACATTATTGTCCAAAAGCTGAACGTACGATTTCAACAAAGACTTTGGGGAATGGAGAATCTTACTGAAAACCTTGATATTTGGGATAATTGGTTACCTCCATGTAACATTAACCCACAAGAAATTGACACTGTTGGCACTTTGAATGCCTATAGCTGTTTTTATGTAGATGTAACAGGAGGCCGTGATGGGACCATGACACCTGCATAAATCAACACATGAACATGTTGATAAGCATAATGAGTTTAAACACAATATAGCTTTAGATGAAGCATGTAATGATGTAGTTGATTTATGGAACTGATGGGAACGTATTGCAGAGGCTCTTCTCTTACCCAGAGCAGCAGCAGGGAAAGCATTAAAAGAGTTAAATCACCTTGTTTGTTAGGTAGTTAAGAATGTGTGTCAGACTAGTGTTTTGGGATTGTTAGTTGATGATTTGCCGTAAGTACCACACCTGGTTTTACAAAACAGAGCAACTATTGACTTTTTGTTGTTGACTCAGGGACACAGCCATAAGGATTTTGATGGCATGTGCTGCATGGATTTAGAGGCCCCATTGCAGCAACACGGTACCAAAATCCGAGAAAATTTCGGGTTTTTTGACATCGATTCACTCAATTGGCAGTATTGTTTGTTTGCTACTGCGTTGTTTGCTGCCCTGTTTGCAAAGGGCCCTGCAGCAAACCTGGTACTAGCTGTTCAAAAACAGAAAGGGGGAATTACTGGGGTCTGCGGCAGGTCTGCAGACAAGTTAGTTGACTTTGAAGACTTAGTCGTGTACCTTTAAGACAGCCAAAAAATGTCAAGCGTGTAAACAGGATGTGAAAATCCAGAACTTAGAACCGCAGCATAAGGGCACATACAGCAACAGCAAATAGCAAGCAAGAATAAGAAGACAGAAAGCCTATCAGTGTCTGACATGTACTATCTAAGATATATGAGCAATATGTAAAAACAATAAAGCACGATTTTTGGCCATTTTGTCCAAACCCAGCCACACAGATATAGTGTTTTTATGTCCGCCTTGACTTGCGTCGCCACAATACATATGGCATCATAAGGCAATGTCTTAATAGGCCTAAACTGGCATAGCTCCCTTTGCATCTGCACTACTCACTGTAAATACTGTTTATATCTGATGATTTTCAATAGAAATTTATTAATGACTGAATAGTAAGTTAATCATTTTGCCAGCTATACTTTTTCTAACTTAAAGCCATCATGTTGAAATTTCTGGTATCAATTAGTTTAAAAAAGCTCTGACACATACCTTTTATCAAAGTCTGGTGCTTGTAAAATGGCAACCTGAATGTACAGTGCTATGAACCAGCTTTTTAGAGGTAACTATCTGACCTGCTGTCTCTGAATGTCACTGAGAGACTGGCATCTGCTTATTTTTTAAATACCTCCTCTCTTCTACACATTTATCTATAGAAGAGTGTTTAAAATACAGTTATGTGGGAATATCACCTCTGAAAATGAAGGTAGGTTTGAACCCAAATAAGGTGTTTAATTGTGAGAAATACTGTGTTCTATCTTACCAAATTTGTTTTCCCTTTTATTCATACACCTTAAAACCCTAAAAAAAATTTTTTGAGGAAGCCCAGATGCTCTAATAAATATTTTTAAAGGGTAAAATAACTGCAATTTGCAGTAGCTTGATCACAGGGTTGTTAGATTTTTTTTTTTTTTCAAAATACATTTTAAAATACCATATTCAGACATTTAAATGTTAAATCCATGCAAGTTATGGCATAGATATGCATGGTATTTTAAGTACACTAGACGTCAGTATAAACAATTGTTATGATATATCGTGTAGTTTTCAAGTCAAAAATGGCCTCTCCATGTACCTAATAAAAGTTTCATTAAGTTTTACAATCAAGAGTGGTTTTTGATGAAGCTTGTAATATGAATTCAATAGCATGATATTTTGGAAAGAATATGCATAATTTTCTTTGAATTTAATATTTTTTTTAAATTAGGGGAATATTAACTAGAAGTGCATTGGCAGTCAGAAACTTCTATTCTGTGCCATTGTTTGAATATTATTAAATCATTTGGAATGTTAGTAAGAGCTTTAAATGTGGTTGTTATGACTGACATCTACTTAGACCACCTAATGGGAGGTCAGGTAGGTATGCCTTTAGTACTGCAAAGGCACTAAGCTATTCCATATTCTTGGTCAGCTGTACTACCCTGTAAGAATGAGATTGTTTACATCTTATTTTGGGTTTTAGAAGGAATTCAGAAGTTCATACTTCATTTTTACTCAGTAGAAAAAGGTATGCTTTTCCACTGAGAGGCTTATTCAGGAAGTTAAGTGACAGGAATTTTCCTTCCCACTGATTATAAAGGAAATACATATGTGTCACTGCTGTATTTTCAGAAAGTAGAAGAATTAAAGTAAAATTAAAGGAATCAATTGTCTGTTGTTACGTCTGTTTGAAATAACATTTCAGTTTCAAAGGACAAAAAATCTTAATCTTGTCTTCATCTTAAAAGCTCAAAAAAACCCCATTATTAAGAAAAACATTTGTGGTATATTTAAACTACTGTCTTTTAGACATTCAGAGAAAGCTTAAATACTAGACCCTTAATAATCTGTAGTTTCTTTTCTCACTCCCTGACCCTGTTCAAGACTTTTTCAAGCATCTCTTTGAAAGTCTGAGTTTATTTTAATATGGTTACAAGAATAGTTTGGTTCAAGGGCTGCACCAAAATGATGGTTAGTAATATAATTACACCAACTTTGGTATCCTTTACACTCTGCAGTTCACTCCTCTGGCAGGCTTTGCACTGTCAAACCATTCCCACATGCTTTTATGCTACATCTTGGGGCACACAATATATATAGTCAGTTTTGACCCTTAAGAATCATTTTGCTGAGCTGTTAGAGTACCACACACTATTCTAGGCATTTAAAACTAAATAAAAAGACAAAGAAATAATTACACTTGAGGTCTGAGGGTCACCAGAAGGGCCCCAGGGGAAATCAAGAACTGAGGAATTTGCTTGGCTGTGATTCAAAATGAAATTAAAGTGATTGTTTTAAAACTTTTACCCTATCAAGTGATGAAGCTTGTAAACAGCTGACTATTTTCTTTGGTGTCTCAAAAAACTTTAGTTACTCTTTTGATAATAAAACAGAAAGGGGAGCAGAATATGTCATTGTTTTAAACTCTTCAAGCAGTTAATGAAGTAATAAGGGTAAGATGAGAATAGTGTACACTGGATTCCACAATGTTAGAGATCAGGGACCTTTCCCTTTTAACCTCCACACCATTTAAACCTATTTTAATCTTATACAAAGCCTACACACCTTAGCTTGTAGGTTTTAGCTTCTGTGTATATAATAAGCAAAAAATATATAGTATATTTATATAGTAGTGTGTGTGTGTGAATGCTGTTTATGTACTTTATTTCTGGATAAACAGAATATAACTAGCAATAGTGGGTAGAAACCTTAACAAGTTTGACAGCAGTTCCCTCCTACCTTCTCACATTCACACTTAAAAACAGGGCTGGGAATAGCTCTGACAGTATACTGCAATTGCGTTACTTTGCAAGTTCAAGACAGCTGGCAGGTAATAGCTAGAGTTAGTTCTGTCTGCATCCATCTTCTTCTTGATGTCCTGCTTATTCCTGTTGTGTAGCAGGAAATGAAAAAGAAAAAAAAAAAAGTGGATGCAGTCTGGAGGTGAAGTAATTTCTTCATGCCAGCTCTAGCAACTGTTGTAACTATGCAGGAGACCTGTTTTTGAACAGAGTGTATTTAAATGCTTACTTTGGTAATGAGACAGAGTCCTATGTCAGTTTCTGAAGGATTCTCCTGAGTACCTGATGACCTGTGGAAAGGAATAGAAGAAGTTTGTTAAGAGAATAGATAAACTAAGAACTTACTTAAATTCTTCTCCTTGGTCAACCTTCCTATGTGAAGTTTTGTGATCAAGCTGTTAGAAAAACACCTCTCTAGACTATTATTCCAAATACAGTTCATCCTATGTGGTTGTTTCTGGGTGCAAACTTGCACTTACAGAAGCGGCTTGCCTGCCCAGCAGGATCTTGACTTCTGTGAGAAGTCTTTTGATCTAACATCTCCCATTGTTGTGCAGATGTTCATCAGGTATGCATGGGGATGCTGCCTAAAGAAAACTTTCTTTTAGGAGAATTCAAGAACCAATTCAGATGTGATATAATACCCATCCCTCTTGTTAAAAAAAGTGGAGAACAGATACAGTGCAGAAGCAGTACTACCCTCAAAACAGATTGGATCAGAACTGGGCATCACCCAAAGGCAAAAACTGTGCTCTGAAGATCTGAGTGCACCTATAATGGTGACAGATAATAATTATGTCAGAAAAATTAATTTCTCCTAGATTTGAGAATGAACTGAAGAGTGTGAGAAAGGACCAGAGGCTAGTAAAAATGTATACATGAGCAAGTACAATTAACAGCATTTCAGAGGGATGAGTAGACTATCATGAATCACAGAATCACAGAACAGTTGAGGTTGGAAGGGACCTCTGGAGGTCATCTGGTCTAACTCGCACAAGCAGGTCTACCTATAGCTAGTTGCCCAAGACCATGCCTATATGGCTTTTGGATATCTCCAATGAGGGGAAACTCCACACCTGTCTGGGCAGTGTTCACCAGTGCTCAGTCACCCTCACAGTGAAAAAGTATTTCCTGATGTTCAGTGGGAAACTCCTGTGTTTCAGTTTGTTCCCATTGCCTCTGGTCCTGTCACTGGGCACCGCTGAAAGGAGAATGGCTCCATCTTTGAGACCAATACTGTTTAATATCTTCATCAACGACACAGACAGTGGGATCAAATGCACCCTCAGCAAGGTTGCAGATGACACCAAGCTGAGTATTGTGGTTGACACACCTGAGAGACAGGATGCATTTCAGAGGGACCTGGACAAGCTCGAGTAGTGGGCCTATGTGAAACTCATGAGGTTCAACAAGGCCAAGGGCAAAGTCCTGCACCTGGGTCAGGGCTATCCCCAGTTTTAATACAGGCTGGGGGATGAAGGGATTGAAAGCAGCTCTACAGAGAAGAACTTGGGGGTACTGGTGGATGAGAAACTCGACATGAGCCAGCAATGTGCACTTGCAGCCCAGAAAGCCAACCATATCCTGGGCTGCATCAAAAGAAGCATGGCCAGCAGACTGAGTAAGGTGATTCTGCTGATCTACTCCACTCTCTTGAGAACCTACCTGGAATACCGAGTCCTGCTCTGGAGGAGCTCTGTGTCCTCAGTACAAGAAAGACATGGACTTGTTGGGACAGGTCTAGAGGAGGGCCACAATAAATGATCAGAGGGATGGAATACCTCTTCTGTGAGGAAAGTCTGAGAGAGCTGGGGTTGTTCCCAACTAGAGCCTGGAGAAGGGAAAGCTCTAGAGAGACCTTGTTGCAGCCTTTCAATATTTGAAGGGGGCTTGTAAGAAAGATGGGGGCAGACTTTTTACTGGATCCTGTAGTGATAGAACAAAGGGTAATGGTTTTAAACAAAGAGGGTAGATTCAGACTAAACGTAAGCAAGAGATTTTTTATGATGAAGGTGGTGAAACACTGGAACAGGTTGCCCAGAGAGGTTTTAGATGCCCCATCCCTGGAAATATTCCAGGAGAGGTTGGTCAGGGCTCTAAGCATCCTGATCTAGTTGAAGATGTCCCTGCTCATTGCAGGATGTCTGGATTAGATGACCTTTAAAGGTCCCTTCCAACCCAAACCATTCTATAATCTTCTTGCACCTTTCCTTCAGGTATTTATATACACTGGTGAGATCCCCCTGAGCCTTCTCTTCTCTAGGCTGAACAGCTTCAGCTCCCTCAGAATTTCTTCACAGGAGTGATGCTCCAGTCCCTTCATCGTCTTTGTGGCCCTTTGTTGGACTCTCTCCGGTATGTCCATGTCTGTCTTGTACAGAGGAGCCGAGACCTGGACACAGTACTCCAAGTGTGACCTCACCAGTACATGGCTGCTTAATAGACTCAAGGTAACTTCACTCAGGAAACAGTTTCATGTTTATAACAGAGTTTTAGGGGCTGGGTAAGTGTCAAAAGAAAAATAACCCAAGAAAAAAAAAAAACGAACAGAAGAATTGATATGGTTCTGCTAGTGGCATATAAGATCTCTGGAAAAATTCCTTGCGGTGTGAATAGGTGAAGAGTGGAGAAAAACACAAAGAAATAGACTGGGGATGGAACTTAAGAGTGTGAAAGAATCCATAGAGAAACCTGCCTAAGCAGTCCCATGCTCCTCAGCTGTTAAAGGTTGAGTGCCACTTCCTTAAATGAAACTCAAGAATTATCTCCTTTGAATGGCCTCACTTATCAGCAATTTCAGTTAGTGCAAAGAGTCTGTAACCTCATCAATATGTGATACTGTTAATGGACAAATAGAGTACTCCAGATGATTAATTTCTCAAATACACTCTACTCTACACAAAGGAAAACCAGTAATATGACATTCAGAGATGCAAACCAGCTGATTATCTTATTGGATAAAAGAAGTAAGATTAAATGATTATTTTCAAAGTATTACATTTGCTACTAAATGGTGAGTGTAGTAAAACACCTTGAATTCTTGAATACTGCACTAATTTTTTGGATTCTACCTGAGAATCCAAAAGGAAAGAGAGAAAAAAATGCAAATTATTTCTTCTCTTTCTCTTCTATAGTTTAAAATATTAACTCATCACACATATGTAAATATTCATCAAAAAATTTATTTTGCGTATCACTATTTATGTTGTCAGTGTTGGTGAGTACTGCTAAGAATATTTTGACAAGTGGCAGCTATTCATTTCTAATATATATTTTTACATGTTACACTCAGCATTTAAATTATTTTGCAAAGAACTGTAATGAGAAAACAAGCAAATGATTAAAGCTAAATTCAGAAGTTTTCACTCAGGCAAACTTTAATTACAGTTAGCAAGAGTTTTGCTTAACCCCCCCCCGGCCCCAAATTGCAAGAGCATTTGGCATTATTTCTCTTTTCTTTCAAAACAGTACTTGTGCAACAAATATTCCCATGAAATTCAGAAAACATTTTATTTCTACTTAAAAAAAAAAAAAAAATCTGAACGACAAATCAGGCAGGATGTGCTCAAAAGTGTAAAGCAGCTGAGCAATATGATGCAAAGCTGTCATTTCCTACACTTCTACCATTCACATTTCAAGTGATCTGTGAAGTATTGTCAGTATGCTGAGGCAACTGTTCTAAGCAAATGATATTGATTCAGCTTCAAGGATGCCATGAAAGCATCCAGATGGCATGCATGCTTTACATAATAAACATCAGATAAATTATAACTTAAAAAATCAGAAAGGTGGTCACAGTATTACATCAGTAAATAGGAAAAAGTAAATTTGTAATGGGTTTTCAAAATAGCATATGCCTTGTTTGTCTGAGAGATAGTGACATGTACCATAAGCTATAATTAAGAATTGAAATTTAATCAGTGAGTTGAAATAATTATTGCCTCTTTCTGAATCTAATATTATTGAAATGAAATAAGAAGGAATGGGGAGATTTTTTGGATCAGCTGTCATACACATCTCCTGAAGAAAGATCCTGTGTAATGAATGAATGAACTGAAAGTGGTTTTGAAAGAAATTCTCTGGGGAGGAGTTCTCTTATCATCTACAATTCATGTTAGTAAAAGGGTATTATTATCTTGTGCTACCAACTCATCCAGTAATTACGTTCAAAGGACACTGAAGATTTGTCATTCTGTGCAAAAGTCAAAACTCAGAAGTTCATTTACTTTGAAAACCTGACATTTTGGGGAAGGTGGGGAGAAATAACTTAAAAGGAAATTGTTCATAATGAAAGTCATGCTTAAGAATAATTCCCTATGGTAGGAAAAAAAACCCCCTTGATTGTAGCAACTAGGGAAATATTAGCCATAAACCACAAGTCTTGAGGTTTGAGAACTGCAAAGAAATAAAAAAGCTAATTAAGGTATGTTTCAAAGTATATTGAATATCAATGTGCCACTGGAAGAAACATAGTAATATTTTAAAGCTAACTTTTGTTTATTGCATACTGCAGCCAATGACAGTATAACCCATTCATTTTTAAGCGGAACATCTTCTTAGGGCAAGATTATTCTGAATTAAATGGAAGACCTAAAAATATTATTCTGCAAATTTATTTTTATGTAATTGTCATTAAAATGATTAAGAGCTCTTTGTTTCCAAAGACTCCTTCATAATTAAAGATTAGTTTAAATGCAGGGATAATGATTTATTACAGCAAAGGACAGAGAGCTTTTATGGTTAAACTTTCCATCAGTCTTGTAAAATGGAACAATTTCCTACTTTTGACAAACATTGGACTAAGGAGATTACTGGAAGCACTTTTAAATACATAGATGATATTCAAATAAATTATTTATTTCCTCAAACATTCAACACATGCTGTAGCAGTATTTATTATGCATAGCATTAGGAAGACAGTTCAAGAAAATTTACTCATTTTGGATAAGCAAAATAATAGTAGAAAATTTTATGGCATCTTTTGTTTCTATATGGAGAGTAATTTAAAAGGATATTCTGTCACAAGAGTTCTTACCTTTTCTGCTTCAATATACAAAAAATGCTGTGAAGACAAACTTGAGAGCAGAAAGATTTAAACATCCTTTGTGACAACAAAACTATGATGTCTGTTAGTATTCAAAACTTGAACACTCCCACACACACAATATATGTACGTGCTAGATTTGGATAGCAAGCTTTGGAGCTGTTAAATTGTTAATCACCAAGGGAGATCAGACACTTAATGCTGAAACAATCCACATGTTCAAACAACAGATGGGAACATGCTGAAGTGATGATTTTATTTCCTACAACACATGGAGTGAATCTATCATTGATAAGAGTATGGGCAGCAGTACAAACCTACAGTTTACATTCCTTGCCTTCAACCTAATTTTAGGCAACTAAACCAGATGCCAAATAACTGTTCTTTGAATATAATGCTCTTCTTCCTAATTTTCATCACACTAGTTTCTTAAATCTGGCCAAAGAACATAGATTACAAAAGTGTTCGTAGCATCAAGGGCAAATATGGCATTCCTTGGCTTGCCTTCTCCATGGAGTAACAGCTGATTCAAGTGAGTTCTTTAAACATATTTGTCATTTTTACTTTTTCTTAGTAGCACCACCAGATTTTTTTCTGCTTCAGGGATTCAAAACTCCATTATTTTAAGTGCCCAGTGCTTTTTTATTGAGAGAAAATAATTCATGGTAGTCATCTGTAAAAACAGTGTGTTCTCTTAAGAAGAATTAATGCATATAATTTTTCACTATAGTAGGAAAACGCTATATCATGGTAGCAAATAAAAAAGAAATCCAAATATTCATAAAGTGTATTAAATAACTGCAACAAACACTGAGAAGTAATAACTTATTCACTGTAAAGATAATGTTAATAAATTTACTGGCTATTTGTGTACACTGAAACTGTGATGGTACCATGTAAGCTCTGTAGTGGAATCATATAATACATGCTATTACCATTTGAGATAAATTATGCTAAACAGAGTAAAAAGAAACATAGTGATGCCAGCTGCAGTATCTCATTTGCAAATTATTAATAACTAACCACTCTCAGTGGCACTGCCAAAGTTTCTAATCTTTCAGTGTTTCAAATTCATTCTCTTTTTCAGGATTTAACACCTCGCCATTTTACAGGGATGAAATATTATATATATGATGCATATAAAACTATGTCTTAAAATGGTATTCAAATCTATATAATTATGTTCCATTTAGTGAAAAGGGCAATGCTTAAAATTATATGAAACTCTTCTTTAAAAAAAAAAATAATCTAGACCATCATGACAAAATAAATACTTCTAAGACTATTTGGTTTTCATTATTATGATAACTCCTGTAACTCCTCTCTACCTTTTAATCTCAAGATTGAGTTTTGATGGAAATCTTGCAATTGCCCCAGCATTTGTCTTTTCTACCCAGCAGCCCTCATTTCCTTACCCTCATAATTAGCAATTATTTCTTGTTAGATTAACAGCTTCTCAATTTAGTTGTTAAACAGTTCAGCTGAAGCTTCTGAATCTGTTAAATTCAGCTGGAATTGCTTTTTATTACATTTTTAAATTATATTTTGAGAGTTCTTTTTGAAAGATATAAAGCAAAGTTATCTCAATAGATCATTCTATGGTAAGCAAATATATTTAAAATGTAGAATTAGACTACAAAGCATAGGCAGTAGTTCTAATTATATTAAATATATTCATATTTTCTAATTTGAATACAAGACCTAAATTCACAATTGATCTTACTAAAAGAGTATATTCCAAAGTATGTATATTAGTACCAGAATTAATCTCGGCATGATAGTCTTTATTGAAGTAAGGGGAGAAGGGTAAATGGAAGAAAATTAGTTTTGGAAAAAAAATAGGGTGAGAACTCTGGGGCTTTTCCTTTGTCTTTTCCTTCTTTCTTCAAACAGGCCTGAGTATTTCATTCAGCTTAAAAAAGAAATAAAAAACTTCCTTTCCCTCCCCCCTATTTGTGGTAATCATACAGAGTTTATTTAGACACATTTTAACTTGAAGATCTCAGAATTAAGGAAGGATTCAACATTTGTGACATCTGACCATCATTTGGCAGTGGCAATAGTCATGTTTTCTTTTATTTCCCTCAGAATCACAAAAAGAGAGTGATCATAACTTCCTTACTTGTATTACAGAAGCTTTGATCAGCGTCCAGCAAGTGCTTTTTACACTACCTTTAAAATAGTGCTTTGATACAAGGGAGGAAGAGATTCTATGCAATTCAGTTTCATGGAGCACACAACATTCAACACAAAGAACTCCAGAGCACTTATATAACACAATGCAAAGCTTTTTCAAGTATTCTCGTGAGAAGGAGAAATATCTTTAATGTTCTTACTGTCTCCACCCCAAAAATCTGGCTTGAAAGGACAATAAGAAAAACAGTGGTTTTGATGACAACTTTGAAAATATAATACTTTCAGGCCATATTTACTTTGAACTCTAGTTTTCACCAACACAACATCTACATTGAAATATACATAGTCCAAAATAATAACATTGCATTCCACTTCAGTCAGCAGTCTGAACAATAGGATTTGCACTTTTATGCCAGCAGTGGACACCTTTGAGTTTCATTAAATTCCTCTGAGCTTCTACGTAGAATTAATGCATTAAGGATTCACCTCCAAAAGCCTAAACTATTCTGGCTAGGCTGTTTCTTTTCTTGTACCATATTGCCTGAGCTGTGATAACCAGAAATTCCTGACCTAGAGCTTCCTCCATGTAATCAGCTGTCAGCCTGTTTGATTTAGGACTAATTGATTCAGGATTTTTATTTATTTTTTATTTATTTTGTCCTTCCTCCTTGGTCTGCTCCAGCTCATATCTGTTATCTCATGGTCTCATTATAAAACCCATCTTTTCTCCTGTGCAGCTTTAGAGAGGCTGGATCAAATGCATTGACATGATTGCTGTTTTCTGGTGAGCACACATTTAGAGAGGCAGGCTAATCCACTATGTGGCAAATGAGTATGGGTAATCTCATTTATGTCAGGGGTATAAAGGATTAGAACCCTATGGACTGTATTATTTTAATTAAAAAGATATAATCAGTCATACATCATGTTAGATGAAGTCTAACAAATCTGTTAGGAAATGCCAAACCAGCCAATATATTGTTATGGAAAGGAGGAAAAGAAATGTTACTTCACTATTGTATTCTACATGCATATTGGCATGATTTAAGTACTGGTGAATGTGTTTATGCATATTTATTTCACTAATAATATAAGTATTTTTTTAAGTAAATAACTTTTGCATGGTAACTAGAGATGCAGTCCATATTTTTCATTCTCCAAGAGCAATATGTAATGAAAACCCACCCATTGCCTTTATACTATTTGAATATTGAAAGATGAATAAGTTTCATTAAAATTACAATTTCCCATCTCAGCTATAATGGATTGCTAGCAGTTTTCATTGCATTTATTTGGATTAAAATAATTATAAAAAATAATAAAGTTTCTGGTGAATCTAATCTTTTGCCATGAATGTATAAGGGATGACAGTAAACTTACCTGAAAAAAAAAATTAAAGTAGAATAAATAGAATTTCATTGCACTGAATTTCCGTTGGAAGGGGCCTGCAATGATCATCTAGTCCAACTGCCTGACCAATTCAGGGCTGACTGAAAGTTAAAGCACATTATTAAGGGCATTGTCCAAATGCCTCTTAAACGCTGACAGGCTTGAGGCATCAACTATCTCCCTGGGAAACCTCTTCCACTGTTTGACTACTCTCTCAGGAAAGAAATGCGTCCTAATGTCCAGTCTGAACCTCACCTGGTGCAGCTTTGATCCATTCCCACCCATCCAATCACTGGATCCCAGGGAGAAGAGATTGCCACCTCCTCTCCCTCTTCCCTCCTCTAGAAGCTGCAAAGAGCAATAAGGTCACTTCTCAGCTTCTTTGTCTTCAAACTAGACAGCTGCAAAGTCCTCAGCCACTTCTCATAGGACATGCCTTCCAGCCCTTTCACCAGCTCTGTTGCACTCCTCTGGGCATTTAAGGTATTCAAGTACCTTAAATGCATCCACAGGAGTACTATTTAAGTTGTTTACTACTTAAGTACAATTTAAGTGGTTTGATGGATATTTTAAAAATTGTTACTTAAAACCTTTTTTCTTGCCCCTAGCATCTAAGCACATTTAGCAGGTCAGGTAAAGCGCAACAAATGTTTGTGGTGTGCTGCCGCATTTGAGGGCAAAAAACCTTGTTCTGGACTGCATTTTTGTTAGATCCTTTTTGTCCTTAGCTAGACAAGTTTAATCAGAAGAAGAAATCATGTTCACTTAAAGCAAGTGTTAGTGTGTAATTTCTTCCTGATCCAGTGAAGAATTTAAAGTGCTGTCCCCCCCCCCTTCCCCCCTCCCAAATTAAATTCTAATGCAAAGTGGCTTGTAGGCTTGTAAGTTCTAACACCCATGCTCACAGCTTTTCATGGAGATTGCTTTCTCCTTTATAAAAATATAATTATAATCAATTTCAAAAACTGAGATGTGAAAACTATGGATTTCCTTAGGCCCTTCATTTAATAATTTAATTTTCTATTAGATGTTAGCTTTTTAAAAAATGAACGAGGTCAAATGATTGATCTATGCTAGTCTCTTCTTTTTGAAAATAAGGCCACTAATTTATGTACTTAAATTAGAACAAAAACTTATTACCATTCTACCTCTTTACTCAGATATCAAGATAAGAATTGATACAGCTGTAGAAGTCATAAGGGATGCAAAGCTCTGTCAGTCCATTTCTCTGTCCTTGTGAAATTTTACATTTAAAGACCCAATATTTATTTGGATTACTTTATTTAGAGCTTAACAGGAATAGTGTTATATATTCCCTCAGCTAGTTATAATGCTGCAATTAACAATACAAATGTTTTCCTAAATTCTGTTGGTATCACTTCTGTGCTTGTCCTCATTTATAATTGGTTTTAAGGTTCAGATAAGGAATACTTTTCTTTGATGTTTTCACAAGTGGGAAAAAATTATTTGCCTTTTTGTGCATATCTTAATAGAAGGTAAACAATTTTAATAGGCTGTGGGATTGCTAATTAGAGCTAATTGTGACTTGACTGACCTATCTTGACAGTAAGTAACTTACAAAACTTGTTTTCTTCTCAAAGTGAGGATTTGTTTGCATGAATAACTTTTATACACTGAACCTCAGAGACAGAGTGTTTGGCTGTGATTCTCTGAATTTGTTAGTTTGTACTTCATAACTTCTTATCCACTTATAAAACAACAGCAAAACTCAGACTCATCACTTGTGTATTGAAACATGTACTTTCTTATTCTGTTGCTGTCTACAAAATCGGAGACTAGCCCAGAGTCTCTAGTGAATCAAATTCTGAATATCATGGATAAATTGTTCTCTGTACAAACACAGAAAAAAAGTCAAAAGGGAATTACGAAATCCCAAAATCTTAAGTGTAATGTAGATCAGTGCAAATTACTAAAATGAAATTATGGACTTTTCTAGATCAATAGAAAACCTCTCCTATTTCACCAGACAGTTTTTCCCCCAATTTGTGTTGTGTTTCTATAAAAGAGCCCTGTCAAGTGCTTAATGTTTTCCATAAGAGATGCCTATTGCCATATGGCATTCTGAACTTTTTGGACATTTTTTGGAACATTTGTATTACATTCTTTTGACATAGTGGCTGTTGTAACTGAATGTAGCCCACCCAACAGTACCACCCAGACATATGAGACCTGATTACACCTGCCCAGTTTGAACTGACTAGCTTGACTCAGTATGATCTGGATAGCAAAGACAATTTTTTTTTTTTTTCGTAACATACTTAGGCAGCAACCTAAAGAATGACAGAAACTAGAGATGTAACCACTATTTGGCCCCATGGATGGAGAAAGTCAAAGAGATTGGCCCAGAGTAATTGGAATAGCAAAGCCATTGGTTGTTTATGCTGATAGGAAGCAATAAATAGTTAAAACAATATCTCCCGTGGGGGAGAGGGTAACATAGTACACAGTATTCAGTGCAGAATTTATACAGAAGTTGAAAACCAAGGAGAGGACTTCTGCCATGTAGGGGCTGAACTTTGGCCAAGGATCAGTTGGAGTGAATGTCTTGCTTTGTTGGGTCATTGGCTTTGAACTGATTTCAGCTTGACAGATGGCACTGGCGATGCAATTTGTAGGATGAATATATGTAGTGTGATGACCTTGGCTGGACACCAGGTGCACACCAAGCCACTTTATCTCTCCCATCCTCAGCTGGGCAGTGGAGAGGAAATACAATGACAGGATCATGGGTCAAGATAAGAACAGGGAGATAACCAGGCAATTACCATCATGGGCAAAAAAAGACTCAATTTGGGGAATTACTTCAATGTATTACCAATCAAATCATAGTAAGATAATGAGAAAATAAAAAATAAATTTTAAACCCCCTTCACCCACCAATCAATTCTTCCTGGATCAACTTTTCTCAAATACTGTAACTCCTCTGCCTGAGTGGCACTGGGGGATGGGGAATGGGGGATGGGGGTTACAGTCAGTTCATCACATGTTGTTTCTTCAGCTCATTCCTCCACAGGGGGAGGACATTGTAGGTCCCTTCCAACTGAAATTCAACTGAAGGTTGAACTGCAGGTTCACTGAACTGCAGGTGGATACTACTCCATCATGGACCTCCATGGGCTGCAGAGGCACAGCCTGTCTCACCATGGTCTTCACCACGGGCTGCAGGGGAATCTCTGCTCCAGTGCCAGGAGCACCTCCTGCCCCTGCTTCTGCACTGACCTTGGCGTATGCAGAGTTGTTGCTCTCACATATTCTGACTCCTGTCACCAGCTAGAGTCACACAGATTTTTTTCCCTGCTTCTTAAACAGATTGGCTCAGCTTCAGCCAGCAGTGGGTTGGTCCTTCTTTGAGCCAGCTGACACTGGCATTCTCACAGAAGCCACCCCTGTAGCCCTGCCGCTAACAAAGCCTTACCACAGAAACCCAATATAGTGTAACAGGTGGAAGTCAATCACTATCCTGCAAACACAGCAGTGATTTCTATATACATGTTATACCATTCTACCAAGCAAATAAACTAGATTCTGTGTCCCTGAATGGTGTAGTCTAGCAGCTGTAGCAGCTACCTTACCTCATCTTTCCATGACAAGTTATCATAAACTGTGTTAAAACCTGACTGATAATAACAGGCTATTCAAATAGAAACTGTACAAATTTTGACACATGACTAAAAATGTGTTACTAACTTGTAAAACTACTGTCTCCCCCAACACCACCAACAAAAAAATTGGATGCAGTATTTCTAGAAAGCATCTGAAAGCTATATGGGTTAGGAAAACATTAATGAAAATCTAAGACTTTAAATAAATTAATAGAAATCCAAACAATCTGAAGAATGAAACTACAGGAGCTGTGTGAGATGTCTGAAAATAGGTTCAAGCATTGATCCTGAGCTCTTCAAAGACAATGCATAATCACACTTCCAGAAACTAACTAACTAACTAACTAACTAACTAGTGGACAAAGTGTGGTTTTATTTGGTAAGTAGATGAATATACAAAACCGTGACAACGTTAGAAGAAAAGTATGTTCTTCTGTTAATTTCCCACTAGTTGAAAGTAGGAGTTTCATGATAAGGAGAAAGGAATGTGAACTTTCTAAGAATTCTTAAATCAAAAGACCTGTAATTTTAATAATTTTCAACAAAATGTAAATTATACATAAATTATACTCACATTGTGTGTGGCTTTTTTTCCATGCTGTTTTTACTAAAGCCAATTTTTAAGACAGAAAATTAATTATAAACAAAATCCCAGGCAGACATAGTAAATTTCAAATCCTGTTTCTTTAACAGACAATTATTGCATGATTCTGTTGTGTATAACATTTAGGAAAACCTGATTAGATTAATCCATTAACTGACAAAAGACCTGGTTTTTAAAAATATCTGTAAGTGCACTCACTGAGAATATGTGGATGGCTTTAAAAAAATATCAATATAGTTTATGTGTACAATTTGGTTTTAACAAAGAATAAGCTAGCTCCTTCAAAAAAACCCAACAAAAATACTCCCAGAAAATGCTTACAAGTCTACTTAACTTCCTATGACATGATGACTTAATTTCTCATCACTGCCCTGTCCCAACGTATGGATCTGTTCTAGAAATACAGAACAGCTCAGACCTTACAGATCAGTGTTTGCTTCTAGGAATGAGTAAGTTTGTTCATTATATATCTATATCAGTATGTGTAACAGACACCTACAGGGGGTGGAAGTAAGGAAAGGTATATGGGATGAATACAGAGAAGTTGTCCAAGCATGCAGGGATCAGGTTAGGAAAGCTAAAGCCCTGAGAGAATTAAATCTGGCCAGTGACGTCAAGGAGAACAAAAAAAGATTGTATAGGTGTTTGAGGTGCTGGTGGACAAAAAACTCAACATGGCCTCACAATGTACGCTTGCAGCCCAGAAAGCAAACCGAATCCTGGGGTGCACCAAAAGAAGTGTGGCCAGCAGGTCGAGGGAGGTGATTCTCCCCCTCTACTCAGCCCTCATGAGACCTCACCTGGATTCCTGTGTTCATCTCCAGGCCCCCTGCTGTGATGAGAGACGGGACGCTGTATGATGCAAACAAATGTTAGTTTTTGTAAGCATTATAAAAAACAAGGTATAAGTAACAGAACAAATAAAAAAGCAACTAAGACATATACAATTGTCTTTACTAAACTTTTTAACCATCCCAAAATGCCCCAGCCACTAAACAGTTTATCTAACCAATCCCAAGTATCACTCTGTTGGAGATGGGAAATTCCATCCTTCAATTGTTGGATGCTTGCATGAATCAACTCTGAATGATCTGAAAGGTTCATGCTATTCGTTGATTGAGAGGAGGATCGGAGTCCTCACCGGATGATTGTGGTAGGGATTCATGGAAGGGTCGTACGTTCTTCGCCGGAATGCACCTGAGGCCTTTTTCTGTGGAAACACAAGCATAACCTCTTCCCCATGTCACAAGAGGGTATGGTCCCATAATCTTACCTGTTTCTAGATCACGGACCAACACTGGAGGTTTAATTTGTGCCGCAAGTGAAGCATTCACATTAAAATGCAGAACTATTGGAGGATTATTATCTATTAAAGAACAATTCAAAAAATTGAAAACATATAGAGCTTTCTTTAGTCATTCCTCAGGGATTGCAGTCCCCATTCCCCTTTTTGTTGTTGTAGTAAGTGTTTCAAAGACTGATGAAAGCGTTCAATCA
This sequence comes from Falco rusticolus, assembly GCF_015220075.1. Lineage (NCBI taxonomy): Eukaryota > Metazoa > Chordata > Aves > Falconiformes > Falconidae > Falco > Falco rusticolus. Next base: position 51,654,601 of record NC_051188.1, on the reverse strand, counting down.
AAGATTGACCTGTAGGGGAATGAGGAGTACCGGTAATGTGAGTTATGCCCCATGAGTCAAGTAAGTCCTTTGTTGCAGCTGAGATATATGCGGGACCATTGTCCGTTTTTATTTGGGAGGATATGCCCAAGGTGGCAAAAGCATGCATCAAATGCTTGCGGACATCGCGAGCTTTCTGTCCTGTGTGACAAGAAGAAAACAGAGCACCTGAAAAGGTGTCAATAGAGGAATGGACATATTTTAATTTACCAAACTCTGGATAATGTGTAATGTCCATTTGCCATAGTTGTAAGCTCTGTAGTCCTCTACGATTAACCCCTCCTGCTACGGATGGAAAAGAATGCCTTTGGCAGTCAGGACATATGGCAATAATATTAGACACTTGATGGGAGGTAAGCCCAAACTTCCATTTGAGACCTCCAGCATTGTGGTGAAAGAAAGAATGGTTTAGTTTAGCCTGTGCTAGACAATCTGGTAGGACTTGTACTGGTAATGTGAGCATGTCAGCTTGTCGATTCCCTTCTGTAATAAAGCCAGGTAAAGAGGTTTGTGCCCTGACATGCATGACAAAATAGGGGTGAGGGCGAGAGTCTAAGAGAAAGACAAGCTCTTGTAATAAGGCAAACAGTTCATAATGTGAGACATCACGTAGGACAGATGCTTCAGATCGTTCTACAATCCCTGCAACATAAGCTGAATCAGTAACAAGATTAAGTGGTGTGGACCACCTTCCAGTTCCACTATCTGAGGAGATCCAGGAACAGTTTCTATGTCCGAGTCCCATCGTCCACACTGGTCATCCCACCATAAAATGACTGATTTGTGCGATTTTCCAGACCCGTCTGTAAACACAGTAAAAGCTTGTAATAGCTGATCACTCCTTTTTGGCTTGGATATTAAATGAAAGTCAATATTAAGCAGCTTATTTGAAGGTGTGTGGGATGTGAGTTGACCTGCGTAGTCCGCCAATGCCATAACAAAGGCATCTGACTGCTGATAAAGCCATTGTAAATACATACTTCTCACAGGTAAACAGATACGAGCAAAATCTACTCCTGATAGTGTTAACAAGCATTGTCTGGATTTAATTATCAGTAAAGCAAACATCTCATGCTGTGTCGAAATAGTTTTTGTAGGTTGATTTGCTAAAAAACCCCATTTGATAAGCAACGGAGGGTCTGATTTCTGAGAATCCCATTGAAATATTAATGCATGAGGCTGTCGAGCAGGATTCAAAATAATCAAATGAAAAGGTAATTCAGGAGCCCACCGATGTACTTGTCTGTGAGTGACTGCCGTAGCAACCTTTTGCAAAGAGTCAATGGCTTCTGGACTAAGACTGCGGGGGGAACACAAGTCGGTATTCCCTTTGAGCAGTTCAAATAAAGGACTTAGGACTGCATTAGAAATTCCCAGCAGCGGCCGGACCCAATTAATTGTTCCCAGCAATTTCTGTACATCATGAAAGTTTTTTATGTCTGTCTGTATCTGTAAAGGCTGGGGAACTATAGTTTGAATTCTTATACGCCATCCTAAGTACTTCCATGGGGGTATTTTTTGAATTTTTTCTGGCACAATACAGAGGCCTGCTGAATTAACAGCAGCTGCGACAACAGCTACAGCTTCCTCTGTGACCTCGTGATGTTGTGCAGCCACTAGGATGTCATCCATACAATGGTACAATAGGGTGTTAGGCATTGCAGCCCTAACAGGGTTAAGTATCTTAGCTACTACATACCACTGGCAGATTGTGGGACTGTTCTTCATTCCTTGTGGCAGCACAACCCACTGGTATCTTAGCAATGGGGCTTGCATGTTGACGCTAGGGACTGAAAAGGCAAATTTAGGAGCATCATCTGGGTGTAGTGGGATATTAAAAAAACAGTCTTTGAGATCAATAACAGTCAAATGCCAATGCCAAAGAATCATAATGGGGGACGGGAGCCCTGGCTGGAGGGCTCCCATGTCTTCCATAGCGTCATTAATTTTTCTGAGATCACGGAGCAAGCGCCACTTGCCAGTTTGTTTTTTAATAACAAAAACAGGTGAATTCCAGGGGCTTGTAGAGGGTACAATATGTCCTTTGGACAGTTGCTCTGAGACTAAATTTTGGAGTGCACAAAGTTTCTCCAGAGGGAGGGGCCATTGAGCCACCCAAATGGGAGCATCAGTTTTCCAGGTTATTTTTAGGGTGTCGCGCACTTCAATGGCCCCATCTAAAAATGGGTTTGGATAGACATTCCCCATTGTGACAATGCATCGCGTCCCCACAAAACCATAGGGACTGGTAACACAAAAGGTTTAGCAGAAGCCACATGTCCCTCCGGTCCCTGAATTCGAATTAGTCCTAAACTTTGACGGCTGTTACTGGTCCCCCCAATCCCAGCCAGCGTCTGAGAGACATTAGTCAGTGGCCATTGTGGAGGCCATTTAGCTTGAGAAATTACTGTGATGTCAGCTCCAGTATCAATAATCCCACTTAACACTATTTGCTGTTTTTTGCAGATAAGAGTACATTGAACATACAGGCCATGTCTGAGAAATAGATTGCACCCATACAATTTGCAGATTCCCTGTAGATCCAAACCCTCCCCACCTTTGATGAGATTGGCTGGGGATGGAGGAATTTGCCCCCACTGGAATCAATATCAATTGTGCTATACGGCTACCTTTTGGTATTGTGCAGGGAGGAAACAGGGTCCATGCCATAATCTTAATTTCATCAGTACTGTCAGAGTCAATGACCCCTGGCAGTACAAAAAGTCCCGAAAATGTTGTAGAGGATCTACCTAACAATAACGCTTGTGTTTTAGGGGGTAAGGGTCCCAAGAAATCTGTGGATAATAAGTGAACCAAGGGATCGAGTAACGTTACTGTGTGGGAGGTTGCCAGGTCCAGTCCGGTGCTGCCTGAGGTTGCTGGATGAAGACTCGAGGTGCTGTTGCTTCCCTCCATCAGGGTTGGAATGTCGGCTGCGGCACTTGTGTCTGCGCACATCGCTGCCCCGCGCTCTGCGATCGGTTTCCCTGTATTGGTTGACCTTGGAAATCATACTTAAAATGACATTGATTAGAATGATGACGCCCTTTTCGGCATACAGGGCAGTACCCAGGGGCTTGGTGACTAGCCCCTTTATTCATAGCCAGACAATTCGTTTTTAAGTGACCTGGTTTGCCATAGCCGTAACAAATTACCTTTCCTGACGGACCACGTACAGCTGCAAAAGCAGCAGCCAAAACCTCAAATTTGTGATCCACAGTGCCGATTCTATTGCAGGCTTCTATCATTTCAATCAATGTGGGGTTTGGATTAGGAAGAGATTTCAACAGTTTTTTGCAATCTACATTAGCATTTTCCACAGCTAATTTCAATAACAATATTTCCCGCACTTCCGCGTTACCCACCTGATGCTCTAAAGCATGTTTTAGTCTATCAATAAATTCGATATAGGACTCACAGGGTCCTTGAGTAATAGTTATAAAAGCTTTCTGCGGATTTTGTGAGTCAGGGATTTTAAGAAGAGCCTTTTTTGTTTCCTCACAGACTGCTTCAAGAGCCTCCCAAGGGATATCCCGAGCTTGGGCTGCCGGATCAGAGTGCCAACCTGTACCAGTAAGGTGTTCTATGGACAGCACAGCCATAGCTGCATTTCCGTGATCCACATAGGTGAGGAGGAGCACCTGAAGCCCCCCCCTCCAATGTGAGTCCCATAACACGTATTGAGTCGGAGTTAATAACAGCCGCCCTAGAGACTTAAGATCATGAGTCATAACAGATGTATCAAATACAGAAGACAACAGACTCACAAAATAAGGAGAGGAAAGCCCGTGCTCGGTAACAGTGCGACGCAGTTCCTTAATTACTGGAAAAGACAAAGCCTCCCATCGTGCCTCCCGACCCTGATAAAGCACGGGGGCCACTATTGTTTTAGCAATGTCCAGGTCTCCTTCTTTCAAGGCTTGGCGCCTTTAGCTAGCCCACACATTGTGTGGGGTGGGCGGGTATAAATCTGGCTCCTTTTCAGGGTCCACCAGCCCCAGGTCAAAGGGGTCTTCCTCTGGGGCGCAACCCACGGCAAAAACCTTCAAGGGGTTGGGTGGTTTCAGGTCCCCCGGCGGTAATGGAGGTGCTGTAGGAAAGTTTCCTTCCCCCTCTGCTTTCTCTCTGTAACATTTTTCCTGTGCTTTCAAAACCTCAAAAATGCTTCTCCACCATGGGAGCATGCGCTGTGCTTCAGCATCCCCCGATATAGCCACATCCCATAATTTTACCCCCACATCCTCACAAAGTTCCTGCGTAAAAATATTAGATGCAGTTAAAGCGGGAACTTTCACCTGTACCCATCTAAGGAGTGCCTTGAGATCATGCCCAGGAATATTCTTTTCATGCTTATTAAGGAGAGCTTTCATAAGCTTATATACGTCTCTTTCAGGGGAAGACGCCTGATTCCCCATGATTCCCACAGCTCACCTCTAAATTCCAGAGGGACTATTTTTCAAATCCTACTTCCTTTCAGCAGCTCGTTCAACATTCTGTGGGACTCGCGACCTGCTGCTCAGCCTGGCAGTTCATAAACCCATCATGTCAGGGTCACCAATTTGCTGCGATGAGAGACGGGATGCTGTTTGATGCAAACAAATGTCGATTTATTGTACAGAAGCACGAGTTTATATATACTTTCGGAAGTTGTGCGTTTTAAACAGATTGGTTCTTTAAGCTAAGCATTGCATACTAGGCAATCCCTGATTGGTGGTTAACTACCATCAATTAACAGCAAGGTGTTATCTCTCCTTGGCGTCATCCTTGGTGCCATCCATCTCCCACTTCCTTATCCTCTCTCAGCATGACTCATCATGTTAATTGTTGTGTCTATTCACACTCCTTGTCCTCCCAGGGTTTGTGACCTACAAGCTCGAGCACATTCCCCTCAGCTAACTGATTGCCATGCATGGTCCTAGTTTCCAGCCTGCTTCTGCAGCCCTCAACATAAGAGGAACATGGACCTGTTGGAGCAAGGCCAGATGAGGGCCGTGAAGATGATGAGAGGGCTGGAGCACCTCTCCTGTGAAGACAGGCTGAGAGAGTTGGGGTTGTTCAGCCTGGAGAAGAGAAGGCTCCAGGGAGACCTTATAGCAGCCTTCCAGTAGCTAAAGCAAGAAAACTGGAGAGGGAGTTTTTACGAGGGCGTGTAGTGATAGGACAAGAGGCAATGTCTTTAGCATCAGGTAGATTTAAGTTAGATATTAGGAAGACATTCTTTACTGCGAGGGTGGTGAGACCCTGGAACAGGTTGCCCAGAGAAGCTGTGGATGCCCCATCCCTGGCAGTGTTCAAGGCCAGGCTGGACAGGGCTTTGAGCAACATGGTCTAGTGGAAGGTTTCCCTGCCCATGGCAGGGGAGTTGGGACTAGATGATCTTTTACATCCCTTTCCAACCCAAACCATTCTATGATTCTATGATTCTATCTGTTGCTCTATAGCATGTCTGGAGAGATTTGTGTAGTTGGCATTGTCGTGTCTGGTGTCATTGCAGACAAGGAGCTGGAATGTGTATTCCCAAAAAGCCCCCCAAGAAAGGATGCCCTTAAGCCAAAGTCAACTTAGAAATAAGCATCTGGAACTCAAAGAAAAAAATATAACAAGCTTCAAATGTTGCACAGTTATAGCTATGTTACACTTGTAAATATCTATCTTTATAAATTTTATAGCTCATTATGCAGAGGTTTTAAGAAGCAAAAATATTTTGAGTTGATAACAAAGATAATTACTGTGTATTATATTACAGTTTATATAATATAATTATATTTACGATCAAGAAAGAGTGCACAGAATAGATATATCAATACATATTTAATCTCCTTTTTTGATTGTGTCATGTACCTGCATGTTATTTTCTGTGTAATTCAGAAAAAAACCTGAGTTTGTAGGGTCTGAAAAATGAACTCTTACAGGTTAGCAGGATGTAGCTAGGTCAGGATCCCTGGAGAATGGGTAAAACTGAATTGAACTGACACAAAGTACTTCCTTCCACACAGTTAGCATCAGTGATACCATGGTAGTTATGTATTCTATTTACTCTTACTGATTTCAGAACTTCTCTGTTCTTGCGTATGTTTCATATCAACGAAAGAAAGGATGAATATGAGCATTTAAATAAAAATGAAAACTAGTAAAGGGGAGAATATAAACTAATGGATAAATTCCTGGACTTCAGAGTGCATAAATAAATGTAATTATATATTTATAAAGAAAATTCAAGGTCAAAAATGAAGAATGAACCATTTCTTCATTTGATCATTGGGTAGTTAAACTGTCTGCATGTATTATTTCAGCAACTGAGATACATGAAACAGCTTGAGATTAATTTCTGTGGAAGATGGTTGTAAATGGTGCAGTTGTCCAAAGAACTCAGAAAATAGAAGCACTGGCAACCCACACGGGGATTATAGATGACCAAAAGATGAATCAGCATTTTTTCAAAACGTTTGCGTTAACATCAAGAAAAATAAGTGTTCCAGTCCTGTACATAGTGAAGTACCAAAATCAAAATACCTTTCCTGTGTGGACTTAGTGCAAGAATACAATGAATAGTCAGAGAGAAGTTCTGTCAGGAAAAAGCAGACGAGAAAAAATTTGTCCTGGACAATTGAATTATTTTCTTAATTTTTTTTGACTGAACTTCTTCGTGCCTTGTGCAGATTATCCATAGGTTTTTAGTCTTAGCAATGTTTGATGGGCTAATTTAACCTTATTTTTACATTGCCTGTCTTGTTTATCTCCTCCCATTCTTTGGTTCTTTTAAACTCCTTCATTCATTTTATCTCTTCCTAAGTAACCTCTCTGCTAAAACCATGTGTAGTCATAATTTTTTTATTCATTTTTCCAGAGGCTACTAGAACATAAACCTGTGGTCACCATGGGATTGGGGCTTTTCATCTGGGCTTTTCCAGGAAGTGTGCATCTTTAGGTAACTTAATGTAGAGGATAAATTGCAGAAAGGAAAGCTTTGAAGTAGTTTTGATGTAAATCATAAAGAACACATTGTCTCCATATGGACTTATACAGAAATCTTTGAAACTAAACCAGAATGAATTCTGTAAAGCTTATAGAAGCAAACTGACTGTGACCTGTGGTATTATTGTCCGTTAGGTACAATTTTATGACAATTCACTCTTACATGATAAGTTGAATGTAGAACATGTTTCCAGATTTAGGCAATTGTCAGTTTGAAAAACAGCCAAAAAAGAGCTTATTCACACTGTTCTATATCTGATGGTTCTGCAAAGTTCTGTTCTTTTGCCTGATCACTGAAAAAACTAACTTGTATATGTCATTATTAGTAAATGCTACAAATATGCTATCCCTTCTGAAATGTCATGTATAAGAAATACTCTTTTTCTGTTGTAGGAGGAGAGAAAATATTTGGAAATATTTGCCATAGTCCTTCTACTATCATATTTTCACCAGAAAAATTACCTAAAAATTATATGAGCTATTATCAGCTCTAGCAAATTACTACTGTGTAGCGGAGAAACTACAAACTGTTGTTTTGATCTCTTGAAGGGAGAGCAAAAATAAAACTAAAAACCACAGCTGGACAAGCCTGAAGGCTTAGAAATTTTAGGAGTTGCTAAGTGATCCTAGTAGTCTTAGAGGCATCACTAACTATACTATATTCCCATGCCAAAATTAAAAATCTGGGCTTGTATTTCCGAATTTATCAAGAGTGATCACAATGCAAATGGTAAACTGTACCTGAAATGAGTGACTAATGCAGGTGTCTTAAGAAAGACAACTTGTGGGCTGCTATGCATGCAGTAACACATCCTGAATCATAAAACAATGTGGGTTGGAAGTCATCCTTGGAGATCATCTGGTCTAAATCCTCAGTCAAAGCAGAGCCAATTTAGAGCAGGTTGCTCTGGGCTATGCCCAGCTGAGTTCTGAATAGTTTAAGGACTGAGATTCCACGAAGTCTCTGGACAACCCATTACAGTTGACACCTCTTATGGTGAAAAAATATCTCCCTATATCTAATGACATTTTTCAGTGTTCCAACCTATCTCTCACCCATCACTGCACACCTCTGAGAAAAGTTTATCCTTTTCCTGCCCTGCCCTGCCCTCCTTTCCCCTCTCCTCTCTTTCCTCCTCCCATTCAGGCAACTGAAGACAGCTGAAAGATCTGTGCTTAGTCTTGTCTTCCTAAGATTGATGAAGCTCAGTTATCTCAGCCTCTCCTCATATGTCCTGCTGAATTTAGAGGAATAGAGCATATGTGAGCTATGGGCTGACAAGAGCAAGAAAAATTTTCCAAGTCTTACATTCTCAGTTGAATTGTTGGGCTGTAATATTATACAGAATTTGCTACAAGACTGGCAAGGATTTTGACATGACAGTCAGAATTTTGCAAGTGTTTCACCATCGCAAGCTCTGCAGCACCTACAGCAAACTATTTATATCTCAGAAGTCCTAGCAAACTGTCAGAATTTCAGAAGTGTCAGAAAAACTACCTGAATTACAAAATAGCATATACAAGGGGAGAAGAATGTGAATCAAAGACCCTGAATGATACTGAATTGTAAGGCAGACAGAGAATTATGCCTGAAGACACATGTTGGCTGAAGTCAAGCTTCAGGCTCCAGGGTAAATAAAAAATTTGAGTTGCTTAGATTTCTTAACAGCCTTGGAAAATGACACTACTACTACATGGCCAAGCATGTGAAATATATGCTGTCTCTTTTCATCATAGGATTTTGTCAATATTAATTTCTTCCATTATGACTGTCAAGAATCAGTTCCAAAATCTGGTCCACAACATCCTAAGGACTTGATTGATTAATCAATGGGTATGCACACTAGTAGTGTGTTGCAAAGCCTGTTGGAGATGTGCAAATCTGTATCAACATCTGAAAGTTTAATGAAAGGGTGGGACCCTGAATCACTATCAAAGTCTTGGTCAGTGTCATAATGCTAAAAAAAGGTTTCACAGATACCCCTCTCAGGAGTTATCTTCTCCCATCACATTCGTTCTTCCATTTATGAGATTCAGATATTTGCTCTTTGTAACTTCGTATCTACCAGAGGTGCTGTCTACATGATGGAAGGACTAGGAAGGCTGTTTTGCCATCTGGGTTCATGTTAGGAACTTCCAAATCTGGCAGCCCAATAGAACAGAGGCTGTTGTAGCTCTCTGTTCCCAGGTCCAGCCATTAACGAGGATGAGCATGTATTGCCAGTGGGCACATGAACAAACACGCAATACATACATAGATGTACGTTTAGCCATCCACACAGCTGGGCACACAGCCAGAAACACTCAGGCAAATACAGATGACATAAATGGCTTCTGTATTCAGCCTTCTCTGGCTGAACAAGGTGAAAAGGAAATATATACTTATATACAATATGGATCTCTCCTTAGACACTGTCTAAGGATGTCTCGGTAACTGGCCCATGATCTTCACTCTCCCCAGATACTGGTTCCTGGGGTGTGTGAACCCCCAAAGCCCACAGCTGCACTTCAGTTTCTGATATCCAGACCCCTTGCACACACCACTGTACACACAGGCACATACACTATGGATCCATCCAGTAACTGCCCTTAAACCCTCTGTCTACCAAGTAGCTGCCCCTTGGATCCTCTCATCTGCAGTTGCCTTATACACAGACATTCACACACAAATGGATTTCCAGTTAACCCATAGACACCACAGTCTATCCAGGAGTTGCCTTGGACCTTCTGGTCAATCCAACAGTCAACTTGCAGACCCTCTGGTCTTTCCAGTACTCAGCCCAGACTTGTGGCTGTTTCAATACCTGGCTCCCAGGCCTCCTATCCTACTTGCTAGCTAGTCTGACGTGATTTTTGCTTTGAATTGATAGAGCTGTACAAACCTATGGGCAGCATGCAGGGGAAGGGGGAGCAGGGGGGAACAAAAAGATGAGTAGACAGAAAAGGCTGTAAAAGGGAATGGTTGTATATGAAATAAGGCCTTCAGGAACTCCCCAGTGTGGGTCCTGCAGGAGCTACAGTTCCTGACAGGAGCCTGATCCAGCATGGGCTCTCCACAGGCTGCAGCTTCCTTCAGGGCACATCCATGTGCTGCAGTGTGGGGTCCATGGGCTACAGGGTGGATGTATGCTCCACCATGGCCCTCCATGGTCTGCAGGGGTACAGCCTGCTTCACCATGATCTTCTTCATGGTCTGCAGGTGAATCTCTGCTCTGGCACCTGCAGCACCTCCCCTCACTCCTTCCTCACTGACCTTGGTCTCTGCAGGGTGTTTTTCTCACATTTTTTCACTCCTCTGTCACAGATGCTGCACAGCAGTTTTTTACCCTTTCTTTAATATGTTATCAGGGAGGCACCACCAGCATCACTGATAGCTCAGCTTTGGCTGGCAGTAGGTCTGTCTTGGAGCTAGCTGACACTGGATCTGTCCAACATGGGAGCAGTTCCTGATGTTTTCTCACAAAGGCCACCACTGCAGTCCCCCCTGCTACCAAAACCTTGCCACATAAACTCAATACACCTGCACTGCCAGGTGGACACAAACCCATCCACTAATAATGACAGCATCTTATTTCCTGGCATACAGATTTCACTATAAACAGTGTTATCAAAAAGACAAAATTAATTTTAACTAGATAGCATGTTTCCATGAAGATCACACAGGCAGGCAATAAATATGAGTAAAGATTTATAAAGTTCTTTGTTTGCAAAAGACTACAGTGTAGTCCATGTCAGTTTGTCTCACTCTTCATAGTGCAAGTATCATTGAGACAATGATAAATATAGTAGAGCCATATGTAATGTTGTTGGTCCACATTAATAGTTTCAAATGGTTTCCACTCTGTTAATGAACTTCTCATGAACAGCCACTTTTTTACATCAATTCTAGAAAGTATTTTGTAAGTGAAATCATATATCCTTCACATCTATACAGTCTGAGATAAATGAAAATGTACCTTGGAAATAACAAAAGCTTATGACAGACCTCACAGAGGATAACTTTGCAATTCAAAGACACATGACTATGAACAAATCAAAGAGGCTGAGTAGATTTTCTACTCAGACATTGTAGTACAACATCTGTGTGTACACGATCTGGGAGTCAAACCAGATTACAGTAGTAAAACAATGTCAATTCCATGTTCAATCTTTGTGTCAACAGCTCTTGTGGCACTTCCACTGATATCAGCAATTCATGATTAAGATAAACTTATAAGTAAATATATACTGGTAAATAAGTGTGTTGTAATCAAAGACAGCCAAAACAGTAGTACAATTTAAATGATGATAAATGTAATTTCAGGACTCTGGACTCTGTAGTTTCAATACAACCAAGCAAAACCAAATTTATTTTTTTTTTCTGTTCTGATGCTCAAATAATATGCAGTACAGTGCTTTATCTGTACAACAGCTCTACATTTTCAGAAGTCTAAATACTTAAGTGTATTTACATATATATAGAACATAATCCAAACTTGACTATTAGGCTTGGCAGACACAGAGCTTTAAAAACAGCAGTGCTCTAATTATGCAAGTTTGGATATAGTTTTCAGGAAGTTGGATATAGTTTATCAAGAAGACTTGGGTAAGTAGCCCTTATAAGAACAAGATTAGTAACACAAATATATGCAGTAAATACCCATAAAATATATTAAATTGTTTTGCCATCTGTAGTACTTCATATTAATATATCATATTTTTTGATAGTGGTTCTTTGACCACATTAATCAGTTCTTTATACTTTCACTTATCTTGCATATATTTCTCAATAGATGGGTAGATAGATAGACAGACAGACAGATAGACAGACAGACAGACAGATAGATAGAGGTACTACACACCTCAAAACATTCTAAAATTGTATTTATAAATGAGCATTATGGCATTGATGCATGGAAGGAGAGTTGAAACGAAAAGATGCTACTTTCAACAGTTTACAAAAGACAGTATACAAAACAGTCACAATGGGGGCATTTACATATTCACTGTTTATTTCTGTGTGTATATATGCGGAAAAAATACATATATTTGAATGTGTGTAGTGAAATGCATGTGTAGTACAGATGTAATCCAGTACGATACAGGTACAGATACAATACCTATTTTACTGCTATAAAAGGAACAGCATTAAAGCCTTTATGGAAGGAGTTGTTAAAGATTTTAAAGTAAAACTGAAAGCTAATTTCACCAAGCTATTTGTAGAAAGAATGTCCTGTCCTGTGGGTTCTATGTCAAGAAGCAGAAACAACCTCTATTGACATTTCTATTGCTTTTATTCCTGTTGCCTTGACATCCTGTATTAGCTGTTTGTGGTGTTATATATGCCCCCATGACAGATGAAGGGGCATTCTGGCATGACTATTTCACTATAAAAAAACAAGAGAGAGAGAGAGAGAGAGAGAGAGAGAGAGAAAAGCCCATTTTCTTTTATTTCTAATAAAAAGGAAAACTGGTGAAGAAGCCACAGCTCTGTTCTTACTTCATGTCACTAGAACCTTTAAGGACAACTCTTGGAGGAAGGGAGGAAGGGAGGAAAAAAAGAAAGAAGGAAAGAAGAAACAAGGAAGAGGGGAGTGAGAAATGTTATGACTGATCACAACAGATTTTTCCATTACTAAATAGTAAATAAGGTTAAATGAAATTCAAATTAAAACAATTTTGGTTCATGGAAATAAGATAAATGGTAATTACCAAGACTACTAATCAGCTTTTTGTACATAATTCCTTCCTAACTATGCTAAGAAGAATGACTGTTTTTTATGAGTCAATAAATATTCCCATGCGTTATAAAAAAAAAATACTGATTAACTGAAGGTTCAAAGTTTATCAAATAAGTTCTAAGAATATGAATCAGAATAACTAATTAAATGCTAAAGAAAAAATATTTATTGTGTTAACTGTCATGAACTAAAAATTGTTAAAAAACTTGCTGGACCCTGGTCTTACCAGCAAGGAGGGACTGGTGAGGAATGTGAAGCTCAAGGGCAGCCTCGGCTGCAGAGACCATTAAATAGTGGATTTCAAGATCCTTTGGATGGTGAGGAGGGTGTACAGCAAGCTCAGTGCTCTGGATTTCAGGAGAGCTGACTTTGGCCTCTTTGGGGATCTGCTTGGTAAAGTACCAGGGAATAAAGCTATGAAAAGAAGAGGCACACAAGAAGGCTGGTTAATATCTAAGGACTACCACCTCCAAGCTCAGAAGTGATGAATTCCCCCCCAAAAAAAGTTGAGTGAAAATGCCAAGAGACCTGCATGGATGAATGATGAGATCCTGGACATAACAAAACACAAAAAAGATGCCTACAGGGGGTGGAAGTAAGGAAAGGTATATGGGATGAATACAGAGAAGTTGTCCAAGCATGCAGGGATCAGGTTAGGAAAGCTAAAGCCCTGAGAGAATTAAATCTGGCCAGTGACGTCAAGGAGAACAAAAAAAGGTTCTATAGGTGTTTGAGGTGCTGGTGGACAAAAAGCTCAACATGGCCTCACAATGTGCACTTGCAGCCCAGAAAGCAAACCGAATCCTGGGGTGCACCAAAAGAAGTGTGGCCAGCAGGTCGAGGGAGGTGATTCTCCCCCTCTACTCAGCCCTCATGAGACCTCACCTGGATTCCTGTGTTCATCTCCAGGCCCCCAACATAAGAGGAACATGGACCTGTTGGAGCAAGGCCAGATGAGGGCCATGAAGATGATGAGAGGGCTGGAGCACCTCTCCTGTGAAGACAGGCTGAGAGAGTTGGGGTTGTTCAGCCTGGAGAAGAGAAGGCTCCAGGGAGACCTTATAGCAGCCTTCCAGTAGCTAAAGCAAGAAAACTGGAGAGGGAGTTTTTACGAGGGCGTGTAGTGATAGGACAAGAGGCAATGTCTTTAGCATCAGGTAGATTTAAGTTAGATATTAGGAAGACATTCTTTACTGCGAGGGTGGTGAGACCCTGGAACAGGTTGCCCAGAGAAGCTGTGGATGCCCCATCCCTGGCAGTGTTCAAGGCCAGGCTGGATGTGGCTTTGAGCAACATGGTCTAGTGGAAGGTTTCCCTGCCCATGGCAGGGGGGTTGGGACTAGATGATCTTTTACATCCCTTTCCAACCCAAACCATTCTATGGCTGAAACAGCAACATTTTTTTTTGTTATGTCTGGGCATATTTTATTTATTTTTTGTTACCATTGTTAGAGAAAACCAGTGTGAATTTACCATTGCACAGCTTGTTAGCTTGGTATTCTGCTTTTCCCTTCAATTCCTTAAACAAGACAAGTGTTTTCAAAGTTGGTAACCACAGGATCTGTGGAATAACAGACTTAGGTGCTTCATCTCAGTGTTAGTATGAAATAAATTTATGCTGGAGCCTTTACTGATTTGAAATGGTCCTGGAAAGCACTTTGCTGATGAAGAGGAAAGGCTCAGCTGCCAGCACTCTGGTGATACGGCCTTCATCAGATCTGAGTAACCTAGAGTATCCATGGGTGAAAAGTTTGTAAAATATTCAGTAAATTATTTTATGATGGACTTTTCTGTTACACAGAAATGCTGCTAGCATTTTCTGTAGTAGTATATCTAGCATCAGCTCATGACCTGCCACAACATCATGTAACAGACTCCCATAGAGGAGGTAATATATGGCTTCCAAAAGGTTTGCCACTCTGCAATGGTTATACACCTGTTATTGCCAGGTTTCTTTAAAACTTTATTACCAAATATTCACTTGTAAATTATAAAGACTTTGACTAGTGCTTCCAAACCTAAACCCTTCCCTCCTTGATTCAGGCACAGAAAATATGTCATCGTGCTTTTCTGAAACCAATGGCCTTCTGAGGTGCAGTTCTGATTGTGAATTTCATTTGCAGCAGGTTCTGTTCTTAAAAAAGGCTAGCACAGGTAACAAATACCTGCTCATTCCCTTGTGCTGGATTATTTGGATTACATGGATAAAATAGGTCCTACTAGTTTGGTATTTGAAAACAGACCACAAAAATATATTCTGTCTGCTAAAAAAAAGTCTATGATTACCTTGAACATCTACAGCTTGATTTTACAGTCAGGGAATCTGTGGAGAGTACCACTCATTAAGACACCTGTTACTGTACATAAAGCAAATAAGAATTATTCACAATAAATCAGAGAGGTTATGTTGGAAAATTCCCACTCTATAAGAATATTGTATCTGTATCTCCACATTCAGGATATTCAATGCAAAACAGGAAGTTCAGCTATTCAGTTGTTACTGCATTTCATATCTGTTAAGTGATAAATGTAAATAAATTCCTTATATGTTCAAACTCCCTAAAACTTCAAAGATAAATCAGGCATAATTTTTACTGTGACAAGGTGCATATGTGCCTTTTTAAATCTCTTCCCAAAATTTAAACCTATTTCTATTATAAGCTATGAATACGTAATAAAATATCTAAATTGTTGCATTTTACTGAACTAGAGAAACAGAAAGGGAGTGAATCAGAACAGTTAAGGTACTTTCCTACAGTGAATCATACAGTCAAAGAATTTTCATTGAATCTCAGGACACACTATTCTCATGATTTCTGACTCACCATAGCAACCACAAAAACAACAAAACCCACCAGAAAACAGATGTTTATAAAAGCAATTTCACTTGAATACTCTGTTAAAATATGACATCACTAAAGGCAGAGAACTAAAGATATGACAGTACATATGTATTCACACATTGTTTACAATCAGTATATAATTCTTTATTATGGTTTATTTACAACCTTATCATAGAACTGATCAACTACAATTTCATACACTGCGATGTTCTGACCTTTTTTGAATTTTTCTGAGCTGAAAATGAAGAAGATTTTACATCTAGATAGATCAATGTGTGAATACATTGAAAAATCCTGAAATGTTTACTTTCCATGTTTTAATAATTATGTAGCTGATATCAGAAATTTCACTATAGAACATCAAATGGAAATATTAAATACTACATTGAATTTTTATAAAATATAAACCACAAGTTAAATCTGAATAAGTATGTCTCGAGTGAGGGTTTTTTTTAAAAAAAATTGAATCAAAGGTTCTGTTGTCAGAATCAATATTATTGAAATGCTTATACATCAAATAATTAAAATATTTTTGTATTTTTTATGAAAAACATTTAATTTAGCAAAACTGTACTTTGTTCTGGAAAAAATGTTTCATAAAAATATCGACAACAGTTCTATTTATGGCTTATTAGTAATACAAATCTGAGAAGGATTATGTAATAGAACATTGCCTCTTCACGGAACTAAAACCAAGATGAGATTTTGAGGTTTTTTTAAAAAAAGTTTTACACATATTGCTTGTATTTATGTATAAAATTTAAAATAGTGAATGGAGTTTCTTGCTTTTGAATATTCAAAGCAATTATGGCAACAAACATACAACTAATTTGAAAAGGTCCATGGGGTGGCTACTCAAAACCTTGTTTTGGGTGAAAGGAAATATATCTTACATACAAAATGAAGAATTTAGTTTTAGCTCAATTGAAATCTTAACAGTGTAATCAATAAATTATTTGTCTAGGTTTAATTACTACAGAGGGAAAAAAAAAGAAAGAAAAGAATATATTTCAGAACAAGTTTCATAATGATAAAGTTTAAATTATTACAGACACACTTTCTTGTATCTACTGTTTCCTCTGGTGTTATGCTCCCCCTCCCCCTGCCCTTCAGGGTCCTCTGGTGCTGAATTTGCTGTATTGTTCTACATAGGGTGTATGTTTGGGGTTTTTTCTTTGGTGAGTTGTTTACAGTCCTGTGACCTCCAGTATAATCCTGTGCCCTTTGTATTATTGTCCCATACCAGCATTGCTCCACCCTCATCCCGGGCCTCCACTTTTGAGGCCCTTTTTATCATACCAGACTTATTTGTGTCTAAATGACATTTTTATGTTAACAGTGAATATTTCTGTCCAACAGATTACCAACTCATCGCTAGTATCTGTACTAAAATTGTGGTTATGTCACACAATTATACAAAGTTAAAAAAAGTGAAATGAATGAAGTTATAACTAACTTGATCATTAGAAAACTGCTGTTATAGCCAAACAAACTAAAACAAAGCTCCAGACAGGCCAAGAGGAACTCAGACACAGCCTGATGAGCCTCAGCACAGTTGGTGCAAAGCCTCTGGCCTGCAACTAGCAATGGCAATGCTGTATCTACCTTGCTAAATGGTTCCAAGGCAAGGTGACACCATCTGGCTTGCTTCCTGTCTGCTCAAGGGCTAGCTTTTTTTTGGAAGAGGTTGAACGGTTCCAAAGCATGTAGCACTTGATTCTCAGTCTCCTTATGGTGCCAAGTGGTACCTTACCAGCAGAATACATTGCCATTTTGTTTGTACAATTTTCAGTTCAAATTATGCAAAATAAAATGTGAGGGTTGTGTGGAAAACCACCAAAGTAATAATTTTTTTAGTTCAAAATTCAGTGTGCATGTTGTGCTGTGCCATGGGGTGTGACATGATCATGAGGAAGGAGAATTTAAAGATCTACTTAGACAAAGCCTAAATAGTGTTGGAGGACAGAGGAGTGTGAAGATGGTTAATTTTCCTTCCCTTTTGAGGGAAGCCTGTGGACTCCCTACAAATGTATTCAGGCTTTGTCTTAATAAGTTATTTTGGGAAGGGGTGGTAGCCAAGAAATCAGGAAAAAAATCAATGTGGATGATTAGGGGAAGAATGCTAAAGCTTGTTTAACTGTGTAGATATATCCATGGGTCTAAATATAAGTCCATGTATCTTCACTTTGAAAAGAAGAGCTCTGAAGTTTTGAAAGTGTCTGAGATATATAGTAAACACTTTGTTCCTCTCCACCTTTTAACACCTTTCTTAGACAACCAGTGTCAGAAATTTTATGTATTTAGTGTATCAAATGTGACAGTATTATCAAAACTACTCATACATTCATATCTGGAGGGCCATAAAAAATTTCAATTATTGATTTTAATGCTGCAGCTACTCCAAGTTATTGCAATCCCATTAATGACTCATTAATGTGCTTAGATTTCCTACTGATACCAGCTGAATGAATGAAGAATATTTCCTGTAACATTACAAAATAATCGAGATGGCAGAAAAAACATGTTTGCACATTGATTTCCATTT
Source organism: Falco rusticolus (assembly GCF_015220075.1). Lineage (NCBI taxonomy): Eukaryota > Metazoa > Chordata > Aves > Falconiformes > Falconidae > Falco > Falco rusticolus. Next base: position 51,636,479 of record NC_051188.1, on the reverse strand, counting down.
TAATTAATGTAGTGCTTGTTAAATACATTGTATTAGCAGAACTAGAAAGGATTCTATCAAATGTGTAGCTGTAGGTGCATAATCTTTTATTATTCTAATAATTTTAATAGTAGTAAGACAATCTGCTTAAAAGGAATGACGCTGCATATCACTCTGGAAAAAGGGCCATTTGGTTAGAATTGCTTTGTTAGGGACATTTGGAAGGGCCCAGAGGCTTAGTGATAAAAAACCCCAAAGATATAAACAAGCAACCCCACACCCCACACACACCCCCACTTTCCTGAGATGTATATCTTGAAGGATTTGAAAGAGAAAACCTTCTTAGCAGTTAAAGACAGTAACACTGCAGGAAATGCTAGAAAAAACTAGCCTAAGGGAACATTAAGAACCTTTTGCAGTAACCTAGCTCTCCAGTGATCCAACTTGAGTCATGTATACCACCTCCCCCACGTCTTTAGTAGATACATAATTATGCACTTTCAACTGAGAACAAGAAAGCACATCCAGGGCTAGCTGTGCCAGACAACTCTCTGGTAAAGAGTGCAATAAGTACCATGAGGTACTAGCAAAAAAATGCTTCACCTCCCCCCACCTATGCTTGCAAAAAAGTAGGTGAAGTTAAAATTACATGAGAACATAGAGGTAAAAACAAGATTATCAATCTATCACATGCTTAGAAGCCAGTAAGAACCTAAAGATTTTAAAGTCAAGAGAGGGGAACAGAGGAATCTGGGAATTGACTTGACAGAATCATTTTAATTGGGGAGATTTAAAAACAAAATTTCCAAAGTATAGGAGGAATAGCTGTCTTCCATCATAGAAAGTTCAACATTAAATCAAACTACTCACAAATCCCGAATGACAATTCTCATTTTTGTAGCATGGCCAGTTAGTTATTATGAGAAAGAATGTCAGTCTACCCAGGAAAAGCAATTTCTTTAGTGCAGGAATCAACGATCAAATCTTTTTGGTCTATGTTACACAGAAACTTAGGTTAGATTAACAAAATGGTTTTATATGTAAGGCTATCAAACCATCTTCCAGAAAATTATTTCAGGAGTTGCTTTTCCTCTCTGTTGAACCAAATAGTGTGTACTAATTGGCTGCTTTTCTGTACTCCAAATATGATTTTTCATTTCCTGAAGTAGACTTAAAATACAATTTATTTGTATTTGTACATCTTTCAGAAAACAATGGCAAATTTTAAATCTGGAATGCATTCTTTACAATGAATTCTACATTGGTTTTTGTAGAATTATTTATCATATATGCCATATAGAACACAACAGTCAGTAATCTTTGCCCTAGTACTTTAGCACACTTATCAAACAGTCATGGCCAAAACAGACAGAATATTTTTAGGACACAGGAAATTTGTTTAGATATTTTACCTAATATCTAACAGTGCAAGAAGCACTTTGTAATATACTACCCATGGAGATGTTACTGATTTACTGATTATTTAATATATTTTTCTAAGATTTAAATTTTGACAGTTATTTCTTTCCTATCTCTCTCATGAAGTAATGAGTCTGCCAGGAAGACTCTGCAATGATGAACTGTCTTTCAAAGATACTTTTCCACTAAACTGGTCATTGACACAAGTAACAATTTTTATGCAGCAATTTCACAGGATTACTTTTCCTACTATAATTTGTTCTTCAAAACAATGTAACTTCTAATAATGTTTATTTTAACGCAGTATGGGTAGCCATATCTGAGGGCATTTTAGTTACGAACATCATGAAGGCATTTAACTCAAAGAAAGGAGAACATCAGAAGCTGCCTTTGACCAGCATTAGACTGAATTATATTCGCTTTTAGTGTCAAGAAAGAAAATGTCCTTAATCCGCTAATTCAGCATGAAGATTTCTATTAACTAATACTCTCAAACTGTAGCAAATCCCATGATGCTTGACTTCATAACATAATGCATCCCAAGCTCATAAAAATACTTCTGATTTGGAAAAACCTTAGCCTCTATACCTACATTCACTGAAGTGTCTTGCAGTGCTTTTAGGGATCTAAAATGTGCTTAGGTTATTTTGGCTTGGTTTGGTTGGCTGGTTGGTTGGGGGTTTGGGTGTGTGTGGGATTCGGTGGTGCTTTTTTTGGGGTGCCCCCCTCTTTTCTTGTGACTTGGTACCATTTTGCTTGTTTTAGCTAAATCCTATGTCATTGTTTTTTATGCAACTTGCATCCTGGCAGATTCTAAATCTTAAACAATCTGAACTTGTTTATATATACTCAAAATATTTTGAAGTCAGTGCCCTTTTGATTATTTACACAACTCTCAAAATGGCATTATTTAACGTATTACTTTTCACAATACATATACTGTATTGATTCACAATTTTTTTTCTTAGGGTCTGTAATGGTAATAGTCTCAAAAAAGTTTAGATAATATGTGATATGAGTGACAGTATTTATATAAGCCAATTCAGTCTTAAATATCCAGAACTGAATGTTTTCGTAAGCTACATTTCCCTTGGCAAGACTGACTGAAATCCTGTAAAAGTAACTTCTCTTTTTCATGAGATGAGTGTTAAGTCAGAAATAAACCAGACATTTAATGAAAAATATTGTAATATTTTTGGACCTTCCAGTGGTTTTTTATCAATGTTTTCATCAATGCATTATGTAGAAAAATTTATCCTAGAATGATTACTGGGATGGGATTCATCAGTTGAAGTATAACTGACTATGCCTGACCATATAGACCTCTTCATCTGAACTTTCAGCGTAGACTCACTTATAGTAAATAGAGAACAATGAAAAGCAGCAAACATTTCTCCTCTCATAAAACAGATGTCTAAATTAGATAGTGCGAATTATTCCCTAAAAGTGATTATTTGTCTCCCTTGAGTGTAACAAGAAGCTGATAAATGTCTAAAGCTAAATGAGTTGAATCTTACTGTAGACAGTTACAGACAGATACTTCAATATGAGTAAATTTTACACTTACAAATGTGGATGCTTATTTATAAGAAAAACATTGAAAGCAATGACATTAATCATATAACCAACTCTGCAATGAAAGAGGCCTTTGAGACTGAACTTAATTGTCTTAGTAGAACTACCTGATAATCAATAATAATTTGATATGCTTGCTCACATTGAGTTGTATCTTGACATCTCACTGAAGTAAACGGGATTACTAAACAGAGTAGCACTGGTCTTAAGTAAGAAGTTCTGGACTGTGTAGAAATTCTTAAACTTGAATTAGATTCATGTGTGCCCTAGGATTTGCATCCTCTAGAATCTCTAAATTTGTATCCATATACCTACAGCTGAATTACTTCATGCTCAGTGCTTTGCCTTGCTGAACTTGAAATGTTATCGTTCCTATTTAATGGACCTTTGGCTTTATTACATAGTTCAATGTTTTGTTTGGTGTTTTCTTATGTATCATGTTGTGATCTATTTTCCTTTTACAGAAACACATCTCTCTGATCAGGAAGTGAGGTAACTTCTAAGAAAAAAAAAAAAGGTTCTTCTAAGTAGAATTGATAACAGCCAGTAGATGTGTTTTTTTCTGCATTAGTGTGAAACGCTGAAATGAGATATTTGGAACTATGTTTTTAATGCCTTCAAGAGACAGATGATTAGTTTGTCTTTGTGGAGTGTTAACCTCAGCTAGGAGCTAAACTGTCACTCAGATAATCTTTTACTCCCCCTTTTCAGCAGTACAGGGGAAGTAAACAGCATGAAAAAGCTTGTGGGTTGAGATAAAGAGACAAAGATTGCTTACCAGTTACCGTCATGGACAAAACAGAGTTAACTTGGGGAAAATTAATTTAATTTATTTTCAGTTAAAATAGATTCAGGTTTTAAGAAACAAAGACAAAAAACTGAAAGACCTTACCCTTCACCCCACCCACCTTTCCAGGCTCAACTTCCCTTCTTCATTCACAGCTCTTCAACTTCCTCCCCATCCTGATGAACAGTGCAGAGATGGGTAGTGGCGGGTTGTGGTCAGCCCATAACAGCTCCCCCCTGCTCTGCTGCTCCTTCCTTCTCACACTTTTCCCATGCTGCAGTGTGGGTCCTCCCCACAGGCTCCAGTCATTCAAGAAATATCCATCTGCTCCAGCATGGGGTCTGCAATCCATTGTGGTCTTCTTCAGGGGCTGCAGAGAAATACTTGCTCCACTCTGGGAGTTGCAGTGTGCTTATCTGATCTGGGACTTGGAGTACCTCTTCTTCTCTGATCTTGGTGTCTACATAGGTCTTTCTTTCACATTTTTTCTTACTACTCTCTCACACAACTCCTGCACAGCATTTTTTACCTTTTCTTAAATAGGCTGTCACAGAGGAAAACCCTCTGCTGTTTCTCACTTTCTCTGCCCTCACCATCCCTTCCTCCTCTGGCCTTTCTTTAATACCTACTCCCCAAGGTGCCACCATCTTGGCTGAGATGCTCAGCGTGTCCTGCAATGGGTCAGTTGGAACCAGCTGTGTCCAACATGGGGCAGCCCTGGCCTCTTCTCACAGAAGTCACCCCTGTATCCCTCTCCACTGCTAACAACTTGACACCTAAACCCAATACATAAACATGGACATAAACATGCAGGAACATGAACAATTATTTCTAATTTAATATAAAGTGCTTGACAATGGAAGATCATTACTCAGAGTATAAAACAGTTGACTGACTGGATTATATAACAGATATTGCACAAGACCTATGGTAGACCTGAACCTTTCTGAATTGGCAGGTAGTAATCAAGCTAGCCTAGGTTATCCTAAACTGTATTAGATGCCAATATTCAGGCAATCGATTCAGATTCCCTAGAGTCTATTTAAATTTGTTTAAATATTCAAGTTTATTTTTTAGAGCTGACACTAGTTCATTTTTATGATTATGGTCCAGTGTCTATTCTAATATTTTCATCTACTTGAGCGCAAGTAATGGTTATTAGGAACTGGCAATGTAAGGAATAAGCAAATCTTCATAGGAGAAAAAAATACACAATACTGACACCAAATTGCATTGCTGTCATTCTTTCAATATTGAAACCCTTTATAAAGTTATAAAAAAATATATTCTCTAAACTTTAGAATTTTAGCAATGCTACTTATCTTTCAGAAAACCAGATGAGATTATTTTTAAAAGTCACGACAGCATTTGGGTCAAGTGCATTTTAAAAAAAATATTTTTATTGTCATTTTGGATTCTGTCTTGACTTAAATAGTCTAATATTTTACTCACATGAGTACTAATCACTGTAATGTGAGTTGCAAGAAAGACTTCAGAAGACTTACTATTAGCAAGTCACCAAAGAATATTATGCTGAATATTTGGACTGATACAGGGTACTATGAGTAAGTCATACAAATTTTCATTTTATTTTTGAATAAAAGTTCAGGACCTGAGAAAGAAAGGAAGTTGCATAACCATGCTGCTGATCTCTTAGCTAAGTTCACTGAGTTTTCTTGGTGAAATCCCAGTAAAGGGACTTAACAGGAACATTATGATTAAGTTGTGGAGGTGTTTTGCTGATTGACTGTACACCAAGAAAAATATGCACCCCAAATCAAATATAAGAATAAATGTAGTTTATTATATTGCAATATAATAAAGTAAAATAGCATGCAATATGATAAAAGGAAATGGTACTGGGTTTTATGCACAATATGATAAAAAAGCAATAGGAGTGAAGCATCAGATCATTACTGCAAAGCAATACAGAAACTAAGAGAAGGACACCTCATCAATTACCACCTTAATAACATCATCCAGGCCCACACTTCAGCTGGGAAGCCCTGTTGCAGCTGTTGCCAGGAGTCTCTCAGTAACTGGGAAGTTCCTGCACAGTGTGTCCAACCATAGGTGAAGCTTCTGGCCCAGTCCCAGAGCTTGCCCGCCTTTATACTCTGAAAAAACAAAAACAGCTTACATACCTAGTGTATGCAAGCTTTTAAGTGTGTGCCAAGTGCAGGCATTGCACTGTCTCATGATGGTCCACACATGCCAGGGATGTTGGGCAGACATCTGAGTGTGGTGGAGTTACTGTCATGGCACAGCTGCACACAATATTGTCCCGATGGTTCTACGAACATCCTGCCTGTTCAAGGGTCTCAGAACAAGCCAGTTCCCTTAGGATCCACAGGTGCCTCTCATCAGATCCCATGGACTTGTGCACCTTAAGGTTCCTTAGCTGCTCAGCGTGCAGTTCTTCATTCTCCCAGTCCCTGCTACCTCTAACCTTGACATCTCCTGTAAGTTCTTCTACATTAGTGAGCAATAGGTCCAGCAGTGTCTTTTTCTGGTAAGGCTCTCCAGCACCTGTACTGGGAAGTTGTTCTCAGTGCACTGCAGTATTTTCCTGGACTGCTTGCAGTTTGCTGTGCTGCTTTTCCAGCAGATATCTGTATGGTTGAAGTCTCCTGTCAGGATCAGGGCCCGCGAGCATGGTGCTACCTACAACTGAAGGAAGAACTCTTCATCAATCTCCACTTGAGCAGGTGGCCTGTAATAGACATCAGCCACAAAGTTTCTGTTGTTGCCTTGGTCTCTAATTTTCACTCATAAGCTCTTGACCTGCAGATTACTGTTCTTCAAAGACAGCTCCATGCAATCAATCCCATTTTTGACCTAGAGGCCAAGTCCCCCACTTCTGATTCCTTGTTTGTCCTTTCTGAATATTTTATAGCCATCAATCACAGAACTCCAATTGTATGATTCATCCCACCAAGTTTCTGTAATAGCAGTCAGGTTGTAGTTTTCCATCTGGGCAGCAGCTACCAGCTCCTCCTGTTTAGTTACCATGTCACATGCATTGGTACCAAGGCACTTCAGCATGGCTCTTGGCCACATCCCCTTTTCAGAGGAGCTCACTCTAATTCCCTTGAGGTAATTCACAGGTGTTTCCCTGTTGCTTCCTAACCTCAGCAGCCCCTGGTTCTCCTCTAGTGGTTAGAACACTGTACTTTTCCCCTGATAAATCTGGTTTAAAGCTCCGTTTGTTAAGTCCAGCCAGCTTATTACCCAGGTCATAATTTCCTAAATAGGTTAGCAGAGATTTGAAGCTATTTTAAGGTATTTGTTTCATGAACATACAGACAGAAAAGCCAAAAATTTATATCAAGATGAGTCAGTATTACTGCTCAGTAAGTGCAGTAGTCAGAAGGGAGAAGTTGTGCTATGGAAACTGAGATGTATTTCCTCTAGTCCTCAAAAGTCTTTGTTACTATTTACCAAAGTACTCAATGTTCAAATAAATGGAGAAGTTTCCAACAAAATACGTATTTTTCTATAATAGATACTCTTAGCCCTTTAATTTTCACCCATATGTGGACTGATGCCATTTGAAATCAATTGCTCACTGCCTCCAGTTTAAGGATTTCATAGCTCTTTCTTAACATATTCCACCTTAGAAACATGAATATGACATGCCAGACATCCTACCCCTTGGAACTGGGAGGGCCAGAAAAATGAGAATCTACATGTTATCTCTATGATCCAGAACTGTAAAAAAAGAAAGCGTGGGTTTTCATTGGGTAGGCGAGTTGCTCTCATCCTGGTTAAAACAAAGAAAGTGTGGGTTTGCATTGGGTAGGCAAGTTGCTGTCATCCTGGTTAAAACAGTTCATCACAAATTGTCCTGTGTCTATAGCACTAGCACTAAAAAAAAAAAAAAAAAAAAAAAAAAGTAGAGAAAGGTGTATGACCTTGAGGCAAGTGGAACTGCCTGTCAATAGTACTCAGTGATGATCTTCTGCAGAGCAGCCCTGGGTATCTCCATGTTCCACACTTGGGCCTGAATCTCCTATGAGCTTCATCTGGTGCTCCATGCACATAATTACTATCTTGTGTTTCTCTGTTTTGGTGTGCCTCAAATAACATGGAGACTATGCTGTCCCCCCGGGAGACTGATGTTTTTACAACATGCAATCAGAGGTATACGTTGCATACTCAGGTGTGTGATAGGACAGCATGAAGCATGTCTGAGTGTAAATTTTTTTAGGATACTGGAAGTAAAGAAACACCTGAGAGTAATCACTCCTGAGATTTATCCCCAGAAACATACAAGCTTTGCCTTGGAGACAGATAAATAAAGGCATCCAAAACATATCCAGACAGTGAGATTGCAAGTGGTGTCACTGAGCAGAAACTGAGTATATGAGCTGATTTTCTGACTTCTATTTAGCAGTATGGACATAAAGTGCAATATTTTGCTAGTCAAGGGAGGAAATTTTACCATGATTGTGGTCTGAGCTACTGAAATACAATATTGTTGTCAATGAGGATTTCCTAAATATGCTTTATTATACAAAATAATATTTTGTACTCTGTTGGTCTTACAACTTCACTTGCAAGACTTTTCCCTATAAAATCTTTAATTCTGTTTAACAGGTCCACCAGTTCTAAATTTAATAAATATTTACATACATATATATGTAAGGTTTTGTCATATATTTATATGACACAGTTAAAAAGGAAAACTCTCAGAATGGGATTTCTCTGACCACACTCTAGGTCTATGAGACAGCATTCCAGCCACCAGCACTGAGCCCCTTAGTCACCTCACCTACTCTGGTCCTCCCAGTAGCTGGTTCTAGGGACAGACACCATTCCCACCCCAGTGGCTGGGGGTTAAAGAACTCCAGTTACTGATGCTGACCGCACTGGTTCCAGAAGCTGACACCAAATTTCACTCTTACATACACAGGTACTGAGTCTGTGCAGATCCCTGACTCACCACCACCACCCACCACCCCCGGGATAGAGAGTGAGATTATGCAGAGAGTGTTAAGAAAAGATTTGGTAAGTAGACAGGACAGACTACAGTGATTAGGCACAGGGCTCAGCCAGACAAGCATACTGACTGGCTTTGATTTACACACAAGCGACCCCTTTTATACTCCCTTCTGTCTACTTTCCTCTCTGTTCCTTCCCCTGCACATTGCCTCAACAGGTGACAGAGTCCCACTAACCCCCTCCAACATGCAGGACCCTCAGGTTTACATCCTTATCAATTGCATAGTCCCAGTTTGCCTGCCATTTCTTTATAGCCTATCAATTAGTGTGACTGACCAGTTATTCTTTGTTAATGTTAAATGGCCAGATTTTATATCTCTGTGTCTCCCCCCTTTTCTTAATCACCCAGCTGACAAAATAAAGATTTTCACACCTTGCATATCCTTACTAATTCATGCCACTGGTTGGGTTTGTTCTCTTCATGACCTCTATGACTGTGTGTTGATCAGGTTTGTCTCTGTATTTTCTTGTTTATGGCTCTTTTGACCAGGTACCTTTAAAGGAGCAGACACTCTCTTTCCACTTAAAGTAAGCACATTCATTCAGGGTGCACTTACCTTCGTATTGACCTGGTGTAACTGTTGACTGCCCACAAAAAGGGTGTTTCACATTCTCTCCTTCCGCTATCTCCAAGTTTTTGATCCTGTCATCTTTGGCAGCACCTTAATTTTATATCAGTTCAGGGATTGTGAACTATTTCCATTATTTAGCTTCACCTCAGTCCCACTAACAGCAGTGGAATAATGAACATATTTCTAATGAGTACCCCAAGCCTTATTAAAGCTGTTATCTCTGTTTTGTATAGCAGAAAAGAGAAATCATCAATTTGCTTGTACAGGTGGTGGAAGACTGTACTATTTTGAGAGGTAAAAAAAGGCTTTGTGTGTTCTGCTTAATTACATTTATAGGTGTTAAGCTTTAGAGGAAAAAAACACTAAAAAGTTATTTTCATTGCTTCTTTGAAGATACTGGACTTACAAAATTTAAAATATATGTTTGTTTTTCCATTTTGTCTCTAAATCTGAGTCTTGTAGTCTCACTTAAAAATAAGCTACATTTATAAACTACTCAATGATATTAAAGAGTATTTCTTTTCTTACCTAAGAAATTATATGGTAATTTAACCTTTAGTCTACTGTTTTGAAATCTACTCACTAAATTAAATTAGTTATCAAATTGTTATTTTATGATATTTAATATGTCCTAAGTTACTTATGATTTTATCCTGGTCCAGAGCTCCTGCCTATGAGTTATACCTATATAAACACTCAGAATTAATATACAGTCAAAATATTACCGAAATGTCCTGAAAACGACTCTAGCCAAAGTGTAGGCAATCAACTCCATATTTAAAAGGTCACACATTCAATAGAGAAAACTCAAATAAAATCAGGGTTTGTTCACCACTTTAGTTCATAAAAGACATCAAATGCTTTTAGCCCTTTAGCAAGTAACTTCAGTTCCAAGACAAAACTATCCTAGGGCAGGTCTATTGTAGTAAATTTCATAAAAGCTCTTGATTCTTGCTTCTCTAAGAAATTGTTTAGAATCTTTAAATCCATATGTACTGCTTAGAAATACTGTGCTAAGTAACTTAAGATGGTTTAAAGCTACAAACTCAATTACAAAACAAGATTTTGTTTCATATTTTTTGTCTGTTCTGCTTGTTTGTGTTTTAACTACAGAAGCCTAACACAATCACTAGCCAGTGATGAACAGAGTAACTAATTATAGTTTAGTTTCATCCATTTTTAGTTTAGCTTCAGTTCATAATTTTAAATTAGGCTAGAAGAGCACTGTAACCTTAGGTGTTTATTGAAAAGAATGGTTACACTTCTTAAAATTATTTATGAAGGGGAAAATTGCTTCAGAGACTCAGCCTATGTTTAATATTTGGGATTCGGATTCCATCAAGCATGCTTCCTGGAGAAATGCCATTCAGGATTACATTTGCTTTGAAGACTAAAGGCGTAGGGCCAAACTGTGTACTGAGGGCCAATTCATGCACATCCAGGCCTCCTAAATATCCATTGAATTGCATTTACTCTCCCACTTCCTGCAATAGTCTAATCTTTTTTATAAGTGGAATGATGAAAGAGGTGCTGTGGCACAAAGAAGCACAAAAGAGGGACAGGATGAACAAGATTTAGATACAGGGATAGGAAGAAACCCACATTTAAACAACATCATCCAAGCAGTTGCCAAGAAGTACTGAAACAGAATAAGTCAATGTCAAAAAGAACAGAGTTCACAATGCATTTATAATTTAGATTTATATATATAATCTTTAGTATGCAATCATTAGACCCCCTAGTAACTATGTGTACTAAAGGGCACTGAGCATTCTCAGTATCTTGTTAAGAATAAACAGAAGTGTCACAAATATCTCAGCCTTTCAGGACATGAGCCAGCTCTAATACAACATAAGTGAAATAAAAATGGAAGTTATCCAATAGGAATTCCTTTCAAAATGTTACTTTGTCTCAGCCTTTCCTATCTCCTTGTAGATAAAAAGAGGAATTCTAAATCTAGGAAAACAGTGGCTGTTGAGATAGATGGATACCTAAGAACAGGGAAACAGACAGCACCTATGTAAAAGAGAAAACAAACATACTAGATCTGTGTTGTTTGTTTCTGTTGCCCCCACCCCAGAAACAGGACCTGATGTTGCACAATGGGAGTTTCTAACACGTATAAGCTGGAACAGCTTGGCTTCATCAATAAGATTCAGCTTGTTTTCTTTACATCCTGTATAGCAAAGGAGCTCTAAATCTGGGATATTTTCCTAGCATCTATTTACATGAGAGCTTAGTTATATGTAAAATACATGGACAGTCATCAACTCCAGTGGCCATCTTCACAAATACACAAATATTTAGTTCTCGTTAGTATAACTTTCCTCTCTCTGGAGATCAGTTCCAAATATTACTCAAATTGCCCTCCCAGATAAATTAATTCTATCCCAAGATATTTCTAGCTTCCAGCTTTCTATAATTTTATCATGTCTATTTCTGTTGGGAAAGGAGAATTAGTTAATTTTCCAAGCTTTTCTAATTAAAAGCATAACATTTCAAACTTTATCACCATTATTCTAATAACAGGCATAACAAGTATTAGAAAGTGGTCCTTGTGGCCATTTCTACAGTGATTACTGGGTGCCTAACTTGTATTTAGAAGACTTAATGCCTGCTGAATTCAGGAACACTTTAAGAAAAAAGTGTCTTCCACATTTCAAGCTAAAAAATTCCAGAAAACATTTAGGTGCTTAACTCCTAAACTGTAATTAACTTCTCAGGCCTACTCTGAGGAAAGAGTTTATTTCCTCCAGAAAAGAACCTGGTTGCTGTGTAAATGACTGCTGGGAAAACCAACATCATGATATAAGTACACTTTAATGTACTTATAGAAAGGAAAAATGCTATACTTTAACTAACCATCATGCGTTCATAATGGATATATAATGGAGATAACTTCTTTTTCTTATTGCCATGTACATATGAGTCTGTTCACTTAAGAATGACCTTCATTTACTACTTTTGGGGAGAAAACAGATGGCTCCAGAGAAAGAAGTCATGCTCTGCGTATATACGTAAGTGGGTAAATGTAGTGAAATACAAGATGGGAAGAATAGTGGAGATAATTCATAGGAGATCACAATGTCCAGAAAGGTAAGAATCATAGGAAAGGCTGAGATTAAGAAAAATGTGAGATACACAAGAATTATGGAAGATATGGAGGGGAAAAAATATAAGACTGGATCCAAGGTTTTTATTCATATTAATTTTCTTTCCTGTCATCAAATTTGAATGTTTTCACCTGTTGAAAACCATGAAACTATCTTTACATTTGACATTGTCCTTAGCAGTATCTATGTACTTTACTGTTACTGGAAATGTTAATAAGTAATATTTCATATGCATATATATACACCTCTCTCTCTCTATATATATATATACACCCATATATATATATACATATACCTATATATATATATACCTTCCTGTATATTTACTGAATTTCTTAAATTCTTCATAAATAACATGTAAAGACACTTTTAATTCTTGCATCAGAATAGGGTTTTTTTCTTTGTGTAACTATCATAATTCTTTCTTATTGGCACAACCATACAAAAGTAATGTGCTAAATCAGAGTTTTGCTTTGCTAAATTTGTAGTTGTATTCATCCTGTAGGAAACTGAAAATTTAATCTCTATCGTGTCCTACCATATCTATCAACACAATCAGTGATGTGCTTCTTTAATGATATGTTGATACTGGAAAAGTAGAACTATGACCTTTATGCTAATTATATGAAGAATCTAGTGAGATGCAAAGTGTTAGACGTAATGATACCTCAGATTACACATTTTAATCAAAACTATGAAGGTAATACATAATGCTAATTATACCACAGAATTAATTCAAACAGGTACATTATAACATACTTGTAGGCTTAAGTGCATTTCTCTTTAGAGGTTTCTAATCTACTTCCTAATTATTTAATTAGTAACAAGTATTTCTAATTTTTTAAACTTTTAATGAGAAATCTTGGTAGGCTGAATACTGTTTTCTGTTTTAGCAGGAAAATGTATGAAATGTAATTGCCACTTTATGAGCAGCAGTGTATCTATATCAACTTATACTATGAAATGTCAGGACAATATGTTAAAGCTTATACTTGGCAGTAAAATGCAATGAATATATAGCCTTTGTGTGAGGTCTAGCACTTCAGAGGGTGCTAAGGAAAGGTTCAGGTAGCAGCAATATCCTTCTGGACATATTTTGATGCCATGAATATGTTAAAAATGTTCATGCCCCTGTCTATTCTCATTCATCCAGAACACTAAAGTTTGAGAAGACAATCAACTTTAGCTCATTAATTTTGTAGTTCCTACTCCAATGAGTCATGGACTCTTGAGTTGCTTGTGGTAATGATAAGAGAATGACACATTAATCTGGACCCATTTATAAAACCTTTGTCCATGTACTTAGTTTTCCATTCTTTGAAATAAATAAAACTGTTTCTGTTTAGGGAGAAAGGGTCTATCAAGGTAAAAGAGAAAAAAAGTAAGTTTATGAAGAAAATAAATTAGTTATACATGTGATTTTCTTGTACATTTTACTACAGCAGATGTGCAGTAGACAATTTCCATTAGAAAACAGAACAGCCTGGGAAAAATGTTTCTTTTGGTTTCCTGGGAGCTTCAGGATAAAATTCTGCTACTCAACTAAATGAAAGGCTGACATAAATCTATTCTCCACCATACGTCACCACACACCCAGCCTGAGAATTTTAGAAGTTAAGTAATGGCTTTTAAGTTTACTAAATTGTGCAGGAGACAGCTTCTTTTTGAAAATACAGTTCCAGCAAAACACAGCCCAGTCTTACCCTTTCTCCTGGACTGTTATTTCTGCACAGTCTTCTTAAGCTTGGTAACTATGTTATATAGAGAGCGTTCACTGATTGAACCCTGTGCCTCAGCTCTCCTATGAGTGATTTCAGTATGACTGCTCATGCATCTGAAGGATCAGATTTATCTTCTGTAATAAAGTATTGATCTTTCTATCAACATTCAGCTCAAAATGAGCTTCTGAAAAAGCTGATTCGTCTTTGAAGATCTTCCTCATCTTTCTTTGGTTACCCAGGAAAACAAGTAAAATTATTTCCACAAAGAAGTTGAATGAAACTCTGGAAAGAGGGATTTATTCAAAGGATGGATAGTGAAAAAGTCTAAATTTTGTAAGGCACTTTTGCTGAAAAATTTCTTATAGTCTTTATAGGACTTTTTTATGTTACATCAAAATCTAGTTGCGCTGCTACATCAAAATTTACTTATGGACAAAAAGGAACACACCTTATATACAAACCCAAGAATTCATTGTTAGTGCAGTGTAATTAATGTTTTAGCAGTCTAATGGTCCCAATAACCTAACTAATGCAGAAAGGTCTTATACAATAAACAGAAGAACAGAAAGCTGTTATACAATAAGTACCTCCCCAGTATCTGACCCCTTTCTCTGGTGGTATGCTTGCTTCTCCAGTGTCCCCAGGGGGTCCCAAGCTGAACCCTTCCATGTTCCTTAAGCATGATGAGGGTGGGTGAGGAGGGTTTCCCAGAGCCATTGGCACTGTGAGGTCCTGGTCAGCAGAAATACAATGGCCACAGCAGGCTGGCTTGTTAGGGTGTCAGGGTGTAGCATGGGCTGGCCGCTCCCCAGTGAGCAGAAGCTGTGGGGGCTCCCCCAGGGTCAGGCAGGGCAAGGCCTGGCAGCCAAGGCCTGTCCCTAGCCCAGAGCAGCAAGAGTGTGGTGCAGCAGAGCCAGCCCTGGGCATCAGGCAGCTATCAGGCCACCAGGCTGGAGTCTGTTATGCCGTAACAACAGACTGGCCCGTGGTAACTCCCAAGGAGTGGTGACAGTCACGTGTGCACAGGAGTGTGGAACCAGCTCCAACCAGCCCCAACTGTCTCCAACCAGCCAAGGCCACCCCAGCCCCCTGAGACCTGCTGTGTTCCTGCTGGCTTCTATCATTGCCTGGGAGCACCCGCACCAGACTGAGGGGACATGTGCCCTAACAAAGCCAAGGGCTGACAACACAAACATAAAGGACTACAGTGAACACAGGGGAACTTGGTGAAGTATTACCCACTCTGATCCATGTAAATTAGCTTTAGAATGAAAGTTGTGATGAAAAGAATGTTAATTTTGCCTGTTTTGGTACTCTGAAGCTTTTTGTAATGTGTTCGTATTGTCTACCTGTAATAAAAAAGAAAGAAGTGGGGGGGGGGGAAAAGAAAAAAAGAAAAGTAAGAAAAGGTTTTCAAAAGAAACATTTAGTTCAACTTAAATTTGTTTTATAGTTTATCTAACAGATAAATTCACGCACTTATATTTAGTATACTAAGTATAAAACTAAAGGTAGCCTTATTTGAGAAACTGAAGGAAGTATTCAATATTTTTAATTCTATTTTGTCATGCTTAAATATTGTTTACATGATTGATATGCTGCAAAATCTTTGGTTTACCCCCTTTGATTTGAATTGTTCTGCCTTTCATCCTAATTAATTTCTAAGATAATCATGTTGTTGTCCATAATATTGATGAAGAGGTTTGAACAGAAGTCCCTCACTGGGATCTCATTTCCCCTGGATTCCAGAGATTTTTATTGTGACATCCTTTACAAATAAACTTGGAATGAAATCACTAAGGCAATCATCCTCATCAAACAGCAGTGTTTCAGAGTGTTCTTGCTTCTTGATCAACACAGAGGTGCTGAACTTTGGTGGTTTGGTTTTTTTGGGTTTTCTTAGAACCCTTTCTAATGAGTGCATCACAGAGAACAGATAATGACACAAGTAAGGTAGATTAGAAAGAAAACATATTATTAAATGCTTTTAATACATGACTCACAAAAATACTAAGCCACAGATGTCAAATTACTCTAACTATACAATCTCAGATACTTTCTGGCAAAATTTTCCACTCAGTGGGTGCTCTATATTCCACATACACTGAGTACATCTGGTGAAAACAAATTAAATGCACCCTCATTTTCCTTCCCGTTCCCCAAAAAATTCCACTGGAAGATCTGAATCCAGTCAAATCTAAACCAATATTTTTAAACCAAATATTGTCAACCAGGAAAATGTAGCTCAAGTGAGTTACTTGTGGGACTAAGGCTTTTTCTTGCTGTAAATGTTATAGGGAGCATTGTCCTATCTTTTTTTCTTTTAGTTTGAGGTCCTTGACACTTTTAGCCACAATGATATACAAGCAGAGACAGTGATACAGTGCATGTTGTTCCCCAACAGGATTGTGGCACCTCATTAATAATGACAGCCAACACTATTCTTAGGTCAGTCACCCTCCAGTTCTCTAATCTCCAAGACCAAACTACTGTAAAAATATATGAAAACCCCATCTTACTAGTTCATGAAAACTCAGAAGCTTATCATTTGTCAAAAAGTGATCTCTCTTGCTCAGGCTCTCCATTTCTGTCTTATTAAATACAATGTTCATCCTCATACCCAAGTACTGCAGATCTATCTGCCTTTTTGATAGAACAGAGTTTTCTGTAACATCTGAAGTTTTCACTTTTAACTTCCACAGACATTTTCTTATGTTTCAGCTATTTAAAGCTTGGTGCTATATTTTATGATGTAGATACAAAAATCCAAGCTCCTAGTAATGTTCTGAGAAAGAAAAAGGGAAGTAAAGCAGTAATGCACTTACAGTCTACCCCCATCAGGAAAGAAAAATAAGATAAAGTTTGTTAATATAGAACAGGTATATATTAATTTGTTGCTAATAAAATAAACAAATTAAAACTGCAGTACTGGGGTTGGGGGTGGGGAGGAACCACCAAAAAAAGCCCACATGTTGGTATTATTTTTATGTTTAAGTGAATCCTAGGACCACTTTTGTAAATTATTTGTGGAAAATCTAAAAGTTTCCAAACCAAAAATAACTGATCAAAACCAAAATAGCTAGCTTCGTTTTTTTGTGTTGGTTTCATGAAAGATTTACATTTACCAAAGAAGAATAATGTTATGTAAAGCACAGGGCAGTAAGACTTCCTAGTTCAGTAAGTAATCTTATCCTCCGTTGAAATTCTGTGACATAAGCTTACCTCTAATTTTCGTGTATGTTTTTGGAAAGTGAGGAGGAATTTGTTTCCTATTAGCATTCCTGGCTTGCTTTACCAGTTTGTTACTCTATTTTCAGTCTCATTTTTGTTTTGATGACATACACATTTGTTTTAATTACATTATTTGGTGTGTTAAACAGAAATATAACATTTCGGTAAGTCTCAGACTGGCACACTTTCTTTGTGACCACAAGCAAGTCAATTAATTGTCCTCATTTACCAGTTCGTGAAATGAAGGAAGAAAAGCAAAGTTTCCCTGTTTAAGGACATTTTAATAAATGATTTGTATGAGCGTTTGCAAAGTCTTTAGAGTGTATGATGATGAATGATGTATAAATAAGACACAACTCCTTTTTGTAAGTTAAACATCAGTTAAGAGGTAGAAAATAAAGAAAGATTATGGTTAGTAATTTAGGGTGGTTTCCAGCAGTGTCATCTACAACAATTCTGTCAAAAAATCTGAGTACAAAGAGATGGATCCCTTTGACACCCCACAACAAGCTATTAATTCTAAGTCTAGTCTGGCTTACCTCAGAGCTGCAGTTTTTTTCTTTCTACTGCCCCTGCGCTGGTATCTCACAGTCCCACGCTCTACAGCACTTCCCAAATAAAAAGCCCTGAACAGCTCTTCCCTCCTTGTCTTCAGTATCCCAAACTTCCCAATACTTCAGTCATAACCTTTCAAGCATGTCTACTCTTTCCTGCTCCAAGTAGTATCTTGGTTTTGCCACCGTCCTATGCTTCCGTTCAACTCCCCAGCCCTTTGGATTTTGTCACTTTTTCCTCCATCTTTGACTACACAGTGCTACTGTGCCACCCCATCTATATTCCCAGACTTTAAGTTTCTGTGCTTATGAACCTCATCTTTCTTGGCCTTCAAGTCCTTCAAATAGTGGAGTGAACTCCCCCACTTTTGACATAATCTAAAAATGCCCCAGGGTCTTGTGACTACTGCTTTTGCTCTCCCGCTGACAACTTGTTCTTCTTCTCCATCTTCTTTACTCCCTGCTTGGCCAAGAACATGGACTTGGTGCTGCTGGTGGAAGGGATTCAGCATAAGAAGACTCTTGACATACCCACTTGGATACAAGTAATGGCACAAAAAAAAGAGATCCAAGAACAAAAGTTAAAAAAGGCAAAAAGTTATATGACAACCTCACCCAAGAATCTATGTTAGTTGTTCTTTTTTTAACTTAAATGAGTTGGAGAAGGGAACAAAAATTGTAATTTTCCGAGCTGGACAAATCTGATGCTGATGGTACAGAACTGCAGAAGGATTTGAAAATGTGATGTGATTAACTGATGGAACAGCAGATGAAATACGATGTTGATAAATGCAAGGTAATATGCCTGAGGAAAAAATGACTAAAAGTTAACTCTTACTTCTCATAAAAGTGATTCTGAAGCTACTGTTGACAGTCGTTTGAAAATTTTAACTACGTGTTCAGCATTAGAGACACAAATTGAATAGTAACTTAAAAAAAATGACAAGCAAACAACTGGAAAGTTTATTTAGTCCTGTTTAATGTATGGTTTGCAAGCACTTTCAATGCTATGTGCAGTTCTTTTGACCTGAATCTTCATAAAAAAAAACCAAAACCAAAACCCAAACAAACTTTAACAGAAACAGAAGAGGTTTCTATATCCAAAAGTACTTCCTACTTTGGGGCATGGGAATGTTAGCTGTATTAAGCACTTCAATTTATGAAAATAAGCTAGATCAGGGAGACTTTGGTAGAGAAAGTTAAAAACATGGATGAACAGAGGAGGTAAATAGTGATTATTCACTATTTCTCATTATCCAAAAAACAGGTAATGCTTAATGAAATTATCAAGCAACTGCTTAACTAGTTTAAGCAAGAACGCAAAAGTACTTTTGCATACAGTTAGCTATGTTTATATGAAATGGGAATATAATATACATGATGGCTTGGGTACAGATTTAACTTGGCAAAATTTAGTCATAGTCTGGTATTGGAATGATATCCTAGCGAGGATTTGAACAGTATGTGCTCTGTTTCCTATACCATTTAATTAAACACCTGCCATTGGGCAGTGTCAGAAGAATTTACAGAGTTGGAAAATGAGCCAGGGTCTTGTGACTACTGCTGTTGCTCTCCCACCAATCACATAAATCATATATTAACTTAAAAAAAAAAAAAAAAAAAAAAAAAGACAGATTAGATTATTTATTCCTGTTTCATGTTGAATGCTTGACAGATGCTTGTCCCACTTGACAACTTGACAGATCCAATGTAGAAAATAGCATAAATTAGACCTGAAGACCTATGGAAATAATTTACTGTACATTTTTTGACTGAGATTGGCAGGTGTACTGATATGAAATGCTTTTTTTTCCTGACATCATGTTACTTACAACACACTTGTTTTGCTACTGGTTCCAATTGGAACTCTGGTTCACAGCCAGTTTTTACATTTTCCAGGTTCAAACTGTGCAACAAAACCTATTTCAAAGAAAGAAGCATAATCATGGAAACACTTGAAGACTGCCACAGCTCCCCCCACCAAAAAAAAAAAAAAAAAAAAAAAAAAAATCCATCCAAAAGAGGAAAAATCCCTTACTGTTTAAGAATAAAACTTCATATATTGTGGAAAAGATTGTATGTGCCAGCATCACCTAGTGTGACCAAACTGCTACCAGAATAGCATAGAGGTTAAAGGTGAACTATGAATCAGATTTATAGTGAAAACATTTTTAATGGATGGGCCCTTGAGAAAAATATATTGTTTTATAAAATGACCATGAGGAAATCAGCTCAAGACAGAAAAGAAGATAAACTTCTGGTGTCTAAAGCTAAGGTAAAAAGAAGAAAACACATTAAATAAAGTTGGTAAAAGAGAGGCTAAAGAGGGAAGGATTTTTACTTTATTGCAAAGAAAATAAACAAAAAATCTTGTACTTCTTCATAAATAGACTATTCACTGTAATTCTCCTGGAAAGTAGCAAGATATTACTTTGTTGTTGTTGTTGTTTTTGTTGTTGTTGTTGGTTTTGTTTATTGAAGAAGGAAGAACGATGTTTCCTGACAAAGATACGTTTTTGACACTACAGACACCAATCTTCTGAAAATACAGTGTATTTTAATTTAGAAACCATGATATTTTGAATGGTAAAGATCATAGGTAAGTACAGAGCTGATATGAAACATCAAAGCAGTAGCTCTGTGTTATGATGAACAAAATTGCCAGAACAAAATAGGTAATGGCAATTGATAAATCAGAGACAGAGACCATGGCTTTGCATCAGGTTTATTGCTTTGCCCAAGCTTGCAAATGCTTGGTTTCATAGGAAAAGTACTGTTTCCATCAAAATTAATATGACTCTTTCCAACATCTGTTGGATGTCTGTGACAACAACAGACATCAAATTAATCTCAGATCTGAAGGTTTTAAGTATATTACAAGTCAGATGTAGAATATGCTTGTTGTTTCTGTGACATAGTTTCACATCTAAGTATTTTTCTACAGGAGACTGTGCTGATACAAACAAAATTGAGGGATGTAAATACATATAGCTATATTACATATATAAATAAATGGGAGGGATAATCCAGCCAGAGGTCAGTAAGAATGCTGTATTATCATGTCAAAAGAATGTGTTTTTCACAGCTTATAAATTTCTCTTTTTATATATATATATGTTTGCTAGAATTGCTGTGTCTAGAAAGTGACATGCTAACAAGGAATGATCACTGCAAACATATGCATACCCTGTAGTTTTATTTATCAAAATAAAAATGGCTTTCTAGGCAATCTGTTTTCTCCTAGATGAAGATAAACTCATTTTTTTCACATGTAGTTTTTCCCCTCCTGTATCTAAAGGATCAAATTAAGCTGAAACTTGCATTTTCCTGACTTATTTAGGAAATTCATTCATGTAGGAGAAAATTTGCTTGGGAAAAAAAAAAAAAAAAAAAGAGGAAGAAAAACAGGAGCATGAGAGAAAGTGAGAGAGAGAGCATGTCTTTGAGCCAAACAATGGAAAAGTTTCAGAGATAGCTACAGTTTATATCATGTGGTTGTTAAGAAAGCAGTAGGGATTTAGAGAATCAGAGAAAGAGGAGAAATATACTGTATCTCAATCAGGTTCAGTGAGCTGTATAATCTACCTAAGAATTTGATTAGAAATTCTATTGTGTCTGGACACTGGACAGACTGCCTTGTGGATGTGAAGGAAAGCAATGGATTCTTAAACTTTTTCAACAAAAAAACCACTCCTATTGTTGCTTCTTTTTACTTAATGACATGAAGGCAACTGTGATAAGTCTAAATGGGCAGAGCACTGATTGGCTTAAGTGAACTTCCTATCTATAAAGCTTTGATATTCCCCTTGTCTGTTGGATTCCATAGCAACAACTGAAGGGCAGCAGTACATTGAAAAAGAGTAGCAAAACACTTTCCTGCAGTATAATTTGTTCTTATCTTAACTTTAGCTCTTTTTTCAAAGATCACTCTTGCTTTACTGGAGGATGTCAAGCTGTGTTTGCTTCAGAGAGGTGAAAATGCTTAAGAGTGAAACAGTCATGCTTACAGTCCTGACATAACATCTGCTCCAGGACACACATAGACATACAAGAATACCTGTATTCAATACATACATTTTAAAAATACTTGCGTACTCTGTACGTTCATCTTGCTACTTATTTATTTTAATGCTCTCAGATATTAACTAAGGTAAGTTCAAAGGATGAAATTAAATCTTTTTTCTCAATTTTTTTTCCGGCTTTGCTCTTAGAAGTACTTGGAACTGTGTGTTATAAAAATATATTAGTAGAATGTGATTTCAATGTAAACTCTGTAAAGAAGTTATAAAAGAGAGAAAACTGTTTTAAGGAGCCTGTAAAATGAGAAACTTAATTTCAGTACTAAATATATTAATGAGTTTAACTCTATCATCTCTAACATTGTAAACTCTACATAGTCTCAGATAATGTTTTTTAAATATGCATGCTATTACTGCTAATTTATTTTTGTTCATTTCACACTGTAGAGACCACTGCATGTTGCACATTATGTGTTTATTTGCCATTAACACTGAAGATGATAGGCATACTGTGCTTTAAACTTATTTACATTATTCTGTAAATAATGTAAAGTGGAGTTTAAGATCAGAGGCTAAATATATTTTGATACTAACATTGCATATGCAATAGCAATACCTATATACCACATATTTATCATTCTAATGACTGATGCTGAAGCATTTTGCCACAAGCAAGAAGATGATATAATTATTCAACTCTTTCCAAAGATTTTTACTTTTCCTACAGGTTATTACAACACTTTCATTTTCTTCTCTATAAAGTATATTTTATTCCAAGAACATACAAAGTGATTGTATTATTATACCATGATGTGTTCATGTTATCATCTGATTTGGACAGAGTTTTACTTTCTGTATCCATATCAGAAAGGTATAGTGAATTAACTCTGAAAACCTTGAAACAATGTCCTGAATCTGATACAACTTTAAATAGTTCTTACAGTTCTAAGCATAAATTTATATGTTTCTACTAAATTGCTTAAGAAAAATGGGAGTAGCACAGATTTTATCCCTGAATAACAGCATATGTTCATTAGGTTTCAGTAAATCAAAATTTTCCTTGATTACACTTATGAATGGAACGTCAAAAATCAAGAACATTTAGATAGAAGAGAACTTTTAAGTTAATTCATTATGTTTATTATAGATGTTTTTCATCCATTATATCCACTGAAAATTTATTTCACTACTGAGGGCTTTTAATTTTCCCTTCCCTCCAAATACCTGCAGAAATTGCTAGATAATTTATTTCTGGCTGTGGGACTTGATACACACCACCACAAATTTTAGCCTAGTGGTCCCAAGTAAATTAGATCAACAGTACAATAATCCAAAAGGAAAATACTGTCACACTTCAACAAGGAAAACTTAATTACTTCTTTAATTAATTATCATAAGTCTTAATGAGGATAAGGTCTACTATAAACTCTGATCTACATTTCAGAGACTGTAAAGTAGGCTTCTAATTACATACAGCACATTTTTACTTTTTCAGCATATCAATGTTCTGCTGCATGAATTTATAGAAAGAAGATGAAATTGACTTCAGCCAGTATATAATATTTCCTTTAATTTCAGCACACCTTCATAGCTATGGGAAGTACTTACCAGAGAAGACAGAAAAAATGTGATCAAAACATATCTTAAACCCTTAGGTCTTTCAGTGTTTGGAAAGCAATGTAAACTCCTGTCTTCTCATGCTAAAAAAATTCAGCATAAAATGCCAGATAACCTCTGTGCCTCAGAATGATCTATTAGCTTTTATGTGACGCTCTTCATTATTCATGTTAGAGACAGCAAAACTATTTGCAGCATCATGGATGCGTAAATATATAAAGAAAAATGGCAGAAAGAGATTAATAAGAAATAATACAATTCAAAGTAATAGAAAAATCATTACAGGAAGAAAGGAAGAACAATTAAAATAGATAACTATGGAGCATAGCAATGCCCTTTCTCTTGCTGAATATTTGACCAGTTTCTTAGAAAAGGACTCAGTTATATGTGTGTCAGGGACAGGAGACATAATTTGGAGAAATCTCTGCAGTACAAAATGTTTTCATTTGTGGTGGGTTGACCTTGGCTAGATGCCAGGTGCCCACAAAGCCACTCTATCACTCTCCCTCCTCAGCTGGACAGGGAGAGAGAAAATATGATTAAAGGCTCATGGGTTGACACAGGGACAGGGAGATCACTCAGCAATTACCACCACGGGCAAAACAGACTCTACTTAGGGAAATTAATTTATTGCCAATCAAATCAGAGTAGGATAATGAGAAATAAAAGCAAATCTTATACCACCTTCCCTCCACCCTCCCTTCTTCCCAGGATCAACTTCACTCCCAAATTCTCTACCTCTTCCCCCTGAGTGGTGCAGAGGGATGGGGAATGAGGATTGCAGTCAGTTCATCACACATGTTTGCCACTCCTTTCTCGTTACGCTCTTCCCCTGCTCCAGCATGGGGTCTCATCCATGGGAGACAGTCCTCCACAAACTTCTCCAACTTGAGTCTTTGCCAAAGGCTGCAGTTCTTCACAAACTGCTCCAGTGTGGGTATCTTCCATGGGGAGCAGTCCTTCAGGAATAGATTGCTCTAGTGTGGGTCCCCCGCAGGGTCACAAGCCCTGCCAGCAAACCTGCTCCAGCGTGGACTTCCCATGGAATCACAACCTCCTTCAGGCATCCACCTGCTTTGGCATGGGGTCCTCCATGGCCTGTAGGTGGGTATCTGCTCCACCATTAACCTCCATGGACTGCAGAGGCACAGCCTGCCCCACCATGGTCTTCACTATGGACTGCAGAGGAATCTCTGCTCTGGTGCCTGGAGCACCTCCTCCCCCTCCTTCTGCACTGACCCTGGTGTCTGCAGAGCTGTTGCTCTCATATATTCTCAGTTCTCTGTTCTGGCTGCTGTTGTGCAGCAGTTTTTCTTAAATATGTTATCACAGAGGCTCTGTTACCTAGCCAACAGCAGGTCCTTCTTTGAGTCAGCTGACATTCACTCTGTCAGACATGGGGGAAGCTTATATCATCCTCTCACAAAAGCCTGTAGCCCCCACCTGTGGGAAACCTCGGCTGGTCTGAGGGATCAGAATGCAAGCTTAACATTAGCCTTGAAGAGATACCTGTGTATCCTTGAAGAGCTTGGGAAAGTCCTGAGAAGAGCTGAGCCGACATGATAAGGAACTGCCAGATGCACAAGTCGAAGAGGTGTATCAAAGATGTACCAAAGAAAAGGTCATCCAATCATGAACTGATGGTCTGTGAGTGAACCAATCATGTATAGACACCTATTCTTAAGAAATATATTAAAAAGGCTTGTTAGAACAATAAACGGGGGCCTTTTGGCCTTTTGGCTTTTGTGCACAATTCCTTGTGTGTCGTGTCCATCTCAACAGCAACACCCACCCCTGTTATTAAAACCTTGCCATGCAAATGAAATACAGCATTCTAGTTCTGTTGTAGACATACATATATGAATACATGTTTACATACATATATGAATTCATGTATACATAGAAGATGTGGGGACATAACTGATGCTGAGATAATGTATCTACCACATATTGGTCTTGTAAGTAGATCAGTGACATTGGTATCTGCAGCAAAGATTAATGGAGACAGTATCTGCTAAAAAGAAACACTTCTGGAATAAATATTCAGTATATCTTTTGCATATCTTAGGTGGAGAAGTTGATAATACTAATAGGGATAATATTTTTAACAATCATCAAAAACAGTTCCAAAGGGCTAAGGAACTATTGATGTAATTCCACAATTCCATAGAACCACATTTTCTTTATTTCAGTTGGTCACCAAGGACTTGATTGAATGTGTTCTACTCTCCTTGTGAGTGAGATCTAACAGATTAGATTCCACCATAGGACTGGGATTCATACTGCATGACTTTAACTGTCAAATGTGACCTAATGAATCTATTTGTATTGTTTCTAGGACAGTGTAGGATTTTTATGTGTAAATGGTCTGGATGAATAAGTAAGCGTCGACATCCAACTTTAAGATAGGTATATTTAGGTTTCTTGACTTCTGCACCTGAAACTTGAAGACTTTTAGGCTAACTTAACTGAGCTCTGTATCTGACTGAACCAAAATATTTGTAATATTCAAGAAGTCAGAGGACATAATCAAGTGATGCTTTTCAGTCAGCAGCTATTGCACTAGTATTGACTATAGGAAAAATAATAATTAAAATGTTAATTATAAATCTAAAGGGACTAAAAGAGGTTAATCATGACACAGCAGAAATTGACATGCTGTAAATCCCTAAATAGAAACATCCTGTCAATAGCTTTCCTCAACAATGTGATATAGAGAGCAAACACAAATCACATAAAATATAGAATTAACAATCCTTGTCTTGAAGAAAATGGGAGTCATAAAACATTTTGGAAATGATGAAATGCAGTGCAACTGAAGTGACAGAGATTGAAACAGAAACTCTTTCCTATTTTTTCTTTCCAGACAACAAGAATTTCTGCAAATGAATCCTTGTACTCTGGTTTTTAGAAGGCTACATAAAACAATATTAGGGCATTGCTTAACTCACAGAAAAGCAGAGAAACAATAAGGAAAATGTCCAGGTGTGCATTGTGAGGTCAACATAGCAACATAAATCCCCAAATCAGCATGAAATTTGATGACATGTATCTGGTGTGCTTTCCCTTTTCAGGGTGAGAAATTGTGAAGAGCAGCTGCAGGAAGACTGAGCATTATGTCAAAGCTGCAGTCTTCAAAGGAAAGTAATAGAGTTTTAAAACTATAAAGAAAATAGTGATAAGCACAGGAGACAAGGTATATATAGGAAAATGAGAGGAGTGTGTGTATTTGAAGGAGTCAGAATAAAGATGAGGAAGAAGCATCCATTAATTTGTGAATCTATGGAAATTTTTGCCTTTAGAGAGATTAGATTATGTTACTTAAAGGATCTTAAACTTCAAGGTTCCTAAACTGCTTGTGCATGGGACAGTTGCTCTGAGGCTTGTTCCAAATACTTTGAGAAGTCAATGAAACAATGTAAAATAATATTAAAAAGGAAGTTAATGTCTAGGAACTCAGGTTTTGAGGGTAAAGGAAAGTTTTGTCAGTCTTTCGCTATGACAAATGGCAACGGGACAATGAGAACTTCATTTGGATCTAGAGGACATATTAAAGCAAAATAAGCTTCATTTAAAGGAGTTGTTGCAATCAGTTCTGTGAAACTAACCAAATCCTTTAGCATCATATAAGAGTCTGCATATAACAGTGGATGACATTTCTTTCACATGATGAAAGAAATTGACTTGTAGCATGCTCCAGTATGAAAAGAAGTGAAAGCAAACCTAATGGGAGAACATAGTTGGTACACTCAAAGGCATCTGAAACCTGTTGGAAATATCTTGCAGAACAACACTAATCCTTTTGTAATGAAGAAGGAAGAATTAAAATAGGTTCGTAATAGCAAGATGTCTATTGGAATCAGTAGTTATAGCCATGCAAATTCCTTCCTGCCCTGTGTTCTTTCAATGCACAAGAGACTGCAGATTAGGCTGGTGATGAAATCTGAGTTCAAAGAAATGTTAGTCCCTTACATTTTCCCAGAGGGCAGCAAGCAGAGGCTTCCGTGTAAATTTTGGAGAATAAGGAAAACTCTTCTGTGTAAATTTTGGAGAATAAGGAAAAATGACCACTTTTTGGCATGTAGCCAACATCTACCAGCATGTTAAATGTATGACAGATGAGTCTGCAGGAAAGCAGCAGGGCCTAGGCATTCAGATTAAGCAAAAGGAGAAAGGCTGTTCAGATGTGCTCTCTGAAATACCTTGCCCTGTGATGCCCAGGTGATGGGAGAGGAGGGAAAAAATAGCCTTTTATTCCTACAGTTTCTTCTGCATAATACTTTGGAAGAAGAGTGCAGGGAAGTGAGTGCCTTTTACCTCTGAGAAAGAAATCAATGAGCGATTTCATAAATGTTTCCATGTAATGTCTGCCCCCTGGGGTTTTCACAGAACAGCTTTTTGGAAAAAGGATTATAGATCTCACTGAATTTGAAAACCATCCAGTAATGTCTTGCTTTCAAGAAATTCAGATAAAAATGCCAGGGCACCACTGGCTGTTACAGTTTAATACTGATGACTTTGTGTCTGTAAAAGGGAAGTGTATGTAATATTGTTCAAAACAGGTCAGTCCCTCAAAATAATAACACTATTTTAGACATCAACAAATTAGAATTCTTAATGTTGCTTTTCAGTGTTAATATATCAGTTGGAACCATGAATATATTAATCTGGATTTGTTGGTGAAGCATTCTTTGTCAAATGTGTTGGGCTCTCCAGCTTTGTTCCTTTTCTTACATGGTCCGTTCTTCAAATCACAGAAGTGTATTTTTCCCCAGCTATGAAATACATGAAAGAAAAGGATAGTACAGACTGCAGTGATCAGTCACAGGGCTTGATCAGACAAGTTTACTGACCAACCACAATTTACACACAACCAGATGCTTTTATATCCTGTTCTGTCCCTCCTTTGTTCCTCTCTGCTCCTTCTTCCCCTGCACATTGCCTCATCAGTTGGCTCAGTCCCACCAAACACCGTCCAACATCCTGGGCCCTCAGGTTTGCATCTTTAGCAGTTGCAAAGTCACAGTTTGCCTGGAGCTTTGTGATGCACCAGATCCATTCACACATTGAAATTAGTGTGACTAACAAATGTTTGTTTCTTGTCTTTGTCTCTGTTATGTTCTTCTGTCAGGTCTATGCCACCAAATGTTTGTTTATAACTTCCTGTTTTTCTTGGTATCCCATTTGACAAGGTCATCAATCAGATAATCTTACTAAAATAAACATTCCCACATTCAACATACCTTTATCAATTAGTTTGACTGGCTAGGTTTGGTTCTCATCACTCTCTTCCTCATCATTTGCCAGTCAAGTTTGTGTCTCTGTATGTTCTTGTGTATGGTTTTCCTCCTTTCTCATTATCCCTTTTTGCACTGAAAACTTCTTTGACCAGAACCCCTTAAAGGAGCAGAGGCTCTTTGCTTCCACATACCCTTACATAGATATTGCCACATCATTTGTGGCCACACCTTTTGCCACATCTCTTTTGTCTTCCTTCTGGCAGCTCTGTTGTGGTCCAGCACTGTGTCTTCTGCCCCTTAGTGTTCTATGTGTTTTCTAGTCCCAGTCAGTAATCTGCAGTCTTCCAAACCAGGCCATCGTGGTTTAACCCGAGCTGGCAACTAAACACAACACAGCCACTCACTTACTCCCCCTTGGTAGGGTTGTGGAGGGAATCAAAGAGTAGAAGTAAGAAAACTCATGGGTTGACATAAAGACAGTTGAATAGGTAAGCAAAAGACATGCACACAAGCAAAGCAAGACAAGGAATTCACTCATTACTTCCCATTAACAGGCAGATGTTCAGCCATCTCCATGCTCTATCACATTTAATGGTTACTTGGGAAGACAAAAGACCATAACTCCAAATGATGTGTGTGTGTCCCCCACCCCCCCTTCTTTCTTCTCTCAGCTTTACATGCTCAGCATGAGATCATATAGTATGGAATATACCTTTGTTCGGTTGGGGTCAGCTGTCCTGCTTGTGTCCAATCCCAACTTCTTGTGCACTCCCAGCCTAATTGCTGGTGGGGTGGGTTGAGGAGCAGAAAAGGCCTTGGCTCTGTGTAAGCACTGTTCAGCAATAATGAAAACATCCCTAAATTATCAACACTCTTTTCAGCACAAAGCCAAACCATTGCCCCATACTTGGTACTATGAAGAAAATTAACTCTGTCCCAGCCAAAATCAGCACACAGGCCAGTGAGTCAGAATCACTTTTTCTGTATGTGCTGACCAAATATTTGGCTGCTTTCTACGCCTAATTTATCCCACTTTCACAGTCAGGTCTCAGCTGCCTGGCCTAAAAGTGTAAACTCCTTCATCCCACATTTCTTCAACATTCTCCCTACCAGGATTTTTCATTCAGCCTGTGTCCTGGCTTTTTTCTTGTGTCCTTATCTTTACTCTATTGCTTTTTGCTAGTCTTTTGGCCAGAATGGGAATTGAAATAAAACAAGGTGAACAATAAAACAAGCAAATGAAAAAGAAAAAGATCAGACCTTCTAAGGTGACTTCTAGGTCTGTGAGTTACAGACAACTTGTATAAAGGCAGAAGCTGCTGTCATTCCTAGATCAGATGACCATTACTCACTTTCCCATTGGCTGCTGTTGTAACAATAAATGTACAAAAACATAAGCTGGTGTGTTTGGTCTGACCTTTTCAAAGAGGCTTTATCACAGTTACAATTGATCTTACAATCAAAACATTAATTGAAGAAACTATTTCATTCACTCTTGTCTAAATAAAGTGGAATAAAGCAGGATAAAAATTTAGGACATAAAAAAGGGTATATATCAACTAAGTGAAATTGAAGGAGTTGAATTCATGGCTGCATTCCAGCTAGTGCTGATTCAAGACACCCATGAACACCTCATTACATCAATATAAAAATGATGAATCAAGCCTGGTTGGAATTATTTGTAGTCAAAATCTTTGTTGATTTTCCAATCACAAAAGTTTGTTATGATTGTGAAGTATCATCTCTCTTACTTATTTTAATAAGTGGATTTTTTTAAATATGCATGTAATTGTAAATTTTCTCATAAACAAGAAAAATTAAATAGGGAATATTAGAGATTATATTATTTACATATGCATGCTAATACAGAAATAAACATCAGGTTACCTATAATTATGAAATATAATAAGTTTTTTGCAATATTTCTTCTTGCTTTTTTTAAATTTATTTTGGAGGATAACAAATTAAAACTCCTTTCCAAAACCCATCATCACTGACCTATTAATTACTTTGTTGATTACAAATAGTAACAAAGGCTGAATTCAGTTATCTGCAAATGATGTAGACTTTTGATTATAGTATTTTTACACTTGTATTCCATGTCACTTTAAAAATAAATTATTGCAAAACCCAGTAATACATAACTATATAGTTTTTTTCTTTTAGATGGTTGTATAATAGAACCATGGAATTATTCAAGTTGGAAAGGACTTCAGGAAATCACCTAGTCCAACTTCCTGCACAACACTGGATCCAGAGTAGGTTGTTCAGTGCTTTGTCCAGTTCAGTCTTGAGACCTCCAACCTCTAACTTCAATGATGCATAACCTTCACTCCAAATGGAGCAAAACAGCCATGTATTGCCACCACTGTCCACAATAAAGAACAAAGTAAGACACCAACACCCATGTTACTGTTACCTTGTGTCACATTAAGAGGGAGGTTTCCCGTCATCCCGTCCCATCTTGTGTGTGTTCCGTCCTGTCCCCATGTCTTGAATCGTCATGTCCGTGTGTCGTCCCCTTCCCCCCACCCCCCACCCCCCCCAGTTAAAGATTAGCTAGTCAAACCAATTATTCAAGTTTCTGGAAACCCACACAAAACAGATTTCAGCTGAGAATTGTTTATTATACAGTTTCATGACAGATTAAGGGTCAAGATTGTCATTGATAGTACACTGACTGCAAGAACAAGGGTGAAATTTTATACACATAAAATCTAATCACTAATAAAAGCCAGCTGGAGTTAACTCATTAAGCATGCATAGAATATAGTATAGTTCTTACCCAATAGGTATCGACTGATCCCAACAGTTACAGTGGAGTCTTCCCAAACTTCTCCCCTTCCTAACTTACTTTCATATTATTTCTTTACTTCAATGTGGACCTTGAGTGACTCTAGTCATAAGAATTTTGTTACTGATCCGTGTAAAATTATCTTGTTTTACCTTTAAAAGTACAGTCAACAAAAATATAAATCACATGCTCAAAGAGGGGTAGCTCTACCTTGGAGGCAGGTAGCTTTGAGAGGGAGGTGTGCTCTCGTATTACAATGAGATTATAATGAGCAAAGTTCATCCAAGGAAAGCAATTTTGCCACAGTTGCTGGCTCATCAGCTGACATCTTCCTTTATCTTCCTTGCTGGACAGCTACCATGTAGTTTATCAGTATATGGTACCATCAAATTCCCCTTCCTGCAGGGAGTACAACAAGGCCTGGCTGTGGTGTCTTCACAACATCCCCCACCCCCATTCCTCTTAGCATATGCTAAGATTGCAGGTTGTGTTGCCTGGGAAACTACTGGGCAGTAAATACCCTGCATACCAACCGCATTCCATCCTGAAAGTGGCAGCTGCAGTTTTACCCTGAAATTGCTTTAATGTTATAATATAACTTCAGTAATTTTTCCACACTTTCTCTTGGCTTTTAGAAGACTCAGTCCCACTCATCTAGGGGCATCCTTAGAAATACTTAATACTCTAATATGAAATCAAAGTAGGTGCCTAATTTACAGTGATCTCATTGCATACATCTGTATTGCTAAGTGAGGGATGTTGCATGAATGAGCTCTTGTATTTTGATTTGAAGAATCATAACTAATAAGTCAGCAATATACAGGCGAGCAGAGGTTATCTTTATTCGGCAGCGCTGGGTGCATGGGGGATCGCTCCACCAAAGTCATGCACCCCGAGGGGGCTTTTCAGTCCCCCCTTTATACAAGCTACTCATACATATTCAATAGTTTTCCAAGAAATTGTTTACATATTCATATCAATTCTGAGAATTCATTTACATATCTCGTGCCTGCGCAATGTCCTTGAGGAGTTGTCTCTGCGCAGACTCTATTCCTTAGCGGCCATGTTTAAAGTCTTCATCTTTGCCACGTTGCATGTACAACAGGAATCTAAGACAAAATGTCCCTTCTAAAGATAACCAACCCAAAGACTTAGCAGTCTGTACATCCGACATGTGGCAATAAGGGTCCTTGGACATTTCCCGACTTTTAACTAAACATAGGTGTGTTATCCTTTAGATAAGTGGTACAGCATTCACTATTCAATTTCATCTCTGAAAATTAGCCGTGATTACTTGTTAGACTGCTTCCTGGCTCCTGGCTCAGTTTTAGATTGCTCTTAGATTACTCATTCCTTGAGTAGTTTGACATAAAGGAGGCTGTCCCTTCACAGTATGGAAAGAAGTCTGACTGCCACTAGGCCCCAGGGACTAAACACTGGATATCTTTTTTTTATTTTTTAAGTTAAGACTAGACATGACACATACTGATATTTATCACAGAATCAAAGAATATATTGAGTTGGAGGGGACCCTTAAGGATCATCAAGTCCAAATATCTGTTCCTCACAGGATTGCCTAAAACTAAATCATATGACTTAAAAACCTTGTCCAGATGCTCCTTGAACTCTGATAGATATGGTTCCATGATCTCTTCCCTGGGGAACCTGTTCCAGCGACTGACCATCCTTTCAGTGAAGAACCTTTTCCTAATGTCCAGCCTGAACCTCCTTCCCATGATGAAGCTTCATTTCATTTCCCTGGTGACCAGAGAGAGGAGATCAGCACCTCCTCCTCTGCTTCCCTCCTTGAGAAAGTTGTAGACCACAATGAGGGCACCCCTCAGCCTTCTCTTCCCCAAGCCGGATCAAGACGCTCCTCCTAAGTCTTGCCCTCAAGACCTTTCACCATTTCTGTCATCCTCCTCTGGACATGCTCCAATACTTTCATGTCCTTATATAGAGGCACCCAAAACTGCACACAGGACTTGATGTGGGGCCACACCAGTGCAGTGTAGAGTGGGACAATCACCTCCCTTGATGACTGGCTAGCTATGCTGTACTTGATGCACCCCAGGACATGGCTGGCCCTTCACATTGCCAGGACACACTGATGACTCATATTCAACTTGCCATCAATCCAAACCCCCAGATCTCTTTCTGTGGAGCTGCTCTCCAGCTGTTTGTCCTCCAATTTATATGTATTTTTATGTATTTCCATAGAATGAAGTATTTGTTGGGGCTGTATGTGGCTTACCTGCGAAATGGAATTTTTGAGGAACTCAGATGGTGGATGTAAATCAGATGTACAGTTATAGTACAGTTTCTGCATATTCATATAATTATGGAGCCAGCATATATCTCATACAGAAATTAAGGAAAACTTTCATCAATTTGCTTATAATGTTGAGTGTGAAAGATTAAAACAAATTTATTTTCTATGTTTTGTCTCCAAAGTTTTATATCATGTGACCTAGACAAACACTGGATGCATCAGTTCAATTACTATATTCATTATTCAGTGCAACTACTTTATTCAATGAAATTGAAATTAAAATGAAATTGAAATTGTAATGTGAATAAACTGTAATGCAGGTTATAAATAAGATTGTCATTGTGCTACACTGCTGCATTTCATTTAAAATTCACATAGATATATAATTAAATAGGTATTAGTAACTTACTTTTGTTTTATGTTAATTACATTTTATTGGAAACACAAGAATAAAGAGGAATATCACAATTAAGCCAGCTTTTTATTTGCACATGTAATGATAACTCCCTAGAGTTATGTTTTTTCTTAAAGATAATACTTTTTCATACATGTATCTGTTGTAATGAAAAACAAAAAGGTAGTTAACATATACAAGGGCATGCCTGATATCATTGTTTATGGTTTGCAATACCTTCATGTCTTGTTACCTGAGGATTATTTGTTAAGTAAATTGCCTCTTTATGTAATATCAAAATGTGACATAAAAAGATGCCAAAATGGTTGTTAGCGCATCTTCAGCTTTATGGGAAATGGCTTCTGTCATCATACCCTTTTGATTGGAAGCATTATCAAGTGAGCATTTCTTTGTATGATTTCAGTGACATGTAAAATCTCCAGATTTACATTTGGCACAAGACAGTGC
This sequence comes from Falco rusticolus, assembly GCF_015220075.1. Lineage (NCBI taxonomy): Eukaryota > Metazoa > Chordata > Aves > Falconiformes > Falconidae > Falco > Falco rusticolus. Next base: position 51,601,720 of record NC_051188.1, on the reverse strand, counting down.
ATGTAAGTGCATATACTGAAATAGTGTTTCTCATTTATCATCAGCACAAAATGCAGGGAATTTTACAGTTATGAATCCAAATTAAATATATATAATGCTGGAAATTATGTTAAAATATTTATTTAAGCTAAATTTAGAAAAGCATGCTCGTGTTTAAAATCAGTTTTGTTCAGCAAGGGAATATGTAACTTAAAAAGTACGGTTTATGTTTGAGGGTGAAGATTATAGAGTTTTTATAGGTTTATAAGTTACTCATAAGGCACAGTCAGCTAAAAAAAAAAATTGTGTGAAACAGCACATGTAATAATTAAAGTGGTACAACTATGAAGGAACAACTTGTTCTACTTAATGGTGATTGAATATAGCTGTAAAGACTCTACAACTGCTCAGGAGTATCTGAAGTGGTTTCCTTCATGTATTGAGGTGATGAACAACCATTCTTCAAAAGTAGTTTTGATATAACTTCTTTTAATGAAAACTTCATGTTTAAACAAATGCATTTAATTATAAATATGGTAATTATTGTTTACATTTCCTAAAAAAAAATTGAATAGGTAGGTATAGTTTAAGATGCATGCACAGACTAAATAATTGAATGACTGACTATGCTAAGAAGCTCCCACTTACCAAATATATTGCCTCATTTCACACATTTTGCATTTCAAATTTTAAAACTAAATGTTTGTCCATTACATTGGCATCTAAATGCATTAAACTATATCAGCTATCTGAAAAGTCCTGTCCATTTGACTATACACATATGCAAAACCTTTTAAATTGCACACAAGATTTCTGAATCTGTTTTACAATCCCAGGGCAGTGGCATAGACATTTGCAGTAAGTGTGCAGCATGCTCACTCAGTACAAGCCCCTGGGCACCTTTCAAAATGACTACTTGGACATGTGAGACCTATTGAATAGATGACATGGATTGTGCCGAGAAATTTTAAAGTACTTATGATGCAGTATTTCCTCCACCATTCTTTTGTGGAAGGAGTGACATTTAATCTTACAAACACACACCCCCACCCCCACCCCAAACAACAGAAAACAAAACCCAAACCAGGATCACCATTCAATATATGGGTTGTATACTGTTACAGTGTTACTTGATGATGAACACAAGTGAACAGTGAATAGACCAGCCTTTTCAGTGACAGGAAAAAGATCTGTGGGGAATAGTTAAATTCTACTCATAGGAATGTCTATGCTCAAAAGCCACAAATACATTAGTCATCAAAATAACATCCAATGATCATTATAATTTCCTAGTGGAAAAGAAGAAGACATGCAAGAGATCAAGAGGAGAAAATACTTGGTGAAAAGAAAGAAAGGCCAAAAAGCCTTCCTTTCATATTCTTTCATGTACATCTGAAATCTCTTTAAAACCTAGTTGAGTACAGATTAAATTTATTTCTCTGTCAGATTTATTTACCTTTCATACTTTAATTTATGAAATTTCATTCTGAATAGGACCTCACTATCAACAAGGAGTAGTAAATTTATTCCTCTGACATGTTTATTCATTTAACATACTTGATAATTGTATTTCATGTTTCCTCTGATTATCAGTAATTGGACAGGTTGCTCCTTTATAAAGTACTTTTATGTATAATTTATATATATGTATCCATTGTATAATTTATATTTGTATCACTCTTTTCGATGTCATTCTGCCACTTGTGATTATTCCAGTTTTTCAAATACCTAAAATTACACTGCTGAGAAAAAAAAAAAGTCAATTCCAATACCCTTATAATGTTATATAAACCCACAAATATGACATGTTATATATATTTATTTAATCTATGAATGTAACAATATACTTACCTGAGACCAAAATAATATATTACATGAAGCACTATCATAAAATTGAAAGTGATACATTACAAAAGAAGCATTTCAGTCTTTTCGAACTTCTACCCAGTCCCTAAGCATTAACCACATTTATATAGAGTCGTAGAAGCATTTAAATGGAAAAGACCTCTAAGAGCATTGAGTCCAACCATAAACCTAACACCGCCAAGTCCACCACTAAACCATTTCCCTAAGTGCCACACCTACAGGTCTTTTAAATACCTCCAAGGCTGGTGACTCAATCACTTCCCTGGGCAGCCTGTTCCAATGCTTGACAACCCTTTCAGTGGAGACATTTCTCCTAATACCCAATCTAAATGTCCTCTGGTGCTACTTGAGGACATTTCTTCTTGCCCTATCACTTGTTATCTGGGAGAAGAGACTAACACCCACCTGTCTACAACCTCCTTTCAGGTGGTGGTAAAGATAAGGCCTAAAGTGCACTGAAATTTGAGAAAAGCTGGCCAATGACCTCAGCAGTTAATGTAACAAGATAGTTTCTGCTAGTAGAAGAAACAAATTGCAGAACTGATGGACTTCTCTGAAGAACAGCTGTTTACCTCACACAAGAGGTAAATTTTCTTAACCTTTCTGAGGTATTTTTTTAACCTTCTGAGGCTTTTGGAGAGGCACACAGCTCATTAGAAAGCCATGACTATGGATGTATGGCCATGTACACCGGAGTCTCTGTTTGAAAAAAATTCGCAACTTTTTCCCTTTTAGGTGATCAGTTAAGTGATCTTAGATGACAACACAGGGTATACAAGGAACAAAATCTAAAATAAACATGTAAAATCAGCAGTGTATATCAGACAGTATTAAGAAAATATTGCAGAGATGCCACCAGAGCATGTTATTATCAAAGAAAAATGAATGCAAGAGAATAAATTATGAAAGTGCATGATCTATGCTTTTAAAAGCATCTGCTAGTACTAAACTAGAATAGCATTGCTAACACCTTCCATTGTTGATAAGCCTGCAGCTCACAAAATGTTTCCTGTTGTTGTTCATAAATATGGAGTTTTTCAAATGTGTAACAGACACTTTTGCACTTAGCTATTTGTAGAACATTTCTCTAGGGAGTTATATATGGGATTGATACAGTTATCCACAAGGAAAGGATGATCGTCTTAGCTGCTAACATAAGTGTCAGAAACAGTTTCCTCTCATACAGCAAAATCTTTTAATGACAAATATCTCTGAAACCTGTTGTCTCAAGCTTAAGTGTCTGATTCACAGTAATTTATTCATTCAAAACCTCCCCTTTTCCTCCTGTTGATAACCCCTTTTATTCTTATACTAAAGGACAGCAGCTGTTTTCCTGAAGACTGAGAGGAAATGAGCCTTCTTCTTTCAAAGCATCTGTAGATAACATTTCACGGAGCCACTAGTAATATTATTCTTACAATTGTTTTTATAATAACTGGCATTTCTTAATGAGTGGCAGAGCAATTTAATAAATAAAAATACTGAGTACCTTTGAGAAGTGACAGGAAAAAATCACTGTTCTAGAAAACATTTGCTTGGAAAATATGCCAAGCTTTCAAATCAATAGTGATAACTGAACTTCTATAAAGTGATCCATGTTGAGTTCTTCTCTTATTTCTATTAGTTAGCTTGTTTTGATTATTGGTAAGAAAGTTATTCCTGATTTATACCAGAGTAAGAAAATAACCTTTATATTTTATATAATTTATATCTGTTTATATATCAACACAATAAGTAAATCGTACCATATTTTAAGAGAATTGATTACTGTTACTAACATAAACTTGAGTGCCCTTTAGTACAAAAATCAGCTTCTATTAATTTTTAAGATTAAAAGCAGAATCAAATTGAGAATGCAAGTAGGATACAAAACCTACTGATTAAAGACTGATTATGGCAGCTCTGATTCCTTCAAATGGCTTTTTTATCTGCCTTGTCTCTGATCACATTCTAGCAAAGATGATTGCAGCAGTTTTGCAAGCCTTAATAAATTAGAATTCTTTCTAGAGTACTATCACAACAAATAAATTCAATGGAACTAATAGCAGGGTAATATATCAGCCTGTGGGGGTCAGGTGGCAGAATCTTCTCCATAAGACTTTTTTTCTTCTTTGAATGTCTGATCATAGTTGGGTGCCATCACATTTATTCAAAGTGTGACTAGAGTTGCATGCTTTTTATTTCAAAAAAGTATGAGGTAAAAAAAAAGGTGAAAACAAAAAGTCTAAAAGTTCTATCTACAGCTAAAATAATTTTTATGTTATACTGGGTTTGTCTCTTAGCACCAGACTACTCTTTTACTCAAGGTATTATTGTGATGCTACAACATAAAACTGTAAGTTTCTTTGTTGTTGTTTACAGATCCTGCAGGAGAGAAGTTTGCTGACTATTTTCTTTCTTTTTTTAAAAAAGAAGAAACATCAAAATACCAAAAAATATGCCTGAACTATTATGGTCTTAAGCAAGACATTTTAAAATTAAAAAGAGGGAGACAACCTATAAGGTGATTTCAAATAGGAATGGAATAGTGATCATACAGCCACAACCACTAGAAACATTGTTATTTACTCCTCCCAGACTATTTATAAGTGTAGATGATTGTGATGATGTAGATTTTACAACACATGAGAAATTTATGTCACTGGAAGTCCATGTTTTCTTCACTGTGAGACTGCTTCTGAACGGTGCAACAACAATTGCCTGAAGACAAGTTGAATAAACACTGTCCTAATGGAAAGACCATATTTACAGTGCACCTCGACATTTAGGGCAGGGAAAAAGTGCTAAACTACATAAGGCTTTCTTTTTTAGTGGAGTTATATAGTAATTTTTTTTTTAAATGAAAAAAAAACCCAACAACAAATAGCCTTTTAATCCTTCACTTGCAAGAATGCTATATTTTTTGTTAATTTAAGAGAATAAAGATAATATGGGAGACTAGTATTAAAGGTGAATATTATTTAGAAAATTATTATAAGAATTCAGAGGCGTATCGTGTAAAGGAGTGACCTAATAAATGCTTCCTGAAAGAAAAAAAATGCTTTAAGTTTTTTAAAAACTTCCTAAAGCAGTAGTGATGGCCAATATAGACCCCCCTAAATGCACAGATTAAATGCTGTTCTACTGCTGCTAAAATTCAGGTTTACAGTACAAAAAACCCTGATAAGCATGATAAGCTTCTTAGAGAAAAGTATCTGGTTAGGTAGTTTATCAGCAATGTAAATATTTCAGGCATAAAACAATGTAAAAGATGCTTTAAATACTATGAGTATCTTTCAGAAATAGATTATTAGGCTACAGATCTAATAATGTTTCTTATACAGATTTTGCCCTTCTTGTGCTGTTACACATAATGGTACAAAAAGCACAAACATAGGTACTTGCATATCCTTCAGAAACATTGATATAAAATTTTTCTTCTGTGTTTTTTTTTTTTTTTTCCCCAAAGATAAATTCTCAGAATCTATAACATATTTATCACCTGTTCTGTGTAGTACTTGGTCTTCATAGTTTTGGAAGTAGCAACTTTTTCCTTTCCAATTACTTCACAATTACATCGAAACAGTAGTATTAAAACTTCAAAAATAAGCTGTATTTTAGCTATTGATTTTTACTGTGAAAAAATAATCAATCTGTCATTAATCAAGGAATCATAGAATCATAATGTGGTTTGGGTTGGAAGGGACCTTTAAAGATCTTTAGTCCGACCCTCCTGCAATGAGCAGGGATAAGCCCATTTCTTGAGCTTCTTCAGGTTCATCTGGAAATGAGGAAGCATCACTTCCCTCAGGCATGTCAAGTGCACTACTCAGCTTGGTGTCATCTGCAAACTTGCTGAGGGTACACTTTTTCCCACTGTCTATGTCAATGATGGAGATATTACACAGTACTGGTCCCAGTATGGACCCCTGAGGGACACTACTTGCCACTGATCTCCATCTAGACATTGAGCCATTGACTACTACCCCCTGCATATGACCATCCAACAAATTTCTCATCCACCAAAAAGTCCATCCATCAGTTCCATCGCTCTCCAATTTAAAGAGAAGGATATTGTGGAGGACCATGACAAAGGCCTTACAGAAGGCCACACGGAGGACATCCATATCTCTTCCTTTGTCCACTGATGTAGTCACTCCATCACAGAAGACCACTAGGCTGGTCATACAGGACCTGCCCTGGGTGAAGCTGGCTGTCTCTAATCACCTCCCTGTCCTCCATGTGCCTTAGTATAGCTTCTAGGAAGATCTGTTCCATGATCTTCCCAGACACAGAAATGAGGCTGACAGGTCAGTAGTTCCCAGGGTCCTCCTTTCTACACTTTTTAAAAATGGGTGCAAAGTTTCCCTTTTTCCAGGCACCAGGGACTTCACCTGATTGCCACGAATTTTTCAAATATCATACAGAGTATCTTGGCAGCTGCATCAGCCAATTCCCCTAGGACTCTAGGATGCATCTCATCAGATTTGATAGACACGTATATTCAGGTTCCTCAGGTAATCTCAAACTTCATCTTCTCTTACAGTGGGAGGGACTTTGTTCCTACAGTTCCTGTCTTGAGGTCCATCCACTTGAGAGGTGTGGGAAGAAAGGTTGCCAGTGAAGACTGAAGCAAAAATATTGTTGAGTACCTCAAAGTAATTTTCCTTGTCAGTTGTTACCAGTTTGCCTGCCATGTCCATCACAGGGGTACACTTTCTTTGACCTTCCTTTTCTGGCTGATATACCTGTACAAGCCCTTATTATTCTTTGTGTCCCTTGCCAACTTCAGGTTCAGATGGGCCTTGGCTTTCCTGACCCAATCCTTATTCAACTGATCAATGTCCCTATACCCTTCCCAGGATACCTGTCCCTGCTTCCACTGCTTGTGCGTTTCCTTCTTGCTCTTCAGTTTGACCAGTAGGTCTTTACTTGTCCGTACTGGTCTCTTGCTTTCCTTTCCAGATTTCTTACCCCTGAGGATCAAAAGCTCTTTATGCTTTATGGGAAGTATCCTTGAAGATGTCCTGTCTCTGTTCTGCTCCCTTGTCCCTGAGGGCAGTTTCCCAGGGGGTACTATTGACTAATTCGTTGAACTACTGAAAGTTTGCTTTCCTAAAATTCAGGGTCCTGACTTCACTCTTCGCCTGACCTATATCCCTTAGGACTGCAAACTCCACCAGTGCACAATCACTGCAGCCCAGGCTGCCTCCCATAATCAATAGCTAAAAAAGAGCTGATTGATTAATCGTTCATAGTAAAAATTAAACCTGTTTTTTGTATCCAAAAGAGGACAAGTACTGAGCTTCAGTTTCACAAAAAGTACTTTTGGTCAGTGTAATATTGGGTGCTGAGCCTACACAACAGTGTCTGATTGGGTTATTACCCCGTTCTCTGATAGCTCTGTTTTTATCAGACACGTAACTATTCTTAACAAAATCTTCTTATAAAGCTTCACAAGAAACTACTGAGAATATTCACTACTTGTAACAGTCTGGGTTTTTTTCCTTCTGGGACCTTTCAGCTTAATAAAATGGCACTCTGCCTATCAATGGAGACAGCCAATTCCAGCTAAAATCTTTCTACTTTATCCTATGTTATACTTTGACCTTTGATGACAGGTAATTGCTGCAACATAAGAGATAATGAAAGATAACTTCAATAATGTTCATTAAGGTATTTCTATTTTTTTCTGTTGATTACCATAAAAATATTAAAACATTTCAGATATCTGAGCCTCGTACAGTGATATGTTCTACCTCTTTAAGGTTTTCAGAAGAAATCAGTCATGTGGCAATTATTCTCTTATATCATGACTTCAAAAAATGAAGCACTGATTTTGTGTATATTTAAATATTACAGGATTAGTGTTGATAGAATTGCTTTTGAAAGACTAGAACAGGATGAATACAGTGGCAGGAAATGGTCTGTTGTGCCATACTTCCTGCAAGATACTTTATCTGTTGCACTTTCAGATATCTAGGTTTAATATTATAGAGATAAATAAACAAAAAATGTTAATATGGGCATATGCATATACATATGTGTTTACTTGCTGCATAATTTAAATAGGCACACATATATATGCCTCATATGTGAACACATACAAACATTATTATATATCACACCTTAATTTAAACAAGTAAAGAACATATGCGAACTTTATGGAAACATAGCTTTCATAGTCAGTGAAGAGAAAATTTCCACAAGAAAAGTCAGGTATTAAATGTATTTTCTTTCTACTAACTTTGTAGGGAGCTTAGGGTAACCCTACTGCTTGTCCTAAGTATCTTATTTTGGTACTTAAATAGGTACCACTGTAGATAGGGAAGATGGGTTAAGGCTGAAAAAAAAAGTAAAAGAATTTTTGGCCACATGAGCTCTTCTGTGAGAGCTAATTTCTGTGCAGGAACAAAATGCATTACTTCTTCACTGCTTTTTCTCATCCTTTCCTTTCCTATATCCTTTGATTAAACCCTTAATCAGTGAAGGCTCAACAAATCAGGAATTTCAGTTTTATACTGCTGCAAAATCCAAAGGATTTAGAAAAGGCTTTTGATAAGAACCACTCATGCATATTTGTGAGTTCTACTGATTCCCAGATAAAGCTGACAGCATTGTTGAATGTCTTCAGACAGGCAATCAACATTTTATCACTAATAGTGGCAAACAGTAGAACAGTTGACAGCAATAGGAAAGTGGTTACGGTTGTTATGATAATCTTACTAATGAGGACAATATTAAAAAAACAAACCAAAACAAGATTTGTGATAAGAACAAACATCAACACTCTTTTACCTACATTAGCCTGGGATAATGCAGATAAATATAAATTACACCTTTCTTCCCTCTGTGCCCACCTGTGTCCAGGAAAGATTTACCCCTAGAAAAAGAAGAAGTTTCTCCATGAGGAAGTTTTCTAACTTACGACATTTAACATTATACATGAGTTCCCAAGAGCTCTGACACTAATAAGCTGCTTAGAGACTATGTCTAATCAGTGTACCCTTTGACAGCCATAGCTGCAATCACTTCCTCTTCACTTTTGAGTCTCTTTTGGCTTCTGGAAGATTCCTTAATAAAAAGAAGAAATGAAAGTTGATCGAAGGTAAACATTCAAGGAAAGCTTTTCAGAAGCAGTTAGTCTGGGTGAGCCTGTCCCCATGTAAGGAACATTAGACTGAGCTTGAACACTTTTGATAATCTTACCTCCAGATCCCTCAGGAACTACTGTGACCTCCTAGTAGTCAGTATGATTATAAACCCAAACAAAAATAAAGGCCACTGGCATGACATAGTTAATATTCAAGCTCAGGTCTTGGAATCTAGATCATGCTATAGTAAAAGGGAATAGTTTATGGGAATGGGGGTATAACTACAGATAATGTGGTAATCTGTTTCCCCACCTTATCAATACTGGGGCATTCCACAAATGCAGAAAATAAAATGCAAATTTATGATTTCATTTAAATATCTGCTTTAAACAATTGTTACTTCCAACCAAGGCAGCACCACAGAAAAAATCCTGTTCTCAACAATATGAAAGCAGAAGGGAAGGGAGAGAAATCAGTGACAGAGAGTGAGTACTTTCAAATTAATTGAGAGCGGTAACATGAAAAATAGTCATTTATTTATATAAATAGACAAATAATGCTACAAGATGAGTACCAAAATAATGGTACAATAACAGAGTATCTTTGGGCTTTGAAGAGGTTGATCTGTATGACATTTTGATATAGTCACACATTGTGACAGAGGCTTAAAAATGTTAATGACCTCTCAAGAGGAACAAGAAGAAAGAAAATGGAGAAAAAAAAGGTAATCCTATTTAAATCAGGATCACTAAACTGACATTAAATAAGAATACCATACATAAAATTTATAATTGTTGATATATCAATATAAATAAGACAATGATTAATATTAATAACTTACTGAGAAATAAATTCACAATTCTGTTTTTAGATTAAAGCCATTTTGGGTGGGTTTGGTTTTCTTTTTTTTTTACCTGCAAGACTGCTGGGAAAGCAGGAACCTCTGAATTTATACACAGTGACATCATTGTTCTCAGGAGAAGAGATCTGACCTAACCAAAGTGATGGATATTATATATGTATATGAATTTTAAGGTATTTAAACCCCATTAGGGATTAGGTAAATACTAAACTCTTGAACTGCTTGGCAGTAATTTTTCACATGACTACAGACTTAAGAGATAGATTCACTGGAGATTTTATGGGATCATTAACGAATAGTGTTAGAAGTGCATTTCAGTAGCCTCAATTTCTAATATAATCCTTACTCATAACTATAGAAAAGATGCCAATGACTATACAGATCTAGCTTTATGGACTTGCATTAAATAATCATTAGACAAAATACAAAAACCAATATAGAGGGAGAGATGAAAATATCATTCAATTGTACCCAAGAATTGTCCTAGCCATTAGATCAAAAAGCTCATAGCTATTCTTGATCATTCTTTCTTTCCTGAACAATTAATCCTTAATTCTGTTATGCAGTGAGGAACAGCTGCATAAGAATATGTCCACAAAAAAAGAATAACCTGCCAATACCCTGACAATTCACAAGTTTGACTTCTCCTACAAAAAAGAGGAATCTAAAACATTTTAAATAGATATAGAGTAAAATACATGTTTGGGTTGGTTTGTTTGTTGGTTTCGTTTGTTTGGGTTTTTTTGAGGGGATGATGTGTTTTTTAACAGAATAAGGTAAACCAACAAAACAATTATGTGGCACAAATTCTGGCCAAATATATAATAATTTCCAACACTAAGATGCATAAATTCTGGATTTTTTCTTTTTAGTATATATATATTTCTGGTTTTGGAGTGTCTTGTTGATCAGGTTAAGGACATTTCTATTCATGGTACTGATTGTTGAGCGTCCCTTTCCTGTATGTCTAACCATTTCACAGAGTCATAGAATGGTTTGGGTTGGAAAGGACCTTTATAGATCATCTAGTCCAATCCCCCTGCCATGGTCAGGGACATCTTTAACTAGATCATGTTGCTCAACTCCCCATCCAACCTGACACTGAACGTTTCCAATGATGGGACATGCACAATTTCTCTCAGCAACCTGTTCCAGTGTCTCAGCACCATCATCATAAAAAATTTCTTCTTCAACATCCAATTTAAATCTACCTTCTTACAGTTTAAAGCCATTGCCCTTGTCCTATCACTACAGACTTTGGTAAAAATGCTTCTACATCTTTCTTATAAGCCTCCTTTAAAGTATTGGAAGGCTGCAAGAAAGTGTCCACAGAGCCTTCTCAAGACTGAACAGCCCCAGAGCTCTCAGCCTTTCTTCATAGAAGTATTCCAGTCATCTGACCATTTTTGCAGCCTTCCTCTGGACCTGCTCTAATAGGTTCATGTCTTTCTTGTTCTGAGGACCCCAGATCAGGACACAGTACTCCAGGTGGGGTCTCACAAGAGTGAAGTAGAGGGGCAGAATGACCTCCCTTGACCTGCTGGGCACATGTGGTTTTTTATGCAGCCCATGGTACGGTTGGCTTTCTGGGCTGCAAGCACATATTCCTACACATTATACAGAGTGTGACTGCAAGGCTTTTGGATTCTGCAATGGGAGTCAGCTTCTTAAAAAGTAGTTACCTTAGTACTGAGTGTTGAAATATTTAGGAGAAGTATATCTATACATCTAAATAGTAGCTTTACTTGAGTGATGTAGTGGATGAATATGTTTAAAAGTGGATTGTATGAGGATCAGCATACTGAACTGCTCACATGGAACAAAAAGCAACACAGAGATTAGGAATATCCTGAAAATGTCTTTGTTGTCAAGATTAAGTTTATATCTACAGTAGCAAGATATTTTTCATAGCAGTTCCTATTCTTCAGTAAGAATTGATCGGTAAATCAGAACCATTTTTACAAGGCCTCTGCATCTACAATGTGTTGGTGGGTTGCTTGTTTTTCCTTTGTAATAGATTTGGTTGATCCATTGGACTGTAAGTCATACATGTTGTACAGAGGTGTATGGAAGATCGAGCATTTCTGCATTAGGTATTGGAAGGCATTTGATGAGCACCTGGAACTTTTCTCTACAGGAAACTTTTCTCTGTAGGAAGGGGGTGGTGGTTTTTTTTTGGGTTTTGTTTTTTTTTTTTGCGGTGGGGCAGGGGAAGGGAAGAAGCAATAAATAAAAGTTCACCTTCATCAAACCTCATTAAAATTGCTTCAAAAACCCAACCAATGAGTGACATAGGATGATCAGAATTTATTTAAAAATGTATTTCTGTTCCAAACTACAGTTTAATGTAGATGTGGCTTAAGGCAACTTAGCTTGGACTAAACCTTTGTGCAACAAAGGCAAGTGTTTTTGAGAAATTATTTTCTGAACCTCAGTTCAAAACTATTATGAACTAATGTTGCTATGGGACTTGAATTCATGTTTACTTTTATGAGTCTGTCCCTAAGAACTGGCTCTTTTTTAGAATTTATTTAATTAATCAATTTAAGCAAGTAAAGATTCAAGTAGTAAAGGTGCCAAATTCTAGGCATGATTCCTGCATCCACTGATAAACCTGCTCTTGGCTTTCATGTGACAAGATCAAGCTCACAAATATGCTATGTCTGATAATGAAAATAGAGTATCTGGATACTGACCACTGCTGTGTTAAGTTCCCTATGTCCAGAAATGATGAATTAAGTCAGTTACAGTGCTTAGAAAATTTGCTGTGTTATAGTAGTGTAACATTGCAAGAATATCTTAATTTACAAAAATATTATACCAATTGTTACAAAAATAGATATGAAATCAAATGTTAGATGTATTATGTTCATATGTTCAGTGAGCTACAAGGGTGTAGAACATTATATGTTAATATAATAAGTGATCAATACTTATGTAATAAGAGATGTTAGGTTTTGTCTCATCAGAGTTTTCTTATTTTTCAATGTTAATAAATACAATTAAAAGTTTGAAAATTATGAAATAGAAGAATTTTAATTGTCCTTGCAGCAGAGTTTTGACAGGAATGTTATAAATATTTCATTTATATCTCTAAAATATTCCATAGCTACTAAGGCTGTGGGTATAAAATATTTAAATGTTCTTTCATTACTTGAAAATTTTAAATGGAGAAAAATGGCTATATTTTGTCTTGCCCCACCTCCCTCCCAAGTGTTTATCTCAATAAATAATGATTTGATAGTATACATATGCCGAGTACTGGTTTAATCTGAATTCACTTTCAGTTTCTAATTCGACATCTGCTAAAGTCCCTAACAGGAAATCTAATAGAGTTGTGTTATAATTTGTCAAAGTGATTGATGATTCACAGTGTTAAAGTGTCCAAAAATGGAGCTTTTATGTGAATCATTATATAAGCTGAATTTAAGCTCTTTTGCTTTTATGAAAAATATTTCAAACTGGTATTATTACCAGCAATTACAACGGCAAAATATCCTAAAAAGAAAAGATCAAATGATAAAGCTATTTTTTTGCCATTGTTCCTAGCTGGAATATTTATGCTCAAAGTAACTGCCAAAACTACGGAAAAATATGTTTTCCTTCCAGCTTTTTGACATTCCAAGATTTTAACGTAAATATGTGTAGAAATTTTAATTGTACATTTTCCAAGTTGATGGAAAAATTTGTGAAATGACATTCTTTATTTTTGGTAATGTTTAATGAGTTACAAAAAAAAAAAAAATTCTCTTGTATTGAACTTATTCATTCTGACGATTGCAAGTGCAGGATGCATATTATTTCCTATAGTCATTTACAGTTCTTCAGAAAATCAGCTGAGAGTCAATATGGCAATAAAGTATCACAGCTGAGTCAACCAAGTTTTTTATTGCCCTCAAGTTTAAGGTATTTTTCAGTGTTTGGTAAATCTATGTCTTATTTTGCTGCAGGTTGGGGTTTTTTTAAGAAAAAAAACATCTGGACAGAAAGGACAGAACATTTCCTTTGCCAAAATAAATGAGCAAGTAAATAAATAAATAAATCTTATACGTCGGAGAAGTTACCATGAGTGTTGTGAGCCCAGTGACTAAACAAGAATTTATTGGGTGAAAAAAATGATGGCAATCTGTTTCCTCACTTTGCAGAGGAAGTCACTTGTGTTCTGTCATGTGAAATTCCCTTCACACCTCTTAGAAGGCAGATGGTATACAAGATTTTCTCCTGCTGCTCTAGAAAAAAAAAAAAGTGTTTTTCCAACAATTTGTAGCTTGTGTGTTGTTATATGTTCTCTTACTCACTAAGTAGGTGGATGTTACAAAGTACTACAACTCTGCCCACAGTTTTTGTGTACCTCCAAAGCATTTTCAAGAGGTAGTGGCCTTTAGAACTTGCAGTATTATGTCTTTTTTGGTAATGGGAATTGTTCCTTATTAGCAAAAGAACAGAACAAATCACAATTGTTTCCAATTATGAAAGTACATGATGAATCAGAGAAAACACAATGTACAAGGTCAAAATTCCATCTGGTTTGTTGGAGCAAGCTCAGTGGTGTTCAGCATGAGATCAACAAGTTCCATTTCGTATTGATTGTGCTTTGGAAGGTGTCATATTTAGAGCAGTTTATAAAAATGTATGGCCTTGTAAAGATTCATATATGCTTTCCAACATGCTTGAGTTAAAATAAACTAGGAAACATGACATTTAGAGGCTACAGATAATTTTTGTAATGGAAACAAAAAAAACGTTTCATCCAACTCCAAAAAAATGTTATACTTTATTAACACCAAGGAACATCTGAAATCCCCTACCTGCCTGCAAAATCATAGTTATCTGAAAGAAGTATATGAAAACTGCAATATTCCCACAGATATTAACAAATATAATTATGTGCAGTATAGGGAAAAAATGCTGTATAATGCCTTAGAAGTCACTCCAGAAAATAATATATCTCAGCACTTATATACATAGAAATTTCACTTTGGAAACAGACATAGAAAAACATCCTACCTGGTAGCATATTTCAAACTTTAATTTATTGCAAAAAAACCCCTCCAAATTCAATCCTTCTTTTCAAATACTTAAACCCAGGGTCTGATATTACTGTGAACACTTGTTATCTCTCACTAAGCTACATGATTATCATGAAACAGATGTTGAGACATTTTCTTTACCATTAAAAATTACTGAAGACATAAGCTAGCTGTAGGCACTGAAATATGAATTCCTTTCTTCACAGCAACTGCCTGAGTGAAACCCCATTTTCTTCTACTCAATTAGTAAAATCACGTGTTTTAAAACATTTTAAGAATTAAAAACAAAAAAAGACAAACAAAACCCCAAAACCCAGCTCTTACAAACCAAAGCATAACTGAAGTGGATAGCTGAAACTGTTGTGAGAAAACAAAAAAGAAAGACATTCCTGCGCTTTGAACATTGTGAACAGAGTTCTGCAATCCAGCAAGTAGAACTAAGGTAGTACCTAACCTGCACACTTTAGCATACTTAGTTATCCACAATGCTTTCTGATACAACTGGACTCTGACAGCAGTATGAATATATTGCTTTTCTTTTTGTACTTAGAGAGTTAAACTTCTGTAACAACTCAGAAGTATTTAAATGAAACCAAACAAAATAAAAAGATTTAATTGCATGAATGGATTTGTTCACTAACAAATCTCATATTAACCATGGCCAAGTCGTCCCACTTAAGATTTACACCTGAAGAGGGAACATAAAAATGTGGATATACTAGATTATCTGAGACTGTTACTTCCTGGATAAATTCGGGATGCATTGCTAAGAGTCTCTGGTGTGCAACTACCCAAAGCTGAAAGGGCAAAACTAAACTCCATGATGTGTGACATCAGAGGAAAGTAGTCCTCCTTTGAAAATATTATCTGGAAAATCTTGAAAAAAATACAGTAAAGTGAAAACAGCCTAATAGTTATGGATCATGTTCTCACAGGCATGTTTGCCACATTTATTTAGAAACTGAGCAACTCAAAGTTGAAGCCAGTACAAGTAGGCCGTGCTGAACTACTAGCAATTTGCTGTATCTTGTTCTTTTACAAAGAGAGCTGTGCCTGCTACACCTGTGTCTAGACTGTCAAATTTTAACCTGAGGGGCTGATAGTCACCAGTCACTGCTGTATTCTCTGCAGAAATTCCCTATTAGGTCAAGCACACTACCTTTCCATCAGAGATGTCCAAGTGGTCTTTAGGACTATTAAAAATGTGTGGTTCTTTTTTTGAGCAAAGGCACTTGCAGAGCTGCATGTGGTTCTTTAATCCAATATTAATTCTCCATAACATTAGTGAAATTATGTTATGCCTCTTTCTATCTGCATGTTAGGATAATCCTACTTTCTTTTTCCATGTGAAGAGTATGAGACATTTGAATAAGAGATGGTGTTCTGGTCTGTGACGTGTTAGATCATACTAAGATAAAAATTAATAACAACTACTTTAAAAATTGTCATAATAAAGTACTTTTTAAATGTTAGAAAGACCTGGACTTGAGGATGGAAAGCTACAGTATAACTTGACTTACAGTTATATAAGCATAGTCATATAGCATAAAATACATCCTAAGTTAAAGTTTATGTTATAAACTATATCAATACCAACTGAGTATTAATTTCTAGATCAGATGGACTAGTAGTCACTCATTGTGTCCAGGTCTCGTATACTGTGAAGCAGTCTGGTGACATCATTTGGGATAAGTATGGCATGATATCACCTGTACAGTTCTTTGACCCTGCAGACTTCTTTAGCTCCCAGCAGCCACTGTACCAAATAATTTTTCATTCTTGAAGAAGAAATTTGAGAAAAACAAAGAGGTCTCAAGTCCGTGGCCAAGGAAATGAATGCTGAGCTGAAATGTGAACCTTTAGCATGATATAACTAAATAATACTAAATAAATACCATGGTGGGAATAGGGCTGTTAAACAAAAATGGCCCTTGATATAGTTTTCTTTTGCCTGTGCAAATATCATTTGGCATTATTTTCAGTATGACAACGAATAACTAAGTCACTGATCTAGTGTATCTATAAGTCTTTAGAATACCTATAAACTCCAACAGAATTGTTGAAGTAACAAACTTCTGTTTTAACACAATAAATACATAGAAAACAGAATAAAACATAGGAATTAAATAACAGTGTAGTTAAGAAAGCTGCAGAACAAGCAGCAGGAAAGGGAAGATTATCTGAGTCAGTTTTGGGGAACCAAGTCCTCCAGAGAAACAGCTTCAGGACAAGGACACATTGACGAAAGGACACAGTAACTAGTTATCTCTGGATTTAGGAACTGACCTAGCAGAAACAATTAACAATCAGTCTAGAAAAATGAGGATCTAAGAAACAGAAAGGCACAGGAGGAGGTAGCATCTGGAGGGGATAAAATACAACCCAAAAGATTACTCAAGCAGAATTAGTGAAGGACGATTGCACTGAAGACCCCAATGGCTAAGAACCAACTACTGCAGTGTACTTTCCAGAGCACCTTGACATGCCAGACAGGATGACCCTGGTTGCTCTATGTCATGAGTGTGGACAGGCAGGACCGACAGAGAAGCCTTGCAGGCAGAGGACTGGGAGGGCTCAGCGATTTGGGGATTGCCTCTCATATCCATAACACTAGACTGCTAGTATTTCTATGACAGCACGGTGTTATATTTGTTAGAGGTATCTACTGTCTTTACTATACTTAGCTCACAGTATGTCTTTATTGTAGTGGCTTATTTCTATGGTTTAGCTTACAGTTATTTACATATATATTTATATATATATTATATATTTATAGTGGAGTATTGCTAAATGGTAGTTTTACCCACTACAGCTGTGCTTGTTACACAAGCTTTTGATCAATGTAAGCCATCAAAAAACCATAATATATAATTTACACAGTCAAAACTTCTTTCCTTACCAGATAATACTGCTGTAAACTTTTCCCCTGCAAAATTTCTTTCCCACTGAGTAATACACTGTAAACTCTTTTTCTTCTTACACATTCCATACACAATACTTAACTCCATCTACCTACTTAACATTACAGAAACATGTTTATGGACACCAATTGCTATCTGTGTCTCCTGTGAGAACTTATTTCTTGCTACATGGTCTTATGGTCCTTTGTAAATGTAGGCAATAATGTGGAGATGAATTTTACATTGGCGACTCTTGGTCCAGGGGCTGAACCATCTGTTGTGATTCAAGACCTATTGAATGGTCTTGAATCTCTGCATGGTAAATGATCTCCGAACAAAACTCATAAATGGGGGAAGTTCACATCACTCACTCTAACTCTCCCTTTGGGTCCTTCTGTTTACAAAACCTGAACAGTATAAAAGTATCCCGCAAGCAGGATGTACTCAATTTAAGAGCAAAAAGGCTATTACAATTGTATTGTGCATCACTTGTTATCTTTCCTTCCTTCCCTCTGGATTTTATTCCTCTCCCCCTCTCCCTCCTTTTCATAAAAACTGTTATTGTCATTATTATTATTACATTTTCATTTTAATTTTAGTTCAATTATTAAATTGTTCTCATCTCAACCCTCAAGTTTCACATTCCTTTCCAGGTCTCCTCCCCATCCCTCTGGATGAGGGGGGAGTGAGCGAGCAGCTGCATGGTACTTAATTACTAGCCAGGGTTAAACCATGACAGAACAAGATCACCTAGGACTAACTAGCTACTATGCAAAGCATTACTACACTGACCATGCAGGTGATGCTCCCAATATATCTTTGCTGACCAAAGTCTTCAGTCACCAGGGTGACGGTCAGCCTCTATTACTGCTTGAATTGGTCTGATCTTCATTGCTCCTCAGTCGCTAACTTCTGATTTTCTATATGCAATTTTTTTTCCTCCTTAGGGTTTTATACCTTTCAATGGCAGTGATGTTTATCTTGCATACTGGAGCTGCTATTACTATCTGAACAGTTATACTTCTTTTTGTGTTTTTACTTGTCCTGGAAGGCTTTAGCTCACTTATTCTCCCACATATTAACAACTCATTTTTCTTATTAAAATTAGCCATGGCCACACAGCTGTGCTGCATCAGATGACTCCATGAATCACAGGTGGATGAAACTCTTTGGATGAGAGTTAAATGATGGAGCTCAATATAACTGCCAAAATAGCTCTCTAGTGTCATTTGAAGATGTGTGAGTTTAGATGCATGTCTGGCCTCTATCTGCAGTAGAGGTGTCTCATAAATTACGTGTCACATCTGGCAATTATATGTGGATGTCTAGGATGCCTTAGAGTGTTTTAAGTGGCCCTAGGCACCTGTGTTTAAGCAATTTATTTGTGTCCGTGGTGTTGGATGTTTGCTGTAGGATTTAACCAGTCCACTGTTAGGAGGTCAGAATGAGTCTGCAGTAGAAGCTACTTATGGAATGTAAATTTTGCTTTATAGAGTTTTTATAAACAAGTACTTAGTGTTGCAGCCACTTACTTCAGGGGTCTGTGTTGCATGCTTTTCAGAGAAAAGAGATTCCAGGCCAAGGAAACTTAATTCTTAAAACTCTTTTGTACCATGTGTTCCTCCAGAAATTTAAGTATGTGGTGGGCCATATTTGAAGTCCTCTATTACAAGCTCAGTGAGCTTACCATGTTATAGGAATCCATTCATTAGGAAGAGCATCTGTAACAGTCCTGTGCCAGTTTGGAACTCCTACTAGGCAGTAAGAAATCATTTGGTGTGGGGAAGTCCACTAGAGGCATACTGGATCTGGAAGGTTGTAATGCCTTCTCTCAGAGTAGTTCTGGGAGGATATTTAGTTGGTTGGCTTTGAACATACGATCTTTCACAAGTTTATTGTTTCATTGCTTGGAAAAGACTTAATCTTTTATATTGTAAGACTGCAAAATTATTGGGACAGAAGCAACTGAGGTTATTATGGTGTAAAATTTCAGCTTGCTGTCTCCTGTGGAATAGCCTTGCACTGTGAACAGCATGGGAGATTCTCCTTCTGTCAGAATCTTCAAGGCATCAGCATTTAGAATCTCCAGGGCGAGAGTGCCTGTAACTGCCCTGAACTATTTTATCTTTCTCTTACATACACACTTAAGTGGATGAGTATCACACATTTTTTTCAAATAGATGCTAACCTTTTGCAAGGTTGAGTGCTAATTTCAGCCAGCTTGTTGAACAGGCTGAACTCCAAAATCAAGATGATGGCATCAGTCACCATGTTTCCTTGTTAACAGGAACAGTTTGTTTGATGAGGTTAACTTGCTATTCTATCCAAATTAATTTCAGCAAGGCAGGATTATTCAGGTCCTAAACACCAGATCCTAGCTTGCTACCATTGTGATTAGTTCAAGACAAGCAACTACAGAGCATGACACACAACATCCAAGTCCTCATGGTCAGAGAATGAGGTCTTTGAATGACGAGATGTTCATAAACTCCAGTTTTACACTTTCCCCCCAGATAAATGAAAGACAAATACTAACCAAGCACTTTCTAAATTCTGCTAACAGAAATTAATCCCTTCCATACTCACACACAATAAAACAAGTACACTCAATCTCTTCTCCATACACATATAAATTCGACATTTGGCTTTGTTTTTGCAGTTCCATTAACCATTAATTCAAGAATGTAATGGTTTGACCTTGGCTGGCAGCTAAGCCCTACCTAGCCACTCACTAACCCCCCTATGCCCAGCAGGATGAGGGGAGAGAATAGGAAGAGGAAAAGATCCCGAAACTTGAGGGTCAAGATAAAAATAGCTTAATAATTGAAGGAAAGAGGAAGATAAAAAAAGGAGAAAACCAAAAGAACCCAAGAAATGCAAAGGCATTCATTCACCACTTCCCACAGTAGATCAATGTGCGAGCAGTCCCTAAGCAATGGCTACCTACCTAAAACTCTCCTCCCTTCCAGTTTTTATAGCTGAAGATGACTCTATACGACATGGAGTATCCTTTTCATCATTTTGTGTCAGTTGTTCTCCTTATGTCCCCTCCCACTTCCTGTGCACCCCCAGCCTGCTCACTGGGGGGCAGCGTGAGAAGCAGAGAAGGTCTTTACTGCTGTGTAAGCCCTGCTCAGCAATAGGTAAAACATGAATGTGTTATCAACACTCTTTTGACCAAAAACACTCCACCATAAGGGGCTGCTATGGAGAAAATTAACTCCATCTCAGCCAGACCCAGCACAAAGAAGAAAAGGCAGACATGGCCTTTGTACAACTGGCAGAAGCCTCATGTTTAAAGGTCCTGGTCCTCATAGGTGGCTTTATCAAAAATTGTGCTGGAAGGCCAACACCACAGGCTGTAAGGAAAGCAGGGTGTTTGAGGAGCACATTGTTGACAACTTCTTGACACAAGAGATTAAGGAGCTGACAAAGGGAGACACTCTGCTGGAACTGTTTTTTACAAAGAATGTTTCAGGAGAATGAGTATTGGTGGCAGTGTTGGCTAAAGCAACCATGGAATGTTGGAGTTCAGGATCCTGAGAGAAGGAAACAAGAAAATAGCAGGGTCACAACCCTGGCCTTCAGGAGACTAGAATTTGGCCTGTTTAGGGACCTTCTTGGAAGAATCCCAGGGAAGAGGATTCTGCAGAGAAGAATGGTCAGAAGAGCTGGTTGATTTTCAAGGATCACCTTCTCCAAGCTCAAAAACCATCCCCGTTAGCAGGAAAGCAAGCATCTGTTCAAAATCTTCATTAATGATCTGGTTGAGAGGACAGAATGCACCCTTAGGAGATCTGCAGATGATACAAAACTAGGAGAAGTGCCTGACAATCCAAATGGTTGTGCTTCCCTTCAGAAGGACTTCAACAAGCTTGAGAAATGGGCCAAGAGGAACCTCAGGAATTTCAGCAATGGCAAATGTGAAGTCCCGTCCCTGGAAAGAATAAACTCATTCTCTAATACAAATTAAGAGCTGATGACTGGAAAGCAGCTTTGAGAAAAGGATCTGGGGTTATAGTAGACAGCAAGTTGAACATGAGTCAGCAATGGCCCTTTGCAGCAAAGAAGAGCAACAACCCTTTTTCCTTCCCTGCACTAGAAGGAGTAAAAGCAGTTGAGGAAGGTGATTCTTTCTGTTCACACAGACCTGAAGAGACACATTTGGAGTGCTGTGTCTGATTCTGGGCTCCCCAGTACATGACATATATAGACATGCTAAAGCAAGTCCAGCAAAGGACAACAAAGATGATAAAATACTGGAGCATCTGTCATGTGTTGAGGGGCTGAGAGAGCTGGGACTGTTCAGCCTGGAGTAGAGAAGAATTATGGAGGACGGAATCAATGCGTATAAATGCCTGACAGGGTGCAGCAAAGAAGACAATGTCAAATTCTTCTCAGACATATCCAGTGACAGGACAGGAGGTAATAGTCACAAAATCATCTACAGGAAATTCTGTTTACAGGTAAAGGAATAAAAGAATCACAACGGGGTTAGTCAAACCCTGGAACAGGTTGCTCAGAGAGGTGGTGGAATCTCAATCCCTGGAGCCAGTCAAAACCTGCCTGGATGCAGTGGGTGTCAAAAAGCCTGAGAAATCTGCCCTAGCTAACTCTTCACTGACCAGGGCAGTTGGACTAGATGATCTCCAGAGGTCCCTTCCAACTCCAGTAATTTTATGACTGTAATTAGTTTATCACAGAGACAGGTATGTACAGTGGAATGCTGTTCTTAAGTCTAAGAACGAACTTTCCTTGAAATAAATTATAGTTTTCTTGCATTTGCTGTCCTCCTACACCTTCTTGAGATTTCTGCTTCTTTAGAATTGAGCCCTTCAGGGAGCTTTCAGTCCTTGTCCATCTGTCCTGAGAAGATGACCCATACTTCTCTCCAGGGGAGGGAAAAATGTGCAAAGGGTCTCATGAATACTTACAGAGAAAAGGAAGTATATTACTTAAAATATAAACATCACTTCATAAAAACCACACAAAACCACAGGCCTGTACTACTTCCCTCTCCCTAAGATATTTAGCCTAAGGGACAAAACCACACTGAGACAAAGTGGGTGGGACTTATCCATAGGTTCTAACAGCCAAATTTAGGCAAGTTTAGAATATCTGCCAAAGAAAGAGTCCACATGTTGAGTCAAATGTCCAAACTTCTAGAAGCCAGCACAACTCAAATAAGTATGTGAATATATGCTGAGACACATCAGCACAACACATTTCATTATGAGCCTTCATATGCCTCACTTAGTGATTTTTTTTATAGTTAAATAAACCTTTTTTTGCCACTAGCTTCTGGCTGTGATCCAAGACATAAAAGAGAACAACTTCTTTTCACAGTCCTAGTCATGTCTCTTGGCCTTTCAGTCATTATCACATTTGTATAGATGTTAAAGGGGTCAACAAACTAACCAGCTAACAGAATAATAAGTGTGATGCTTTGTAGCCTGCAAGAGTAGTGTTTTTGCAGAATGCATATTCACAGGCACAATGTATGAGGTGTGTCCATGGGGGTGTTGTATGAAAGAAGGGAAATGTCCTGTGATGTCTTATGCTGTTGGAAGTGAAATAATTTGGAAGATTGTGTGGGAAGTGTTAAACTAGCTCTTTCACTGTCCATATTGTTTTTAGGGAGCAAAAAAATTTCATAATTGTTTTTTTTATTTTCTCCTGGAAGAAGCTTTCTGGTTTACTAAAAATTAATATACAGGAGCAAACTAGCATAAGCCCAGTGCAAAGGGCCTAGGGACCAGAGCTCTAGGGTGAAACCAGATTGACAGTATAAACACACCTAAAATCTGTTGTCAGTTATTCCATTACTCTTTTACAATGAATCAAGTCCATTAAAAAGAATACGTAACGGAAGTATTAGCTTTTGTATCTCTCCCTTTACTATCCAATCAATGAACATACTGGAAAACAAAGACATAATTACAAAGAAAATATATATTGCACAGGTGTCATGGCAACAACCACAGAAAGCTAGAGAATAGACACCTCATGGCAATTTTCACTTATATGGACGAGCAAACAAGGGAACAAGGAATGAGGAAAAAACAGTACATGAATATACATGAAAGGAAACCTACTTGTTACCTTTTTAGGAGAAAGATGATAGCTCTTGTTAGTTCCTTTTCTGGTGAAATGTTGTTTTACTTTTACTTTACTTTATGAGTAAGCATTCTCAAGCTAAGTGTAACTGCTACCTTGTTCTGCTGGTCCCCATCAAACCTCCCCTGACTGTGAAAGGAAATATTCACATGAAGGAAAAGGGCTGTTGTGGAGGCACCCTTGTACACCACCATTGTTGAATGACCCACTTTGCAGCAGCGGTCAAGTATGTGAGTGTAACCAGGGCAGTATGCACGCATGGGATACACAAAATTGCCTGAGAGGTTTTGTGCCTGAAAGGATTATGTTAGAGAGGAAGACCAACATCAGCAGGATTAAACAGCAACCAGGAAATGACAGAAACTTCTGAAGAGGTCAGTCTTAGAAGCAGTGTGAAGGAAGCATGGACATTTGTGACACAGGGAGAGAGAGTGGAGAGGAAGCAACAGCTGCCACAGGGAGTCTGTCCCTGCTGATGGTGCTCCCAGAGCACCAAAAGTCCAACTCAGACCAGGCAGTGCAGCTCCCCATGGGGGCTGGGAGCAGCTGGCACCAAAGAGTGGGCTGGCAGAGCCAGGACAGCACAAAGGGACCCCACCTCGGTGTGTAGGGACACCTCCCAAGATGCCTCCTCACCATCAGGTGCATCAAGAGTGGAAGAGGGGCATGCAAAAGTGGGAAGGGATGATGGCAGTTCCTATATCCAAGGAGTGTATGTCTCTATGTGTGTGTATATGTGCCAAGGCTAGACCTTCATAGGATTTACTCTATAATACTGTTTATAAATTTGCAGGTGTTTATTGGCATCTTCTAATTTATCTATAATTGGATTTATCTGTTGTATTAAGGATGCTGATTCTGAATATATAGTTACATGTTAGTTGACTGTAATTAATAAATAAATAAACTGCTTCAGTCCTGGTTTCATTTAAACCACATAAGTTGAGCAGTTTTTCCTTGTGACAGGATAGTAAAAATAATTATCCACAGTCTCAAAAGGACATGTTCTTTAAATGCCCTCTGATAAAAAAAGCAACTTGCTGGTGCCGCTTGCAAACTACAGTAATAAAATGCGTGATAGCATGATGTGCTTTTAAAACATCTGAATGAAGCTTTATAGCCTTATTGTCTTCAAATCATTAACTCAGAATTCACCAAAGCACTTAAAGCCACTTAATTTTTATAAAGCTTCTTGCGGTTTTTGGAGCTTGGTGAGATTCTAGAAATGTTGAGTCCTCAGAAGTAATCTCTACCCAGTCTATCATAACACTGCTTTAAAAAAGTCTGTACTGTTTTTAGCTTCCTAGCTTTCCATCCTTCATGTCAGAATATGGAACTACAGTAGAAGCTACACATCTACCTTCTGCCTGTTCCTTTGTTTTGCCTATGAAACAAGTTTCTCTATGCAGATGATTGTAGGTGGACGAGATATACTCCTCTTGGACATACTTTGTATAGAGCAATATGTGTATTATAGCAAATTATACACACCTCAAATACAGTTGCAAGTTCAAAGGATGTTTTCCACCTTAAATTCTGTAAGCTGTGCAACATTTGGCAAAGGTTACAGAAAACCAAATCTAGAGGATGATTTTCTTTAAAGGGCTGGGATATCTGGAGTTCACTCCAGCTCATCTGACTGATAACAGGAAAAACATTGTTTGCTGGAAAAGAAAGGATTCAAAAAAGGCAATGAAAGTGGAGATGACAATCAGAAGAACAATATTTGGGGCATATATACTTTTCCCTATACATAATCTTTATATTGTGGTTACCCATAGTCTAGTAGTCTATGCAGAATTTTTTTTAAAGTGTGATTGGATAAACAACAGTACAATAAGTGATTTACAGTATGACATGGTCTTTGTGTAATGCAGATTAGCACTTAAATTGTTATCTATGTTGGTATCTGGTTCAGTAACTTAGGCGTATGACACTTGTTAGTCTAACACAGTATTTCCACCGTCTTCACCTGCTATATAACACTTTCAATTCCATGGGGAAAATTAGGAAGGTCTCATTTCAAGGGACAAAAATATCCATATGTTAAAGCCCCAGATGTGCCTCTCAGAATCTTTTCGTATTTCTTTTTCACACCCAGAAGGGAACACCCCCATTATAACCACTGTTTGTAGATGGAATTCATGTAAAATGTCTTTAAAAACAGCACACACACACACACACACCACACCACACACACACCACACACCCCCATGAACTGTCTCCCCCGAGCCAATTTGATATTTGCCAAACCTTTCATCTTTAAGAGGTAGGTTACCTCATAAATTTTTTGAACTGCCCTTTGGAGGTGCCAACCACTTTATTTTGATTGAAATGAAACTTTGGCAAATAATCTTCTGCCTTCATTGGCTCTCTTAAGTGGCTAAATTGAGAAGGAATCTAGGCTAAGGACTTGAGCAACATAAATTTAACTGTGAGTATCTATAAACTGGACAAATAGATAAATGAATTGACTTTTTACTTTCATGTTTTAATTCTACCTTAAGCACTGTTATGTAATGTTTTCATTACAGATTATTTACATATTTAAACAATAGACCATAATAAAGTTGTCATTAAAATTTGTTTTCAAATGTACAATATTATCCCTCTTCCTAGCATTTACAATAACATACATTCTTCTGAGCCATTTAGCTTAGTTGTATATGGCTTTAAATCCTGAGACTTCGCAATTTGTGTCACTGGAGTGGTAAGATAATAATGAAATAAGTCACGTTATACTTTTATGTCATTATCTTAGAAAAATGCAGTCAGACAAATAAGGGGAAGATATATAATCCAACAAGACTGTTGGCTTCTTGCTATTTTTCTAAGAATGTAATTCATGAGACTAACAATAATAATGATAAATATTTACCATTTCCCTGTATGGACGCTATGTGGAAAATGCACATCAGAGGATTAGGGATGACTTTCGTACCATTAAAGATACATCAGTTCGTTCATTTCCACTGTACCTAATTTGTGCCACATGTAAAATGATAACGACCCTCCTCAAACCCTTTCTAATTTGACATCCTGGTCTCATTCGTATTCTCATACTGCTCCTCATCCAGAATGATAAGACATCTTTCTAATTCTGTCTGGGATTTGGGGTTTCTTTTGTTTGTTTGTTTGGGGGTTTTTTTTGTTTTTTTTTTGACCTCTATGAATGCTATCCATGAAGTGGTTTCAAGAAAGACCAGAGCAATCAAGCTGTCATGGTTTAATCCCAGCCAGCAACTAAGTACCACACAGCCACTCTCTCACTCCCCTTCCCTAAGAGAATCAGAAGAAAGGTAAAACCTGTGGCTTGAGATAAAAACAATTTAATAATGGAAATAAACTGAAATATACTACTATTACTACTATTAATACTACAAATAATAATATTAATGAAAAGGGAGATAACAAAAAGAGAAAGAGAAATAAAGCTCAAGAAAAAAACAAACAATAAAACCCCCAAACTCCAAGTGATGCACAGTACAACTGCTCACCAACTGCTGACTGATGCCCAGCCAGTCCCCAAGCAGTAATACCCCCCAGCCAGCTCCCCCCAGCTTATACAATAAGCATGATGTCATACAATAGGGAATATCCCTTTGGGCAGTTTGGGTCATCTGTCCTGTTCATGTTGCCTCACAGTTTCTTGTGCCCCTCCAGCCCTCTCACTGGCAGGACCTGAGAAGCTGAAAAGCCCTTGACTTAGTATAAACACTACTCAGCAACCACTAAAACATCAGTGTGTTATCAACATTATTTTCATACTAAATCCAAAACACAGCACTATACCAGGTACTAGGAAGAAAATTAACTATTCCAGCCAAAACCAGGACACAAGCCCATGCAGTACATAGAAGAATATAAATTAATTCCAACTTGGTACTGAATCAGAGAATTATAATATGCTTCATACATTCAGACTTCATCATATGCAAAACTTCATCTGATAGGGATATTCAGTCAGTCATTTGCACAATTTCCCTTGAACTGCTGAGTCATGGAATCAATATTGGGGTGGTGTTGTTTAATGGCTTTGTTAAAGAGTGGGATGGTGAAACAGAATGGATTATCAGACAGTTTTCATATTCTACCAACCTGAAGAAAGCACACAATATAATGGAGAGATAAGAGTGCTATTCAGAGGGAGCTGGACAGGTGGTAGAAATGGTCCAAGGAACCTTGTGAAGTTTTACAATGACAAAGAGAAACACCTAGCAACAGTACTGTCTGGGAGCTAAGTGGCTAGAAATCAGCTTTGCAGAAAAGGACTTGGGGTCTTGGTTAACATAAAGTTGAACATGAACCATCAATGTTCCCTTATAGCAAACGTGGCCGATGGCATTCTGGATTGTAAGAGAAAGAGGGTAACAGGTCAAAGGAGGTGCTCATTGCCAACATCTAGAGTGAATGCATCTAGAGTGCTGTGTCCAGTTTTGATCTTCTCAATATGAGAAGACATGGACATATTAGAGTGAGTCCAGTAGAGGGCTATTGAGGTGGTCAAAGGGCTGGAGCACATGAAATACAAGCAGAGGCTGAGAGAACTAAGTTTGTTCAGGATGCAGAAAAAGCTCTGGGGAGACTTTTTTTGCTGTCTATAACAACTTAGTGTTTGGGGGAGATATAGAGAATAAAAGAGCCAGACTTTTCCAAAATTGCAGAGTGGAAGGACAAGGTGCAAATGACCCACATTGTAACATGGGAGAATTTTATTCTATAATGGAACAGTTTTTCTGTGGGTAGTTAAACATTCATGCAGTTTTCCTAGTGAGGCTGTAGAGTATCCATCCCTGCAGATATTCAAAATTCAGCTGTTCAGGGCCCTGAGGTTGCTCAGTGGCTGACTCTCCTTTGAGCAGGAGGTTGGCCTAGGTACCTAAAGAGGTCCCTTCCAACCTGGATTATTTTATGAGCCTGATCTGCATTAACGTAAACACTGCTTACCTGAATGTATGCCATGCCCTACTCACATGCAATTTTCACGGTGCTTTGAAAAAGTGGTATGTAAGTTATATGATTACCTCATTAGAAAATGAATAAATGAGCACGGAGCAATAGTAGTTCGGTTACATTTTCAGACTGAAATTTAAGACCTCTTTTTCACTCTCAGGTTCATGATCACACACTTGAGCTATGTCATTTGTGTGGGAATCTCTATGGCCAGGATTTTGTGTCCACTTAGCAAGTATCTTTGTTAACACATATCTGTTCTCCGCACAAAGAAATTATAGGTGAATTGGTTAGGATTTCTTTTCCCTCTGTGGTTTTTTGTGGTTTTTTTTTTTTTTTTGTTGTTGTTGGTTGGTTGGTTGGTTGTTTTTAGGAGGTTGTTTGTTTTTGTTTTTTAAATATGGTAATTCAAAACACACCCTTGACAGAGTTTTCCAAGGGGAAATAATCTCCATTTCAAAAATCATTCAGTTAATACTCTGATTGGTATTGAAATAAGTATCTAAAGTAAAGAAATCTAGCAAAGAAGAAGAAAAATCAGGGTCGTCTGCAATTCATAACATCTTTTTAAAATGTCTTTTTTCAAATGCAAATCCCATGTCACTTGGGATGTGCAGTTGCGATACTGAAGCACTTTTCCCCTTAATTAATGAAATAATTCTATGTGTTTAAAATCTGTTTCTAAACTCCTCTGAATCTTTTTTAGACATATTCACCAGATATAAAAGGCAAAATTAATTTTAGACGGAACTTGTTGGGTGTTTTGCTTTTGTGTTGTTTGGTTGTTTTGGGTTTTTTCCTTTCTTTCAGGAATAACCCTGTAATGTATTTAAGAGAAAGTTTCAAGGCCTTAGGATTTAATAAGCAACTTTCTTCATTGTCTCAAAATAAAAAAAATATAAAAGCTCCTTATTGTCTTTATCCAAGGGCAATTCATTGTTTAATGGTTCAGATTTTCTTTCCTCAACCATTTTGAAGCCATTTATGATTTTTTTTAGAGGAATATTGTTTCTATTTTATTTCCCATTTTCTCTGGGAAACTCCTAAATGTCTCTGAAAATTACTTACATAAACCACTACTGCTATTGTGTATGCCTAAAATATATAATTATGTTGGTTTTGTAGCTCAAAATATTCTAGACACATTTGTCTAATGACTTCATAAAGTCACTATGTACAGTACTCACTCTAGCAGATATTATGTGGGAGCATATATAGTTTGAGTGGCTCTTAATTTCATTATAATGTAGTTTAAAAGTAATAAAGACAGGCCATACAGGTTCATATCAAAGATCTGCCTGTGCTATACCTGATTCTAATATGGGCAGCAGTGAGAGGGTAACTGTTCCCAGCCATTTCCTTTGGCTTTGTGAGCAGAAATCACTCACTGCCACACAAGCCAGATCTCAGACCTTGCAGCTCTACCTCCGTTTTCTCCTGGTGAGTGCATGTGAAAGGGGAAGGACCAGCAATTGTGGATGGTGTCAGCTTCACCTGGACCTTTCCATGGTGAAAAAAAATCTGGAGTTTAAGTAGAAAACAATATGTTGTCATGTAACTGCTGAAGAAATGGGCTGACAGGAACCTCATGAAGTTGAGCAAAGGGAAGGGCAAAGTCCTGCATCTGGGAAGGAACATCTTCATGCACCAGTACATTCTGGGGCTATAATTTTTCCGGACCAGCTGGAAAACAACTTACCAGAAAATAACCAGGGGGTCCTGGTGGACACCAAGTTGGACATGAACCAAAAATGTGTCCTTGCTGCAAAAAAAGGATAATGTTATCTTGGACTGCATTAGGAAGAATGTTGTCAGCAGGTCAAGGGAGGTGATCCTTCCCCTCTGTTCAGCACTGGTGAGGCCACACCTGCAGTATTGTATCCAGTTCTGGACTCCCCAGTACAGGGGAGACAGGGACATACTGGAGAGAGTCTGAAAGAGGGCCACTAAGGTGACTGAAGGTTTGGAGCATCTCTCTTGTGAGGAAATTCTGAGAGATGTGGGACTGTTTGGCCTAGAAAAGTGAAGACGAGGAAATCTCATATATATATATATATACCTGCAGTTGGGTGCAAAGAAGATGGAGCCAGGCTCTTTTCAATGGTCCCCAGTGACAGGACCAAAGGCAATGGGTACAAACTGAAGCACTGAAGGTTCCATCTGAATGTAAGGAAACACTTTTTTACTGTGAGGGTGACCAAGCACTAGCACAGGTAGCCCAGAGAAGTTGTGGAGTCTCCCTCCTTGGAGATATTCAAAAACTCTCTGGGTGTAGCCCTGGGCAGCCTGTTCTATAGGGCCCTAAACAGGAGCAGGGGGCAGGCTCCCCATAAGCAGGGAGGGTTGGACTAGGTGACCTCCAAAACGCCTTTCCAACCTCAAACCAAATTCTTATTCTGAAATTAATGCTGCTTTCAAAAGACATCTAAACATAAGGCAACACAGAGGCAATTAATTTTGAGAGATAAAACTTAATTCTGAAATTTGTGATCTTTGAGTTCATGATCTGAAACTGTAGACTTTTTACTATAGTCTTTTTACCGTTATTTTCTTATGTTAAGTGAGATATAAGACAAAGATTTTACTATCCTGCATTCCAAGTTGTATCATCTGAGAATTTTAGACATTTGAATTTACAATACAGACTCATACTACTGCTTAAACTGACAACCTGAATAATAAAAGCCACAGGCTGAAGCTTCTGTGTGGAACAGATGCAAAGAGAGGTCAGTAACATACCATACAAATTGCTAAATCTAGCTCCAGGTTCTTGAAGTCTATGTTACTGAATAAATGGTACATTATTTGCTGCCAGGCTAGGTGTTTCAAGCATCTCCAACATTATTCCTCAGCTTTTAGCCTCCAACTTTTCTACCCTCTCTATCCTCAGGTTATGCTTTCACTTCTTCTGTTTTGATTATTCTGCAATTTAGTAAACTTTGATTGTTAAGAAACACACTCCCAGGTCTTCATGTCTATGCCAAGCTGCTTTTCCTTGTTCATTATGCTCTTAATATAGGGAAATCAATCTACTTTCCTTTCCTGCTTCTTTCATGTGAGTGATAAGACCACTGAGAACAGCTAAACTCACTTACTTTAAGTACCTGCACTTACCTGGAAAGTTGTCCCTCTTATCAGTATTTCAAGTCTGTAATTATTGCTCTACAAAATGGTTGCAAAAATGTTTTGTGATAAGAAAAGAAAAAAAAATCTTAAAAATGTTTGAGCTGAATACTGTCAAATTAAACTTTCTAGAAAAGAATCAGTGTGAAGCAGATGATGAAATATAAATGCTCAAAGACCTGGCAAATGAAAAAAGGTCGTTCTCTCTTTTGAAGGCGTTTTGAAGAAGTCTGGCAGATCTCAGCTATATATAGCTACACTAGAGCTGTCCTAAGTTTTATACAGTACAGATATAAATACATATAATTTCTTACAAGATGGAAAATTGTGCCATTACTTTTTGTTCTTTTGTTTTGTTTTGTTTATTGCTGTTAGTTATAAATATTGGTGTACCGAGTTCTGTAGATGGCTGGGGCCAAGCACTGCATAAAACTTAACGAGACTATGAAAATATTCAGTAATAGAATGATTTACTTAATATAACCTCATTATCTTACTGTTGTGTCTTCTGCCATTACACAGCTTGTTTTCATAGAAGATGAAATGCAATAGTCTGAGCCCAGGATATTATCAAATCTTAAAAGATGATAATAATTATGAATATAAGTTGTCCAATGGAACAAAGTAATTTTGTGTTTTGTAGGGATAACTAAGGCATTCTAAGAGAGGAATTTTTTTTTTTTTTGAATGTGAAGAACACCGTGGAGCTCTGGTTTTAATGTTTTTCTTAATTGGTTTAATTTCGTTTTCAAAATAACAACATAAATTATCATAGCAAGTAAAGCATTTATTCCTTAATATCTAAGAGCAGCTGTCTTCATATTTTCTACCCTATTTTTCACTTCCAAAAGGAAGAATAATATTCTCTACTTGCTCATTCGTGGTTTTTGCAAAGACTCAGAGAAAACAGCATTTTTTCTCATCTCAAGTAAATGCACCCAGTCTTCCTCCCCTTCTCTTCTTGGCTGTGGCCTTTCACTATCAGCACAAAGTCAATAATGTATTATTCTTGCAACCGTGAAAATGTTGAATTCCTAGGAATATGAAGGATGTACTTTTGTGAAATATATTTACTTATCGATTCTAGGAAGGTAAGGAAGTTAGATCTATTTTTTCTTTATATTAGGAATGCCATGTTCTAAATCTGGTTGGTTTTGTCTCTGTGTTTGTTTTTATGGGGGAGAAATCTTTCTCATCTTTAAGATCATGATTGAAAAAGCTGAGAATAAAATGATCAAGTTGTTAATCATGATAATCAAAAGAAATTTGTAGGCAAATGGCAGCAGAGCATTTAACATAAAGCTGGAAAAGAAAAAGACAGGGAGAGTTATTTGTTTGGTTGTTTTTTTAATAGGCTTTTAAAAGGCTGTTAAAGCCTTAATGCCAACTCAGACTCTTGCAAATACAAGGAAATATCTATGGATACAGTCAAAATAGTATCTCAAGTCAGAATGAGTGGTACGTAGAACTCATTCATTGGATTCTTTTTTTGGGGAATGATGATTATACAGAATATAAAGGACATGTATTCGAGAACAAGGTGAGCACATTAGGAGGAGATATCTCCCGTGCTTCTGGCACCGTAATAAAGAATACCTGCTTTCTAAACTTCAAAATAAGTCTTAGAAAGTTCATTCAACCAATCTTTTGGTAACACTGTGGTAGCCCAGCTACCTTAAATGAAGGGCAGCATGATAATTATCTACTCTTTAACCCAAGAAACCCCAAAAGTCTGTAATGCAAAAGCAACAAAGCTGAAAAGTTAATGATCTAATATATGCAGTAGTTATTACTTGTATATTATTCCTAGGCATAAGAAAGAAGCAAAAGAAAGGAAAAAAAGCAAACACAAAAAGCCAACACATGTGCACGACTGAATTGTTCCATATCTCTGTACGAGTTGAACAGCAGACGAGAGAGCAGACTTCTGTCCTCTGCAGCAGCAACCACCTTCCACAGTCACAAGACCAAATTGTTTTGTTCCTGCTCTTTTAATTCAGCTTCTCCAATCTACAACTATTCTACTGACAATAACTGATTTAAAACAGCTGACCTTTTCTAGAAACCTGATTACACACATTTACTCATTGAATTACTGGTATGGGATAAGGATACTATAGTAAAAATAATATAACTAAAGGCTGTATTCTAACAACATTTGCACAAAGGAGCTGAAGTAATACTATTGAGAGGATCACATCTGGGCATATTTACCTTTTGATTTTGCTACCATAACATGTATTTAAAATAAATTTTAAATTTAATTTAATAAAATAAATTTTAAATAAAATTAAAATAAATTTAGACTGTAATAATTAAATACTTAATTTTAATAAAACAAGCATTTATTTCACTAATGGAGTATATTAATGTCCTCTCTTGTATGTTTTACTGATTACTGAAGAGGAAAAGAACTATTAAGTTTTAATTATTGTTACTAGAGCTTTATTAATACAAGGAAATGTTTTGCTTTAAGATACATTGCAAGGTCTGAAGTTTAATTTTGGCATGTCAGTAGAGTAAGGACCTTCCAAAAATACCCATTTGAAACTGATCATATGAAGTTTTCCTTGCTCTGGTGGCTTCCACTTTGCAAATTGAAACATTATACTGTTACTTCAGTATAATGTTATAAAGTAGTAGATACGCAGGGAAGACGGATGGTGTTGTAAATGATTTCTCATACTTTATTAATTTCTAGTTCTTTGTTTTCTTTTGGGTTTTTGTTTGTTTGTTTAGTCTGTAATGTTCACACTTTGAGAAGAGCATGAATTTCTGTATCTCTCTTGTTGCCCACTGAAGTGGGGATGGGGCAAGCCAAGGCCAGTCCAGGACATCAGTCCATGGGTGAAGGTCATGTTCAGACTCAATGAGAATAAACAGACAGAGCCCCAGGATAGCAGGTCCATGGGATGGGCAGGGGATGGGGTGAGGCTGGGATGGGATGTCAGCATGTGGGTTAGACCCTGCTCTGGTCAGACCCCTCCACGGCTGAGCAGGACGGGGCTGGGATGGAGCTGGAGATGAATGTTGCTTCGATGTTGCTGGTGTATAAACTGACAACCCTGGGCTGGACTGCAACAGGGTCCTGGGGCCATGGTCATTCTCAGCTGTAAAAAGCCACTTAAAAAGTAAGAAATGAAAATGCAGTTATCGATCTCTAACAGATCCTTTCTTTGCTGCCTTTGGTGTCTTTAGCATGGGATGTGAGCCTCTTAGCCAAGCCATCTCCCCCTGTAATTGATATTGATCTCACCACTAGGTTAGTCCCTGAACTTGTAACCCTCCTATTTTTATTTTCTATAGAACAAATGGGTACACCCAGAGCAGCTTCTCCTGAGTAAAGCTTTTCTGCAGTTTTGTTTCTCCGCAGGCTTGTAAGCAGTTCGTTTCTCAACTTGTTTGGTTTGATGTATTTCTATTTATTGATTCTTTACAAGTGCATGCTTTCTTGCTCTCCAGAATCGGGCCAGAAGGAAATTCATGCCGAGGCAGGAGCGTAAGATGCTTCCTTTTTGTACTTGTTAACATATTTCAATTTACATGACCACTTTATTTGCAAGTCTTTCCCTGGCAAGCTGTTACTGTTAATTGTTTTTTTTGTTGGTGGTTGGGTTTTTTTTGGTAACATTGATAGACTTCAGTAATCATATATCATGATTTGTACACAAAAATTACTAGATTAATAACTTGTATTTCAGACTACAGCATCTACAACTCTGAGTTAATAGCATAGATGATGGCTTCAAAATACACTTTCTAGTAATGAGTTCTAAAGGTTATATGAATAAACATCTGGTAAAAGACAATAAAAATGTTTCTATAAATATATTTGTAACAAAAGCAAGGCTAATAACAATCTCCATCCTTTATTGCATGCAAGGAGAAACACAGTGCAAAGCATGAGGAAAGGCTGAGGTACTTCATGCCTTCTTTGCCTCAGTGTTTAACAGTAATACCAGTTCACTGGGTACCCAGCCCCCTGAGCTGGAAGACAAGGACAGAGAGCAAAATGAAGCCACATGATCCAAGGGGAAATGGTCAGTGACCTGCTGCACCACTCAGACACACACAAGTTATGTGGGAAGATCAGATACACCCAAGGATACTAAGGGAGCTGGCAGGAGTGCTTACCAAGCCACTTTCATACAGTTATCATCAATCCAGGCTAACCAGGGAGGTCCCAGAAGACTGGAGGTTAGCGAATGTGATGCTCATCTACAAGAAGGGACGGAAGGAGGATCTGGGGAACTACAGGCCTGTCAGGCTGACTTTGATGCCAGGGAAGATTATGGAACCGATTACCCTGAGTACCATCAGTGGCATGTACAGGACAAACAGGTGATCAGGCCCAGTCAGCATGTGAAAGGCAGGTCCTGCTTGACTAATATGATCACCTTCTATACAAGGTGATCCACCTAGTGGATGAGCTAAAGGCTGTGGATATTGTCTGCCCAGAATTCAGCAAATCCTTTTACACTGTTTCTCACAGCATTCTCCTGGAGAAACTGCCTGATTGTGGCTTGGATAAGCATACTCTATGCTGGGTAAAAACCTGGCTGGATGGCCAGGTCCAAAGAGTGGTGGTGAATGCAGTTAAATCCAGCTCCTGGCTTGTCACAAGTGGTGCTACTCAGGACTCAGCATTGGGCCAGTTCTGTTTAACAAGTTTATCAATGATCTGGACGAGGGGATTGAGTGCACCCTCAGTAAGTTTGCAGACACACCAAGCTGGAAAGGGAGCGTTGATCTTCTTGAGGGTAGAAAGGCTATACAGAGGGATCTGGACAGGCTGGATTGATGGGTCAAGACCAGTTGTATAAGGTTCAACAAGAAGTGCTGGGTCCTGCACCTGGGTCACAATAGCCCCATGCAATACAAGAAGTTTGGGGAAGTGTCTGGAAAGCTGCCCAGCAGGAAAAAGACCTGGGAGTATGGGTCAACAGCCAGCTGAGTATGAATGGACTATGTGCCCAGGTGGCCAAGAAAGCCAATAGTATCCTGGCTTGTATCAGAAATGGTGTGGCCAGCAGGTCTAGGGAAGTGATTGTGCCTCTGCACTAGGCACTGGTGAGGCTGCACCTTGAATCCTGTGTTCAGTTTTGGACCCCTCATTTCAAGAAAAACATAAAGATGCTGGAGCATGTCCAGAGAAGGGCAATGAAGCTGGTGAAGGGTCCGGAGCACAAGTCCTCTAAGGAGCAGCTGAGTTCTGAGATTGTTTAGCCTGGAGAAAAAGAGACTCAAGGGAGACCTTATTGCTTTCTACAACTACCTGAAAGGAGGCTGTAGACAGGTGGGTGTTAGTCTCTTCTCCCAAGTAGCAAGTGATAGGACAAGAGAAAATGTCCTCAAGTAGCACCAGGGAATGTTTAGATTGGACACTAGGAGAAATTTCTTTACTGGAAGGATTATGAAACATTGGAACAGGCTGCCCAGGGAGGTGATTGAGTGACCAGCCTTGGAGGTATTTAAAAGACCTGTAGATGTGGCATTTAGGGAAATGGTTTAGTGGTGGACTTGGTGGTGTTAGGTTTATGGTTGGACTCAATGCTCTTAGAGGTCTTTTCCAACATAAATGATTCTACGATTCTATATACTCCAAAGCATACAATAGATATCTTGAAAAATGCAAAAGAAATAATAAAAAAATTAGATGTCTGCTTACACTGACAAAATGCAACAGATTATTGCTGATTAAAACGGAAGTGGCTAAGAACAAAGACTTCCAAGATTAAAAGAATTTCTTTACAAGGAATTTCTCTGAATTAAATAACTGAAGTATAACAAGAGTAATATGGAAAATGATGATGAGAAAAGAAAAAAAAAGAGGGAGAAAAGAGAACAAAAGAGAACCTGTCCTCATTTGTGCCAGAGTTAAAAAGTGTATAAAAAGATCTGCCCAGAAAAATCTCTAATACAGACTTTATCCATCCAGTTTTCACCGTCTGGATTAGTTTTATCAGCAAAATTAATTATTTTAAAAGTACTTATTTATTTCCACTGACAATCAGAGGTGGTGGTGCTCTGTGGAGGCTGAGATAGACATCTTTTTTTAAAAAAAATATAGTTTCTTAGCTGAGATTAAATTTAATTCAGGAGGTAAAATTATCATGAACACTGCCAGGGCAGTCTGAAGGAGACCAATCATGATACAGCAATGTGCTGAGAGGTGTGTCATGATTCTCTGAACACCACTGAAATCTGAAGACCCCAAAATGGTGAAATGGCATATATATTTTATGTGATAAAATATTGTGTTTCATGTCAAAAATTGTCTTATTTTCTTGTACACCACACTATAAATATGTAAGAGAATTTACAGGCAGAATGTTTTAAGTTTTCAGAACATTTTTGACATCTGTAACTTGTTTAATTCATTTGCTTAGCAGGGAGCACATGTTTTTTGTTAATTTTACTTAGCTTAAGATTTCATAGTTATGGCAACTGTGATACTTTGTGTGAAGTATATTTCACTTTTCATCTAATTGTACTTTTCTCAGTATGGGAATCTTCCAAATTTACTTTGGAGTTTAAAACAGATGATTCACTCAGCAGACACACCATACCAACCAAAATGAATATGTAAAAAACCTTTTTGAATGGTAAACAAATGAAAACCAACTAATCAACAAAAAAACCCCACAAAAACCAAACCCCAAATAAAATTTAGCCTATCATTATGTGAGAAAAACTAGGCAAATACAAAGTTTTTGATCAATGAAACCTATAAAAAGGAAAGAACTTTTCTGAAAACAAAGTAGAAACTTCTGGGAAAGAACTTTCGGCTTACTGATAGAGTGAAAATCATACAGGTTTTATAAAAAAAAGATTATTTCTACACTAACAAATTAAATCAAACAACAGCCAAACATTATGATTGGAATGCTTTGAACAAGGTCAGTAAAATATCTTCGAACAGTGGCAACTAACAGTCCTACAGGCAATAGCAGAACATGATTCAAAGAATACCACAGACCAGAAACTATGCCTAGTAGAAAACACCACCAAGGTCATGGTATTAGGGAAGGTCAGGGAAGAAGAATTTAGTTTTACAGACAAGACCTGTGGCATATCAGCTGTCTGCAGTGCCAAAGAATCAGCCTGTTTTATTTAAGAATACAGACCCAGTCACAAGGACTTATTAATTGAATTTCTGTTTGTTATTAGGTTCTCATGTAAAACATTCAGGATTTAATTCATACCTGCAAACTCCTTCAGGATGAGAAAGCCTCCCACTCATGATGCTGTCAGGAGCGGGAGCTCCAAAATGCAGAATAATGTGTGCTCTGACACTGTCAGGAGGAACACTCAAGAGCTTTCCTCAGTGGAAGGGAAGGGAGGTAGCTCTGTTATAGATCAAGTCACAGATAGTTAACATGGTGCATGTTTGAAACTGGCAAGCTAATTTAATTCCTTTATATTTCCCTCCCATATGTATTCATATTACTAAGTATGGATCAAGGCAGATTTATATGTGGTTTGTGCTTTTGGGGATTTATCATGTCCCTTTGGCCTCTTCTCTTTCAGGACACTTCTCTTCAGCACCCTCCTGCCACCCACCCCTCCCCACCAATTTACCTGGGTCGTGTTTTCCAGACTTCATAGTAATTCTCTTGTTCTTCTCTAGATCCTATCCCCTCCCCTCCCCCCACGGCCCTACTTTCTGTAAGTAGCAATCTTTATTGTGTAGTGTTCCTTCAAGGTCCTCAGCAATGCCATGTAGAACAGAGAAACTGCTTTTTATTAACACATACTGTAATACTTCCCCAAATTCCATGCTTTTTCTTTGTTCTCACACACTGTCTAGTATTCATCCTTTTATCAGTCTAATCCCCAAATCCTTTTTGCATGCACTGTTCCCAAGGCAGCTTTTCCATTTTTGGTAAATTGGCATTTAATTTCTTACTTTAAACCTGTCACTTGCCTTTGTTTTATTTCATAACTTCTATTTTGGATGAAGCCTTTAGTTTTTCAATAACATTTTGACTTCTGAAAGCATTCTCAAAATCTTTGATACCATTTTTCAGCTTTATAGCCTGGAAAAACTTTAAATATGAGTCTTCGACATCATTCACCTTGAAAAATCCAAAGACATGTGACATGGGGAAGACCTCATTGGAACTCCCCTCTAGATGCTCTTCCAGTCACATAGGAAGATTTGATGATACCTCATAGACTATGCATCCATACAGTGGTGATGACACATCTTTTTTTTACATTACCTGCTTATGAGATCTTAAATTTAAAAAAGATCATAAATCTAAAGTCACCATACAGAAGGGATTATAAGCTTCTTACTGGTTCATTATGAACCAAAATTAGGAGGTAGCTTTTGTAAACTAAACATTCCTGACAAAGAAGTGGAATTAAGAGAGTAAGCAGAAGCAACCCGTAATAAATCCTTTCAAAAATAACTGATTTCAACTGGAAAAAAAATAAAACAAGAAAACATATAATCTCCTGCATTAGACAATGAGAAAATTAAGATTTTCATGAATACTTTTAAAGTGACTTTAAATATAATTTTCAAGTTTACTGTTTGCCACATATAAGCTGTAAAACTATGCTTACGGAAGCTTAGTTCTACAGCAAGTATTTAATAGAAATTTGTTTGTTGGATTATTTGTTATAAATGTCATGGTTTTAAAGAATTTTCCAAACCAAAACTTTAAAATATTAAGTATGAGTTTTTCCAGTCATCCAAAGCAAAAAATGTGTTTATCCTCAGAGTTAATTGTTCAGCATTTAGATCAGTATTTGGGGAGATAGGAAGGTAAGCTGTATTAATACTTGATTTCTTTTAAAAACATGATCTAACCCCAGGACCAGTTTAAAGGGCAGCAGATAGTAGAAATGATAAAATTGAGATGGCTTTTTCCTTAGCTTGCAAAAAATATGATACATTGTCAAGAACATAATAGGAAAGCAAAACCCATAATTGTATCCTTGGACTCAAATACTCGACATTTTTGCAAATAAATTAATCTTTGCTGCTGCAAATTCATGCTTACTGAAATTAATATAAGAACTTTAGGCTAAAAATTAAGTAGTTTTTCATTAGGTGTAGGGACCTTAGTATCTTTTAGTTAAAAATAATGTGCTTAAAGGTCTTAGTGAAAAGCAGATATTAAAAAAGACAGAAAACAGCAACGAATAATTCTAATGTTTAAGAACCAGCCCTTGCAAAAAATCACATTTCTCTAAATAACATATTTGGTTTAATTGAATTAATGTTACATGAATTTTGTTTTTTTCCAGAGGGAATATACATATGTTATCAGAGTCCAATGTTCTCTGACCAGGTTCTTTTAGATATTCCACACAAGGAAGGTTTAAGGTTTTAACACCAGATTTACTTATTTGTAGATACCTGATGCTTCACTCGATTTAGTAGAGTGATAACAGCCATGTAGTGAAATCACAACATAAGCACTATATAGCAATTGTAATATGCAGTTAGATCACAATATAAACATGATTCCCATTACCAATCTCTGTATACTCACTATCAAGACACTGGGCAGCCTCAGTCACTGGGAAGGTATACATAGATTCAAGCCTGTTGCTCTCTACAAAATTGATTTTCTTGGTCACTCAGTTTTTTCTTATTCAGGTTCAGCTGTGACATGCATACATTTCTCCTATGCTGGTCTGGCTCAGTCAGGAAGACATTCACAGCTTTTCTTGATTAATTCAGGGAAGGATGTTTACACAATCAAATGATCCACCCAAATTCTAAAAAGACAGCTGACGCATTTATCTAAAGCAGTGGTTTTTTGGCTACACTCCGGTCCCCTTTGTGTTGAGATAAGTTAATCTTTCTTTACAGCAGCTGTAATCAACTCCCCATATTCTACCTTGAACTTCACATATGCATCATCTCTGCTCATCTCTGAGACTTCTTACACGGTACGGTTGGGGTTTTTTGATCAGTCACATCTGTATATAGCTGTGTTTCTGTGAGTAGTTTTATTACTTTGTTGGGAACAATGTTGATAATGTGTTTTGCAGCCATGATACTTAGGCTTGATGTGCACGTGAAAAGCTTTTGTCTTAGTATTCATACTTCAGTTTCCCAGTCATACAGTTTTTACGTGTAATATAAATAATTTTGACAGGATTTTGAGAATATGAATATCAGAGATTTATAGAATTAAGTAGTACAGTTGAAGAGTGTGAACACTGTAAGTGTAGGACTAACAATGAATTGGACATTACTGTTATTCAGATGAAGAAAATACGGCCTCAGAGAGGGACCTTATTGCTCTCTACAACTACCTGAAAGGAGATTGTAGACAGGTGGGTACAGGTCTCTTCTCCCAGATAGTAAGTGACAGGGCAAGAAAAAATGGCCTCAAGTAGCACCAGGGGATGTTTAGATTGGATATTAGGAAAAATTTCTTCACTGACAGGGTTGTCAAGCATTGGAATAGGCTGCCAAAGGAGGTGGTGGAATCACCATCACTGGAGGTGTTTAAAAAGTGTGTAGATGCAGTGCTTAGGGACATGGTTTAGTGGTGGGCCTGGCAGTGTTAGGCTTACGGTTGGACTTGATGCTCTTAAAGGTCTTTTCTAACCTAAATGAGTCTATGATTCTAAGACTCAGCTTGGAGAAATGAATGTAACTTATTGCCATTTAGTAACAGAATAGGATAGTGAGAAATAAATATAAAACTAAAAGCACTTTCCTTGCAGCTCTCTTCCTTCCCAGGCTCAACTCCTGACTCTTCTACCTCTTACCCTACCGAGTGGCACAGGGGGACAGGGCATGTGGGTTGCAGTCAGTTCATAAGGTGTTGTCTCTACTGCTCCTACCTCCTTACATTGTTCCTCTGTTCCAGCATGGGGTCCCTCCCTTTACAGTCCTTCACAAACTGCTCTAATGTGAGTCCCTCCCACAAGCTTCATGAACTGCTCCAGCATGGATCCTTTCCATGGGTACAGTCCTTCAGGAACTGACTGCTCCAGCGGGGGTTCCCTGTAAAGTCACAGGTCCTGCCAGAAAACATGCTCCAGCGTGGGCT
Source organism: Falco rusticolus (assembly GCF_015220075.1). NCBI lineage: Eukaryota > Metazoa > Chordata > Aves > Falconiformes > Falconidae > Falco > Falco rusticolus. The sequence continues at coordinate 51,558,790 of NC_051188.1, read as the reverse complement.
CCTTTTCATGGGGTCACAGGTCTTGCCAGGAGCTTGCTCCAGTGTGGGGTCTCCCCAGGCTACAGCTTCCTTCAGGGCATATCCACCTGCTCCAGTGTGGGGTCTTGCACAAGCTGAAGGTGGATATCTTTACTACCATGGACATCCATGGGCTGCAGAGGAACAACCTGCTTCACCATGGTCTTCACCATGGGCTGCAGGGGAATCTCTTAACTGCTCAGAGAACTGTATGACATAGATGCATGTCAAAATCCTGTGAGCCTAAATTTTAATTGTACCAGATATCAACTTACACCAGATAAAGTATGTCTTGACTGAGGTCATCCAATGTTGTTCATTTCTTATATCTACAGGAATAAAAAAAAAAGCTCTGTTAAAATTTCTAACTCTGGAGAATAGATTGAAATGCACACTTTTTCATATAGAGTAGTAAAAAGTTCTTTTACGTTGAAGTTTAATTTTGGTGCAAGTAAAATATGATGATATTTCACTGCATTTTCAAATGAAGAGTTATTTAAAATAGGATATTGTAGTGTTAAATTATATATTTTCTTGCTAGTTTTGAGAACTAACAAAGAACTAATGAAAACCTAAAGGCTATTCTCATCATAAAAGCCATTCTCATCAGCTAAAGAATAGCTATATATTTTATAAAAAATTGTTAGGACCAAGTTATACCACTGATTCCTGATGCCAAGGGGTTGTTTGGACTGTTAGAGACTAAAAATCTAAAAAAAAAATTATATGCTTTGAATTCTATTGGGGTTCATCAGCCCAACAGCTTAAAAATATGATATGTTGTCTAAATTATGCATTGCCTATTTATAGACATAAAATATTTCATTGGACCAACAAATAAGGTTTGAAATAATAGACAAACTTTTAGTTACTTGAAAAAGTTACTATGTTTGTGAAGGTTGTTAAGGAGACAATTCAGGCTAGGTATCTAAAGGGCAAAAATCCTATAGGTATGTTCCAAAATTAGTTTTGAAAAAATTGTTTTGACGGTTCATGTACTCAGATTTTCTGAGCAGAATTTTTCTGAGCAGAAATGGAGAACACCTGTTGACTTTTCTGCTGTTTTTGTGTACCTGAAGTCATACAGCAGATTCCACTGCAGGAAATCTCCAGCACTGCTATTGTTTTGTAGAGGAATCTAGTTTTTGTGTGAATTTGATACAGTATTATGTTAGCATGCTACAAAGCATACTGTAATTTTTTCACTTAATATTGGAAAATTCTGAGCATTCAGATTCCTCAAAGTTTTACTAATATTAATAAATTAGATCTATAAAATCACTAAGTGTTTATTGCTTTAAGTGCATATGTAGATGATTGCTTTGATTTTGATCATTGTAGTAATTCCAGTGCAACATGCTTTGTGAACTTACTAAAACACTTTACTGACCCAGAAATCACCTAAGTTTTTTGGTCATTCACCAGCCTTTGGTTTTTGCTGCAATAAACATATCTGCCATCCTGACTTGACATTTCTGCTTTTGGTTAAACAGGAGGATTTTCTGCAATTGCACTAGTGAGTTAGCCAATAATGCCATGTCTTTTCTTCAAAATCTGTGTTTTACCTTCCATGTCAGGACAACCTAGCACTGCTGCAGATAGGTAGCTAAACTGAGCTGTAATAACATTCTTCCCAGAGCCCAAGGACTGAAGAAATATTTTGCATTAATCATAGAATTTTTATAAACAAGGACATTAAATAGGTTACAGGTGTCTTTTGTGCTTCAGTTGGGTGCCTTCAGTAACAACCAGTTACTGTGACTCATTTATTATATCTTTCAGTCCATATTCAAATACACTTCCTAAATGTAGCATAGTGCTAAAAACCACAAGTGCTTCAATAAATCTTCAAACTGTTCATGGAATGAAATACTATTCAGTTTGGAGAAAGAGAGAAATCTTTTATATATAGTCTCCATCCATTCAGTTACATGAAGAAAAGGTTTTTCACATGCTGCACACTTCACATAGATTTCTTCAGGGTGGTTGTTTTCTTGCTTTACTTGTTAAGATAGATAGTGATTATAGATAAGAATTGGGTACATTAAACTTTTGTTTTATATAATCTTATCTTCTTTTATACTCATTATAAAAATTTAAGATTTGCTTCTCCCCCTCTGCATTTTTTTTCCAAAGTCTATTCCATCATATTGAGTGTAGGTATCAGGGTTTCAGTAGTGTGGGTTTCAGGGGTGGCCTCTGCGGGAGGAGGTCTGGGGCTGCCCCATGCTAGACACAGCCAGTTCCAGCCTGCTTCAAAATGGACCCACCACAGGGCATGGCTAAGCACATTAGCCAAGATGGAGGCACTGCTGGGGAAGCATATTTAGGGAAAGTCAGAAAGCAATTAACAGGCAGAAGAGGATGGGAAAAAAGAAAAAAGAGTGAGAAACAGCAGAAGAAACACCACATTCAGAGGAGGAGGAAGGGGTACTCCATGATACCAGAGCAGATATGCCCCATGCAGTCTATGGAAGAGACCAAGTCCATGCTGCAGTCCATTGAGGACCCCTTGCTGGAGCAGCTGGATATTCTTGAAGGAAATGTGGCCCAGGAAAAGCACATACTGGAGAGGAAAGATGTGAGAAAAAAGGAGCAGCAGAGAGAAACTTCTGTGTGCTGATCATACCACTCCCCTTCACCCCCAGGCTCCCTGTGCTATTCAGAGGGAGGTAGGGGAGTCTGGAGTGAAGGAGCATAAGCCTGGGAAATGGTGGAAGAAAGGTGTTGGTTTAATATTTGTCTTTCTCTTTCTCTTTCTTACTGCCTGAATCTATTTTAATCACTAGTAAACCAATTTTGCCCAAGTTGAGACTTTTAAACCTAAAACGGTAATTAGTAAGTAATCTCCCTGCTTTTCCCTCAACTGACAGATTTTTTTTTTCCCCCCTTTCCTTTTTTTGCCCTGGAGTATGGATGGCAGGGATTAAAAGCAAAGGAAATATTCATTTTCTATAGTCAGCATCTACAAAACACTTAGTGTATCACTATAAACCTCGTTTTTTAGGTAGACAGCATGAGTAATTTTCCAGATGTTTAGTGTTTCTTTATTACCCACTCTTATGTTTTCCACAGGTTTTAGTGACATCGTCAGTCTGCCATAGACAAGCACGTAATTTGGAAAATTTCACTTTGGCATTTTAAGGTCATATATCCCTTTCATGTGTTCAGAGGAAAGTATACATGAAAACAACACATTAACAAATTAGGAATACTTGTACTAGATTTTTTTTAATATATAGTTAATAATTTTTACTATATCTCCATTACCACAGAGTAAGCAAACATGCTGGCCTGCATACTTGCCTGCTTCCCTCTCTCTCTTTTACTCATTCCCTTCCTCCTACAATTCTTCCCTTTTTTCCTTCTTTCCACATAACTGAGGACAAATCTATGTTAGTTTATTCAGAATGCACATAATGTATGAGAGCAAAGGTAGCTTCTTTACCCTGGGTTTATGCAGAATACCGGAATACTGTCTAAAGGAGAGGTCATTTATATTTCATATTTTAACATAACGCAAAATAATATATTGAAATTTATAAAAGTAGCATTTAGGCTGATTGTAAAGAATAATTACATGGTCAAGACAACCTTCTGTAGGAGGAACAACTGCCTAAGGTGAAAGGCTCAATACCTAGTTAAATTCAAATCTTATTTACAATGTGGTATTAAATGAAGGAATTTATACTAAATAGTTACTAAAGCCATAAATACCTGAAAGCTCTATCATTCATGATCACTGTAAAATATATATAGAATATTTTTCATTAGTGTAATAGAGGTTGTGATTTTTGTCATAAGCCCCTAAAATAATGGGTTTAATACCCCCAAAAAAGATAAGAGAGACAATACTTAAGGAGACTGTTAACCTTACGTATAAATCATCTTACTCACAAATAAAACAAAATAAGTTGTATCAGATGAAAAGAAAAACATAGGGGTTTTTAGGGCATCTTCCAGTGTACTTAGTTTTACTATTTTTTGGTCATATAATTATGTTTTCAGGGTTTGAAAAATATGAAATTCAGGTTTTGAAAAATAAGTAAAAATAAGGTTTGATTTTGCTTTCTGAAAAAGTAATTGCTTTTAACAGTTCTCAAGGTTTTTATAAATAATGCAGCTGTCCTCAACTGTAATGCAAACAGATTGAAAGACTATTACTGTATACTACAATTATTATGCATTAAACTAATATTACTGTGCCACTTAGCAACTGTTATTTAGTAATTTATATTTTAATATAATTAAAACCAGGTCTGTGCCTTGTTAACTGCCCTTCAGGTATTTGTGGGCCATTTTTAGACCATGCCTTAGCCTTCTCTATACAACACTGAAAAAGACCAGCTCCCTCAATGTCTGTTTGTATTGTCTGCCTTGGTAGCCTTCTCCAGTTTCTCCACACTCCTTTTGTTCAGGAGGACCCAAAACTGCATACAGTATTCCAGGTGCAGCCTCACCAGGCCTGAGCAGAATGGAATAATAACTTTAATTCTGCTGATCATACTTCCCCTAATGTAGCATAGCAGGGCAAGATTTCCTTCATTTGAGATAAAAGCACAATGCTCTCATATTCATACAAGAGGCTCATGTTCAGCCTGGTTTCTGCTGTGTCTCCCTTGCCCTTTCCACCAGGACAGCTGTTCAGCCAGGTACTTCCTGGACTCACCTGCTGGTATGTGGCTGTATTTCCTCTCAGGTGCAGATCTTTGCATGACATTTCTATTGGCCCACAGCTCATATTTATGACAGTGTCTGGAATGAGGGTCTACTATGTGGAATATTAAACCTCTCCTTTCACTCACATTGCTTATTGTTCTCAATTTTGCTGAGGGTTCATTCTGTCTCCTCATGCTCATGAAGATGAGGTAGTTGCTATCTATTGCCTGTCTATGGGTAACAAAGCCATTGATTATTAACATTTGATGCTCCAAACTCAAGGTCTTTCTCTAAAATTCCTAATGTTAGAGTGGATTGAGGGCCAAGTCCACTGTATAGAGACATTGTAAATTCCTGATCTGAAATAAATTTCTTGATATTTTTAGCACAATGCCTAATAAATGTCCCTGGCCTACAGCTAATACCTGCTCTTCCTTTGTACAGTTATGAGGAAGGGTATTTGTATGGACATCAAAGCAGAATGAAAAAGACCTACCAGAAGTACTGACAAAGGACTGCAGACCTGGAAGGAAGTATGACCTACAAACTCGTGTTGACCAGAAGTCTGTGAGGTAATCAGAAGATAAGGCTCTGGATCATGTGTGTCTGCAGAAAAGGTCACTGATTTTAAGATTCAGTCTGACCTTATGATCCTTATTAACATTATCTTTCATCTTTGCCACAATGTTTATGCTGTTTCATTGGCCTTTTTTATTTTTGTCCAGTTTTAGGCTATGGAAAGAGTAGCTACTGCTTGTTATATCCATGAAAACCAAAACCAATGCAATAAATACTGTTTGTTTCCCCCAGGCATGCCTGGAAAATGAGAATCCTCCTCTTACAGTGCCCTGCTCATCTATCTGTTTAAAGCCATGAAGCTACAAGAGATAAGAGCAGTTAGGTGTTAACATTTCTCGTACATTCCACACAGCAATCTCTCCTTGGAATTTAAGATTCATTTTCTTCACAGCACTTAGAAATCTTTTTTAAAATTGCTGAAAAATAGGCCAATTTGTCTGAAAGACAGAAGAGAGGAACAGAGGGTTCTTTGGAAATCTGAACATCAGTACATAGTGAAAACTACAATATACTCTTGGGAGAAATAGATTCATCTGCTCTTAGTTCTTATGTGCTGAAATAATAGAAATGACATCTAGTGTCTGACATATGTTCCAGACGCTGTCCAGGACGATATTAATGAGCACAAAACAAAACGTTCATTATCTCTTGAACTTGCAGTAGGTCTACTAGGTTAGTCAACCTTTTCATAACAGCCAGTGTGCTGTTGTGTTTTGAATTTGTAACAAAACCAGTGTTGACAGTACACAAGTTCTTTAGCTATTGCTGAAATGTGCTTACACAGCATCAAAGACTTTCTGTTTCTCACTCTACTGCACCAGTAAGTAGGCTGAGGGTGTGCAAGAGGATGTGAAGGGAACAGAGCCAGGACAGCTGACCCCAACTGACCAAAGGGATATCCCATGCCATATGACATCATGCTCAGCAGTGAAAGCTCAGAAGGAAGGAAGCATGTTTGTGATTATGGTATTTGTGTCCATTATGGATGCTGAAGCCCTGCTTTCCACGAAGCAGTTGGACATCTGCCTGTTGCTAGGAGTGAATTAATTCCTTTTTTGATATGCTTCATATGTGAAACTTTGCTTCACTTATTAAGCTGTCTTTATCTCAACCCATAAGTTTTCAGCTCTTGCTTTTCCAGTTTTCTCCCCCATACCGCTGCTGGAAGATTGAGTGACTGACTGGGTTGGGGCTTAGCCTCTGGCCAGGGTCAGCCCACCACAGTGGTTCAGGAAGATATTTTCTTTGAAATGTGTTGTATTTAAATGCATTTAATTAAGCATATTATAATAACACAAAAGAAAAAACTCTATACTGTAGATTAGGATAGATGAAATATCTAGTTCTATAACATTTTGTTTGATGTAGGATTCAGTAGAAGTAGTGGTAAAGAAACTTTCTAAGAATTTTTGAAAACAAACTTTAATATATCCAATATAAAATGTAAGTACTTTAAGGTATATATTTCAGGGTTGAAATTAAGGAGTATATAAAATGGTTATACCTGGTTTTAACAGGTATTTATATTCACTGTTTATTAATTTTATTATTTTTAACTGAAAGTTGGCTATTTTCTTTTTATAATCCCAGTTAACTCATTACAGTTCCTTAACTGATGTGCATGCTTTTCTGTAATTTTTTTCATATCATTTAACGTATTTTTATTTTGTTCTCTTCTTCTATCCATTATATTTTCTATCCCAATTTTTAAAAATCTGATTCCCAACATTAATTTTTCTTTCTGTGTCGTTAACCTTTATATTTAAATCCTAACTACTAGTAGTTAACAAAACCATGAGAGTCCAAAATAAGCATTGAATTGTCAATGAGGAGCTTCAGGCACTGAAAATTAAATCAACATAGGATCAAAAGCAAAAATGTGTAACAACTTAAGGTAATGTGAAAAGAACAAATTAGTCGTAATGATGTTATTAAATATTCTTTCCAGATTAATACTATAGCAATAGTAAGGAAAGATATAATATGAAGCAACATGTGCAACTACAGCACCTACATACTAGATTATGAAATGGATTACATGGTGGATTATGAGACATCATGGGGATGGTCAGATGTCTTTACATAAGCAAGAAGCATGTTTCTTGTAGAGGGACGTTGTGTAACCCATTGTTCTTCAAATGTGCTGTGTAGTCAGAGCTGAAAGATTAACATCCCGATATCCCTAATGCTGAAACCAGAAACCATTGCCTCAGAGAAGTTAACACTTGCCAAACTTTGTAAAATGTCATCAACAGTATCCTTCTGTCCCTCTAACTGCTAAGGCTTTATTTACATATTTACTAATTTAATTTGAAAATTACATATTTGGGTTTGGGTGGCTGGAGTTCTTTACCTTCTGTTTAGTGCGTTAAGATGTAACAGGAACAAGTTTTCAACCTTTTCTCATGAACTCCAGAACTATTAGTTTCTAGTTCCAATAAAGATAAAATTCTTATGAACTGAGACCATTATTTGGTCTACCTACTGGTTTTACCCCCTGATTGCCCAGAGGAAATTAAATCACAGATTACTGAGATCCATCCTGTGTGCCCAAGGGTACTTCTAAATACCCCACTTCTTCAGCCTGTCCTCCCCACTGCTGCTTCTCATCTATGAGAAAACTGCTTCTGTACATATGTAAATATGAGTGTGTATGGGTGTGCACATGTACCTATACACATACACAGATACATACACATAAGCCGATTTCAGCTTCTATCTTGATACAGAGATCTCTGGGTAGTCCAAATAACATTTAAGATAGTATTTGTCTGTGTAATCTTTTTGTATCCTCTGATTTCCACATCTGAAGATAATTACTTGTGCCTCTTTAAAATAACACTTTAGAGAGATTGTTCACTTATTCTCTTGCCCTGGTTTAGGCTGGGATAGAGTTAATTTTCTTCTTAGTAGCTGGTGAAGTGCTGTGTTTTGGATTTAAGATAATGGCTAACAAGATGACACTTAGCTATCATTGCAGGGGTGAAGAAGAGTTATGAGACAGTTCTGCCATGACAAAGCTGAGGAGTTAAGTAACACTATGAAACTGAAGTTCAGGAGGGATTCACCTCAAGATTAAGACAGCTCAAATCATGTTTCTATTGTAGGAGTCTACAAATGAGCAAGATGGCTAAACTTCCAATGTAGCCAAAGGTGGACAGTACATTTGCCAAGATGTAGATATTTTTAAATATCATTTGGCGCTCCTAAAGTCATCCTGCCTGGCCTCCAGCTGCTTCTCTAGAAGGCGGGTTTCCCCTGCATCATCTTTCTTATTTGCCTGTGCCCTGCAGTTTCTTGAATATTTTGTAGCATCTCAAATGGTGCCAGATGGCCACGTTTAAGCAAATGGACTGAGCCCTGAGTCTCTCCTTCAGTATGTTGAACCACTCCCTAAATTCCTTTGCATGAACAAAATCTTAAGGGCTTTTTCTGTCTTTTGCTGGTTTACTGTTCTGCAGGAAGCAGTTTAAAATCAATGCAATTATTAACAGTAGTATTTCTTCTGCTTTTAACTGTATCAGTGAATGCTCTATACTGAAAAAGTCAACAGTTATTTTTCTGTTTTCCTATTGGCCTTAAAGCTACCTACCTAAAGATTATATAACTGTACCAACTGTAACAAAGTAAGAGGGTATCAGCTGCACTGATGTTTCTTCAGAGGCACAAGGATGATATTTCTTTGGAGGAAAATTTGAAAATAGGCAAGCTCCTTTTTCAATTCAGAGATTTCTAAATGAGTTTAGGTGTTTTGCTTCATGTCATGGCTGGAAAATTGTCAATATGTATAATAAAGGATACATAAATAATCTTATAAGGTGAACATTTCACTAGTAGCAGCTATAAATATTTTAAAAGAAAAATAGGAAACAAAACCAAATTGAAGTCACTGATTTCATAGCATTAATATATTACTTCAAAACACGTCACATAAACAAAGAAACAAGACTGGTTTATGATGTTCTACCAGTGAATATGTGTTGCCTTTTTATTAGTATTAACACTAGATATACATTGAAAAGATAGCCTGTGTTTTTATGACTGCAGACTCAATACCTTCCTGTTGTCCCGCTCTGCTGGCAAACCAACAGACCATTTCTGTTATAAATCACTCTAAACCAATTTAATATTAGTGCAGCTACAATATAAAAGGCTCTATTAATGCTTTTCATGTCATCAGACATCTTTGCCACCAGCAGGCTTACAAGGCTGGATTACTAATTTGAATGTAGAGACTGTCAGGACAATGATAAATGAAGCCCCCCGTTACAGTGAATGACGTTATTAAACCAACCAAATTATGACTTCTAAAGTTAGTGGAAATCTTTTAAATATACTTATGAACACGCATAAGTGGAAATCATTGAAAATAGATTGGTAAAACATTTTATCTTAAATTTGTATCTAAGAAAGAATATGTATCCAGTAAGCAATAGAGATATCACATGAAATGAATAATTATAAATACAATATATTTAAAATCATTGTTGAAGCAGTCTGTGGCATGCTTCTAATGTGGAAACTGAGGAAAAATATGCAGCAGCGTGTGCAAAAAAGGTTTTCTTATTAAAGATTTCTTTCAACAGTGAAGTGAGTGTAGGTGTGGCTGTGGCTTGTTATGAGAGTGGGAGAAGGCTACACGATGAATTAAATTAATGGAGAATTAAGGTAACAAATCATGTCTCTGAAAAGTGAATAAATGAAAGAGCAACCATAACAGATAAACATTTTGTAAATATTACTGAGGCACATTTTAACAGGCAAGTTAGAAATTATTTTCTATGTATAATTTTTTGTTTAACACAAGACCTTTTTTTGTCAGGATTTGCTTTTGGTTTTGGTGGAAGTTTCTTTGATTTTTTTTTTTTAATTTATTTTTAAATTTTTGTTGTTGCTGTTGTTTCTTTAGTTGGTTTTGTTTGTTTTTTGGCTTTGTTTTTTTAACATGGTCCAGACGCTTGTCACAGCTGGCCTAATGAAAGCACCCTTTGGTAACTCTTTGGGCTTAAGCAGGTTATTAAGTAACTCTGGACTTAAGCAGTCCAGAGACAGCACTGTCAGACTTACTGATACAGCTATACGAATCCTATAAAATTTAAATAACACCTTTTCAGTGGCTTTTGGTTGTGTCAAAATGGCCACATAGTCGTGTTTCCTGTACATTTGCCATGACTATTTCAATAATCAAAGTGATATATTGTACCCATTGCTATCTTACATCCACATCTCCTTTTCAGTAAGTTGCTCATAATATATTCTTCAGCAACATGTACTTAATAGAATAAAATCTGTAATTGTTACTGCATATCATGAAGTATTAAGAAGTTTGGATATTTTACAGAGAGGCTTAAAGGGAGGTCAAGCTTTGCAACATCTCACAAGTGCTTTGTATAACAGAATATCTATTAGACTTGGTAATAGGTAAAAGCATTTAATAGGAAATAGGTAAAAATAAAATACACAGATAGAACTTTTAAACGTCATCGGTAGTATCAATCTGTTGGAAATTTTCTCTTTTACTTTTTTATTTATAATACAAAATAAACCAGAATCACAAAGACTTGGTAGCATGTGGGCCATTAGTTAGGTATTCATCTCATTTAGTTTAGAAGCACTAAAGTAGGGAGCCTTAGTGCCTTATGTTCCTTCTGCAGTCAGTGAAAATCCAGAATACAGGTGTGGGATATCTCAGCAAGACATTTACTATCAGGTGGAATCATTCTCCTTAAAGGGGCTTTTGCAGTCAGTAATTAGATTCACTTCAAACATGATTGAAAAAATAGTATAAATGGGAATTAGGCATTCACGATTATGACCTTGTCATGAATATTATTTTATACTATAAATAACTCCTGTAATTAGAAACAATATGAATTTTATTTAGCCTGATATTAATAATGCAATATGTCTTCCTTCTTGTTGAATGCCTAAGGGAGAATTTGGGGTTTGAAGACACAAAAAGTGAATGCAATTGAGCTCACTTGGCAATAAAATTGTGAGGCCTCACATACCAGTGCGTTAATTTCAAGTTCTGAGGCAGCTTGCTCCAGGGCCAAGTATGAAGTACAAAAATTCATAGGTAAAACAATTTCAAAGTGTAAAAGTTTTGTTTTCCTTTCCTTGACTGAGATAATGGGGGAGGAAAAAAATCCTCATAAAATGAAATTAGTTCAATGACAACTTTTCCTGATAAATATTTTGTATGATAGCAATATGCAATGCATTTCAAGTGGTGAAGTTAAAATAACAGCAATTTCAAACCCCCTCAGTTACTCAATAATTTGTGAGGTTATTTGTGTTATGTTGCTTAAAATTAATGTAATAGCAAACATTTATATACTTTACTATTTCCATGTATTTTTTTGTTTGTTTAATGTTATAATGAGAAAAATTAATGAGTAAAAAGAACACAGCCTCTCAGCTGTACAAAGGGGTTCCTGCAGACCTCATTATGTTTGCAGTATTACACTGCCTGCACTGAACACAATCAAAGACACACAATGCTAGCTGGCTTTTATAATACTTGTAAAGAACAATCCAAGCTCTCAAAAGTGTAGCTGGCAACTTTGTAAAAACCTAACACTGTGTTTGTAGTGTTTCCTTCATAGTTATTCAACAAAACAGTGCTTTCTAAAAAATAGCTAGCAGCTAATTATGTTACAGCTGCCCTATTTGTCACTGTGAAATTAGTATTTTCGCTGTATTGTAGTTCATAAAGAGGGCAACTGTCCTCTCCTACATACTGTTCAAAATCAAATGCAAAAAAACCCAACAAACCAAACATGTTTGATGTATTTTAAACATTAAAGATTACAACTGCTTGAATAATACAGAAATCACCTTTAAATAGATGCGTTTGGATTCTGCTTAGACATTTTTGTACATTTCCTTGTTCATATTCTGAATAATCCTATATAAACACTCTGTTCTCACAAGTGTTTAGGTAATTAATATTCTCATTAAAATATTCATTTTTCATGTGGACAGCTGCATTCTTTTTTCATTTGTTACTCATCATTCATTTGCTTGTTTTCCCATTTTAAGACTTTTGGTTATGTTATCACAAAAAAGATTGTGTCAGCTAGTGAGCTGTACTGCACTGAAATGAAAAATGGCAGTAGGGAATAACTACAGAAGTCTAAGAACACTCACAGTCTGCATTTGATTTCATTTTTCCATGGGAACCATTCACAACAAAATAATACATTTATAGAAACCTGTACTCGTTCACAAATAATCTGTTATCATAAAAATGCTTTATTTTGTCAGATAGCTTAGTTACAAAATAGCTTGACAGTTTCTTGGTTTATTATGCCTTTGGTCATGAAAAAGCTCCAAAGGCTGATTGTCAGGATTTACTTTAAATATATATATCTATATAATCTTATGTATTTCAAATGGCTTGTGGGGGCAAGGAAGAAAAAAAATTGCAAACCCAAACACATAAACACACCTGATAATTTTAATTTCTCTCTGAGCTGGAATAAGTTCTGACAGAATTATTTACAGTCAGATTCTGTTAAAATTAAAAATGGTCATCAGCTTCTATCATGTTTGTGAAAATATTCTTTTCTAGCATGGTATTCTTCCCAATCACCATTAAGACACTAAATAAGAAACTAGATGATGCAAATGGCAGAGGTGAATTTTATCCTTCCATTTATCATATAAAGGTAATGTCCTGATTAAAGCATTAGTACAGCATGAAGAAAGAAAAAAAAAAAAAACGAAAAAGAAAAAAAAAATCCTTTTTGAGGGGTTTCTGTACCTTGCCATATTGGGAAATTTTGGAAACAACTCCTGGTTATATCAAAGAATTTTGATTTCCAGAGAGGTGAATTCAATTAATAGAATTTCTGTCACAGATGGCAGTATGCATTAGGTATGGTTGTTGAAGAGATGAAACATCGTGCCTGATTATCTTTTATTCAGAGGTTGAAAAGGCCTGAGAAAATTTTTAGCACACACAACCCAACTACACACAGCCATTTCAAGTGTTATCCTTCTTCCACAATCCTCCACTAAAGTGCTACCTTCAAAACTCTCAAGTGGCAAATCATCATTAACTTTAGCAACCTGATGGATTTATGGAGCAGTTCTTTGTAAAGCTGAAGCAAAATATTCAAAGCTTGTACCTGTTCAGGAAGGTTACTTTCTGCTCCTGAAATACAAGTATAACAGGACAGGTTGCTGATGTTATTTATGTCTTATCTACACTAAAAAACCCCTGGCATTAATTATAAATATGAACCACCCTATAGAGATATAGCATTTGCGGTCGGAAGGAGTTAACCTGCTGGTTTACTTTTATTACTTCACTAAAACATGCAGAATGAATTAACCAAAACTTTTTTTTTGGCTAAGCAACATTCAGCCTGGGAGATCTGCCAGTAGTTGCTGCCCTTTAATTCAGCCAATTCAGCTGCCTTCAGAGTTTGCTCTTCCAAGCCATACTTTCTCAGCCTCATAACATTGCACTGGAAGTCCATCCTAAAAGCCTTAGAAAAGTCAGGGTATATATGTTGCACCTACTGCTCTCGTTCACAGAGGCAGTTGGTTCGTCATCAAAGGCATTGAACTTGGTCAAGTGTGATTTTGCCTTGGTAAATTCATGCTGATTGTTCATGATGACCTTCTTGTTCTTTCCATATTTGAAAGCATATTCCAAGAGGACATGATCTATGTTCATTTTAGGGTTTAAGGAGGCTTTCATAGCTTATAGCATCCTGAGTCCTCCTTCTTGCCTTTCTGAAGGATGTGTTTATATGCCTTTTTTTCAGCCTCCAAGGGTCTCTCCTTATGTCCAGGATTTTTCATATAAGGGAAGGGGATACAGTTGTAAAAAATCAATGGATAATGGATAGGATACCTGTTCCTAGACAATAGATACTTAGTCAGAAGAGGAAAAAAAACACATAATGATGGCTACATGAATTATTACTAGGATTTATTATCAGTCACACATGAAAACAAGTATAATTGTTCTACAAGATTTGCACTTGGCCTAGAAGTGAAAAAGGAGAAATTATTTGGATGGACAGATAGAGATTTAAACATCGTGAGTTGGAACAAAAGAATAATCTTAACAATACAGAATCAAAGATGGGTATCCAAAACTGGAGAAACTGCTCACTGACATGAAAAGGAATTTGAAATATATCTTTATCTATGTAGGGACTGGTAAAATTTAGTGAGAAATTAAAGGAAATCCTAAGGAAAAAAAAAAAAAAAGAAAAAGTTTTGATAGTCTGTTGTGAAATAAAATAGATTAATATAGATATATCAACTGTATAAACCAGGAGCTGAGGAAAGACGAACAAAAAAACAGGACAAATGAAGCTGCAAAATCTGACAGAGAACAATGGACTGCAAGTTTTAAAAGGTCTACGATTAAGTGAATGAATGGGGGAAAAAAAGGATTTCTGGAGATGGTGGTTGAAGAGGACAAAAGGTTGTGGAAAAAAGGGTCAGCAGACAGGGAAATACTTTTTGTGAAAATAATCTGCATATATATTGAAATTTTGCATCAAAATTCATAGACATTATCAGCCCACAACTTCTCAGGAATTTTAAGACCAGCATTTCCTCTCCTTTGAATGCTGATACTCTAAACCTATTGTTTGTCTTTTTTACCTTTCTTCACACACATACATCTATATAACATATATGTGTAGGGTTATTCACTATTATTTAAGTACTGTGAGATCTAGTTTGTTAGTTAATACCACTTTTTCTAAAAAATGGGAAAAAAACCCAGAATGCAGGAATGTGAACAAGGGAGGCGTAACTGATGAGTGGAAGAACAGTAAAACCTCCTTTGTCCTTTCCTGGTATCACACTGTAGAAACAGAACTAATAGTACTTCACTGATTTTGTGCACATAAACTTCTTGACATGCTGCCGATAGTGTACAGTTTGGTACTGGAATAGAAATCCTGATAGTACTCTAAAATGTGAGGTATGAGATGATGCACAGCTTCTAAGTGTGAACCAGACCTAAGCTGCTTCTTTAAAATACAGACTTTCAGTAAAGCCTTTGAAAAATTGTAAGCAATTTAGGACAGGAGGTCTCACTATAGTTTTCACTGATGGTGCTGGAACAGACCAGTCTATGGACTGTCACTAGGAAGGTTTTATGTACTTATGGAGCCTTTTGAATTTGTTTTGCAAAAGATACAAGACTTAATGTCTTTAAATCGGCCATTCAGTTCAAATACTTATGCCCTTTTAATGAGCTATTGTCATACAAGGAAGCACAGGACTACTTTGCATATTACTTCCTAGCTATTTTTGGTGACTGCAAGACAGAGATCTTTTTAACAGAAGGATCCTCTGTGTTGGTTAAAGAGGACCTAAGTATATTAATATCATTGATTGCCTACATAGTTATTTTGCAGTAGTTTACACACAGTTACTGTACAAATAATTAATTAAGAACAGATTCTACTGTGATTTTATATAGTCTGTAATATATGCAAGATCCCTTTCAGCGCTTCAGGTCTCCCAAAATTTAAGGTAGTCTTGCTTTAGGAGGCATCCTTAAAAAAGCAAGTCAATGGCAGGAAAACCAGTGACTTGAACTCTGGCTAATGATCTTCCTACTCACGGTGATCATAGTTCATTTATTGTCTTGAACTATGACATCTATTCAGCAATCAGAAAATCTGTGCAGAAATTTTTGCATTCTTTCCAGTAACCATTGTTGGTAATGATCCAGTGTCTGCATATCATAGTGACGCTGTAGATGTCTCTATTACTATAATACTCAGCTTCAACATTTGTCCCCAAGTTATTGTACAAATTCAAGAATAACTTTGCAAAGGAGTAGAAGAATTAATATAATCTAATGAGTTTTTGAATAACAGCCAAAACATATCTATCTGCATAAATTCCCTCCTTTCTATGACTGCCTTAAGAGATGAAGAAGTTGAAGAGTTAGTTTCACTGGATAAGCAAAAGAGTTTGTAACCTCTGAGTAGACAACAGCAGTCAGTTGTTACTACAAAATAAAAAATATCATCCTCTTTCAGAAATATTGCTTTCTTTTGGGCTTGATTTTTTATTTTTCAGACTGAAGGAATAATCCAAACCCTTACAAAACAAATGAGCAGACTTCCTGTTTCCTTCAATGTTTTTTGCATAATGCCTTCAGTGAAAAATTTTACTGTCCAAAGAAATCCACATCTAAAATTTATGATTTCTTAGATTCGATGCATTATATGGTATTGAGATGGGGTGTTTCAATGTACTTCTTGGAGTTACAATATGCATTGAGTCCATCTTGGATTTTCATATGAGGGTCTCAAGCAATGTTGGTTTCAGGTTATTAACTTGGAAAAAACCAACCCCACAAATGCACACATGAAGGTAATGTTTTACTTTGAAGTGTTGCAATTTGTAATTTCTAAAATAGGTTAGAAGTCATGTCTGTTTTGTTCCTCCTGACATGGTTACAAATATGAGAACATTCCAAACAAATTTTCATTGCTTGAAAAAAAGGTTTTCTGCTAAAATGAATCACAGGATTGAATATTTTGATATTGCTGTTTTGTGAGCTGATTTATAGCTATAAAATACATAAATAATAATTAGGTGGTAAAAAAATGTATTTTTATGATGTTTAGGGAGGTCAATAGGAAAAGAAATCATATGTTATTTTTTTAAAATTGAAACTTAAGAATAGAATGTAGTCACCCAGAAAGTCCTAAAGTCACAGCTCTGATTTGTGTTTTCTTGCATTTTGCATCATTCAGATTTTCCTCATAATACAGTTAAAAGCAAACAAACAAGCCAACAAGCCCCACTCCCCTATTATGGCTGTAACTGTCATACTTTAAAAATACTGTTTTTTTCTGTCCTATGTATACTTTCGAATAAGACAAACTATGACCCAGTGATTCCACTGATTGGAACAGGAGCACAGGGGACTAACTCCTTTGCACCATAAATGTCCACAAGCAGTCAGGTCAGCCTTATTGAAATGTTCTGACAAAGACAGATATTGCAGAAAAGGAAGGAAGAATCATTGAGAAACACTTCATTCTGAAGGCATGTGCAGATTATCCGAAATACAAAGAAAACCAAGCAGTACTGTGTCATGGGTGAACTCAGGTGCAACCTGAATAGAAGCATACTACTTGGTGAGATAAATTCTAGAATTTATTTCTGAAGTTGTGCTAAATGCATTCCCGACACGGAGTTCCCCTCTGCGGCAGCATCATACAATTGTCTGCTGACCGCTTTAATTTCTTTCAAAGTCTCTAAAGTTTCTTGACTGCTCGCCTGTCTCAATGAGTACAGGTTTCTAAAGCTTCTTAAAATTTCTTCAAATATTTAAAATCTCTAAGGTTTCTTGGCTGCTCACCTGTCTCGATGCATACAGGCGTTATCCTCGGGGTTTAGGTTGTCCGCCTGGTCCAGACAGCAAGACGATCGTTCAGCCAAGCCGTCTCCTCCGGAACGCAGCCCTATTCCACGAGCTGTCTTTTTTCCATCCTTATTCTTCCAAGGCTTCGGAACACCACCATAGGGGTCACCATTTGAGGAGATTGAGGCATGGACTCCCTGATCTGACTAGATATATACGTCTCTTTCTGGGGACGAAGCCTGATTCCCCGTTACAGATTTCCCACAGCTCACCTCTCAACTCCGGAGGGATTTATGGCCAGCCGGCTCCTGCTTCCTTTCAGCAGATCATTCAAAGTTCTGTGGGATTTGCTGCATGTCGCTCAGTTAGGCAATTCAAGAGCCCTTCACGTTAGATCCTTAAACACATCACGTCGGGGTCACCAATTTGCTGCGAATGAAGAGACGGGACGCAGCTTGATGCAAGCAAATTGTCCATTTATTAGTGATTTTCTTACAATTATATATGTTTCTATCTTCTACATATTACACACTGATTGGTTAAATCTTAAGCGTAAAAAACACTGATTGGTTAATATTTAAGGCACACCGTTAGAACAATAGGTACTTACTAGTTTATCTTGACCTAGCAATAATTTTTATTCCAAGGTTAGGGACTTTCTTTCTACGCGGCTTTCTTAATTACATATTGGCGCCATCCGTTCCCTTATCTGGCTACTTGTTTCTCTGTCCGTCTGGTTGCCTCCTCAACTGTGACGGCTCAGGGGTCTGCTGTTAGCTTGTTCCTTTGCTCCCAGGGCTTGTGCCCTACAAGTTCTAACAAGTCTCTATTCATCAGGCTATCAGTACTTGGACTCTTGTCCTTGAGGCCTTGTCCTACAAAGTTGGACTAATATAGTGGGTGGACAGTGATTTCTATTCTAAGACTCCCTTGCTATGACAAACACACTGTTCACACTCACCATAATTTGGGCCCTAGGACCCTGGATCAGTTTAAACAAGCCTGTAGACCCAGGGGGAACAAGACACTGACTTCTGACCATTAACTGTATCCAAGTCCTGTCTGGAAATCTGACTTCCATGCATAACACTTCTTCCTTGGGTTCAGCTTTCTTCACAGCACTGGGTTGTTCACAGGTGTCTTCCTATCCAGGAACTGTTATCTTCAGTACTTATTGTTTTCTAATTTAGTTGGCCTTTTTGGCCATGTTCCCCCAGGCCAACCTGCTAGTTTTTCTCCTTGTCCGAAGCCACCTAGTTGTTGCTATCTGGGCTACAATCACTTTCTAATTTCCCAGTCCAAATGTGTTATATGGATGTAAAAATTTTAACAGTTCATCTGTGCTTTTTTCTTTCCCACATGCACTTAAATTGTTAAAAGAGATCAGATGTCATCCAGAGCTTCTGGTAAGCTTTCCCTACAACAATTATCTGCCCTTCTCCATTTTCAGAGCACCTACTAGAATCACCTACTGAGTTAAATCTGTACAGATGCACTCAAGGTTTCTATTGTCTGAGCAGTGCTTGTGGATGGGCTTCAACCTAAGGCACACTGAGTGGAACTATGAAACTTTTAAATATTTTACTTTTTCTTAGATATGATTATTTCATATGTTAATTAAGAAAATTTAAACCTTATTGCAGCTCTCTGCTGTCCTTCAGGAACAGACTGCTCTAGTGTGTGTCCCCAACAGACCACAGGTCCTGTCAGAAAATCTGCTGCATAGGTTCCTCTCCATGGGTCACAGCTCCTGCCAGGACATGACTCTAGGCTGGGTTCTCCACAAGCTACAGCTTCCTTTAGGACATATCCACCTGCTGTGGTGTGGGTTCCTCCACAGGCTGAAGGGTGGATATCTGTTCCACCTTGGTCCTCCATGGGCTACAGGGGGACAACTGTGTCACCATGGTCTTCACTGCAGACTGCAGAGGAATCTCTGCTCCAGCACCTGGAGCACCTTCTCCTCCTCCTCCTTCTTCACTGACCTTGGTGTCTGCAGGGCTGTTTCTCTTACGTTTTCTCACCTCTCTCTTTCAGCTGTTGTACAGTGTTTTTTACCATTAAATATGTTATCACAGAGGCACCAACAGCTTCACTGGTTGGCTCATCTTTGGGCAGTGGCGAATTCATCTTGGAGCCAGTTGTAACTATCTCTGACCTACATGGGAAAAGCACCTGGTGTCTTCTCACAGAAGCACCCTGCAGCCCCCCTTTCTGGTACCAATAAGCTTGCCACATATTCACAATACAGACATTCACTTTGCCTTACAAAGAAAAAATTGTATAAACAATCTCATGGTTTATGGTTTCTCATGAATAGCACTGATAATAACAACCATGCATATGTTATTAAGTAGCCATGTAAATCTCAGGAACCATAACAACTTCCTGGGCAAAACTTGACTACTCATGAAGATATACAAACATATTGAAAGTCTCCAAAACCAACATGATATGTAGTTTTGGGGGTTTGGGGTTTTTATTTCATTGTAAATCTCAACTTCACCTAAACCTTCATTAACTAAACTGGTGGAAAAATACTGAATAGATCCCATAAACAAACAAATGAAGAAAAAGTAATCTTGAGTGCAAAGTTGTTTGAAATGAGGTGTCTGAATCTAATGTCATGAAGTAATAATGCAATTCCTGTATATCTGTTGTTTACTCCAGAGTTGCATGAACTTTGTATGTTGCTTGATTCCGTAAGTTCATATTACCCAGGTCTAGAAGTTAGCATCCAACACTATACAGGGTAAAATACATTGCATCCCAGAACAGGATTCAGTTGACTAAGCATGGGCATCTAGTACTTGCTAAGAAGCCCTAAGGTATGCCATCTGGACTCTGGCGATTGTATGTTCTGCAGAACACAGCTTTCTTCTTGGTCCAGTGTCCCATTTGTCAGGCTCATTTGAATGTCCTGAATGCCTTAAAGGTATCTCAGATAGCATTGTGTTACTTTGTCTGGGCAAATGAATGAAGTCCCAGAAGCCTGGCACTTAAAACTTAGGTTTCCAGCTGCCTAAATATTTCACTAAATCTATACTAGTGTGTGTAAATATATTAAAATGACAGAAGATACAACATAGGTGTAAACCAGATGTTTTAAAAATCATTATGTTTTATAAAACAAAATGCATATTAAAATCAGTTAAGTGTTTACCATTCTTCAGAAGTACTTTATTCTGAAAAATATATAACTCCTGTGGTAATTTTAACGGTTTCTCTTATGTTCTTTTCCAGAACTTCATAAAATGCATAAAAGAAAGATAATTTACAAGATCATCTCTCAAGCGATCTTTTAACTCCAAATAATATTGCTTTTTCATTGAAGTGTTTTCTTATGGTTTCATTTTTTACACAGGCTCCCATATACCCATATCTCTGGTTCATAGGATTTACACAGCCCACTGCTCTGTGAAGACTGTGCTGCTGAAGGTAAAGCATCCAACACAGATGTAACTTTCAAATTCAAGTCCAAACACCTTAAAAAAAATAAACCAGCTCTACTGGGCTCCAGTGAAGCCACACCTCCGGTTTCCAGTTCTGGGCTTCCTGGAGAGACATATATACCCAGTGAGTACAGCAAAGGTTCACAAAGATGTTCAAATGATTATTTTTCCTGAGGAGAAACTGAAGGAGTATGACTGTTCAGCCTGGCAATGCCATCAATGTGTATAAATACCTGAAGGGAGGGTGTGCAAAGGAAGGAGCCAGGCTCTTTTCAGTGGTGCCCAGTGACAGGCTGTCATGTTTTAACCCCAGCCAGCAACCAAGTGCCAAGCTGCTCACTCCCACCCAACCCTGCACCCACCCTTCCCAGGATGGGGAGGAGAGTCAGGAAAAAAGGTAAAACACATGGGTTGAGGTAAGAACAGTTTAATAATTGAAATACAATTAATACTGCTGCTACTACTACTACTAATAATAATAATGAAAAGGAGAGAGAGGGAGAGAGGAGTAAAACTCAAAGGAAAGAAAAAACAAGTGATACACAATACATTTGCTCACCACCTGCTGACCGATGACCAGCCAGTCCCCCTGAGCAGCGATCAGCAGGCCCTGGCCAACCCCTTCAGCTTATATACTGAGCATGATGTTCCATGGTACAGAATATCTTTTTGGCTAGTTTGGGTCAGCTGTCCTGACTGTGCTCCCTCTCCACTTCTTGTGTAGCTCCTCACTGGCACAGCATGGGAAACTGAAAAGTCCTTGATTTAGAATAAGCATTACTTAGCAACAACTAAAACATCAGTGTGTTATCAACATGATTCACATATTAAATCCAAAATAGCATTGTACCAGCTACTAAGATGAAAATTAACTCTATCCCAGCTCAAACTAGGACACAAGGCCAGAGGTAGTGGGCACAAACTTAAACACAGGAGGTGCCATCTGAACATCAGAAAAAAGTATTTTACTGCAGCTGGCTGAGCACTGGCACAGGTTGCCTGGAGAGGTTGTGATCTTCCCTTTTGGAGATATTAAAAACTTGAATGGACACAACACAGAGAATCTTGCTGTAGTTGACCCTGCTCTAAGCAGGGGATTTGTCTGAGGTGATCTCTGGAGGTGCCTTCCCACCTCAGCTGTTCTGTAATTCTGTGAGAAAATTATATAGTTGCATAGCAAACAATGGAATGAAAATGGCTAAATATCCTTATAGCCTAAGCTCTACCCTCTACTACCTTTGAATATATTCACACAAACATACACACAAAAGATTATGGTGTAGAACAACAGTCACACATTTATCTGTCTTATAATAAGGTTTTGAACACAAAATAAATATATGTATATATCTAACTCCTTTAAAGATGCTTAGACAGTGACTAGTGACATTTACAAGTCAATACACCTACAAACTCAATTTTTTAAATGCTCTGTAACAGTCATTGCCTGGCTTTTCATTTTTATTTTATTTATTTAAAAAACCCCAAACATATTTACCCATATTTAAGACAATTACACAGAAGACTGTGTATATATTATATATATAAATATGTGAAAACAAATGATTAAAAAGTAGTGTTAGTGAAAATTAATGGGAAGAAAGTGAACATCAGGTAAATTAAAATTCTGTCTGACAGATATTATGAGACAACTAGGTAAAATATAGTATTAGGACAACACAAAATCTTTAACTAAAGCTTATTTTGTATTAAACAATGTCACAAGTGAAAAAGTTACAAAATGGTATATAGAGTGAATTGTTTCCTTAACCTCAATTGTGAACGCTCTCTGATGGTACAAAACACAAAGAAACATAATTTGGGAGTTTTTAAAGTAAGTTCCAAAGTAAGTGCTAGTGTCAGAAGATGCCTATAAAATCTTAGGATTTTTTGGATGGCAGCTGTATATAATTCCTGAAAGTTTTAAATAGCTTTGTAGATCTACACAACCAGAAGGAAACTACTTCTTCTAGTAGTGCAATGTTTTTCTAATTTAGTCTCAAAAAGGGTCTCCAAAGGTGATTTAGAGAAATCTTAAACCACATTTTGTCCACAATTCATTATAATGAAATGAAAATGATAATAGAGTTTTTAACTGAG
Organism: Falco rusticolus; assembly: GCF_015220075.1. Taxonomy (NCBI): domain Eukaryota; kingdom Metazoa; phylum Chordata; class Aves; order Falconiformes; family Falconidae; genus Falco; species Falco rusticolus. Next base: position 51,535,615 of record NC_051188.1, on the reverse strand, counting down.
AACATATTAAAATCAATGCAATAACGTGATGACATTGATTAAAATGACAAATAGATTTATAGAAGAATTTACACATGAAATGAAGTTTTCCAAAGATTAACATTAAAGTGAAAACTGAAAAATGCACAATATGGATTAAAAAATCTGCACAGCAGAAACACTTTTAGTCTTCAAAGAGATTTAAGGTGCGGTATAAAAAGGTAGTGTACTTTTTCTAATGTTTATGTTAAGTCAAAAAGAAAAGTAATTACTAAAACTACTTAAAAAGCACTTGGAGTTTTAATGAATAACTTTGCAGCTATGCCTTGATGAAGACTGTACCTTGAAATGGGAATTCAGCAATGATTAAAAAGATACACCTCCACCTTTTTATTTTTTTTTGTTCCTTTTTTTTTGTTGTTGTTTTGTTTTGTTTTTAGAGTTATTTACTTGGAGTCAAATTCCAGTTCATTGGGATTTTTAAAAGAACTTTGATGGCCTAATTCACAAAAGTCAAGATAAACAGAGATAGGTTAAGAGGGTTTTAAAAAGGTTAAGTACTTAACAAGTTGTTAGAAAACACACAATGAAACAGTGAGAGAAAACATTAGTATGCTTATATTTTTCTTATGTGATGGAAGTAAAGCAGGACAACTGAGAGTTGCAATAGAGTCACTGTCACATCTGTACTAAAAATCAAATGGCACTCATGTTTGAGTTAATGTAATTAAACCTTACTGTTGATTTTAGTATTCTGTTAATTTCCCGCATGTACAGAACAGCAGCAGCTATGAAAAACAGATCCAAAGGACTTCTGAAGCTAGACACAGTTTCTGTCACTGTATAAACTGGGCAAAAATTTATCTATGATATTATCACATTTCAGGACGAAAATATTCCTTCATTATTTTTAGTTTATATTGAGGAGCAATTTCAGTGGTTGTCAATCGTCTAAGAGAATAAGTCATAATCTTTACTCCAGCCAAATGATATCTGAAGTATGAATGACTGATTTAATTACATGATTTCAGAAAATAGGATTATTCCTTCCATCTTGTACTGATAATAGTAAAATTGAAATAATGCCTACATATCTCAGCTTGGGATTGGTACAGTGTATTTGGTACAATGTATGTGTGTGAAAGAGAGCGAGAGAGAAAGACCACCTTCATTATTTAAGTATATGAGAAACTGGGAAGAGGTACTCAAAGGGCAAAAATTATATGGGATCTCAACATCCAAATGCAACCGAGAACATACTTTGTAGCAGATATTTTCCAGTTCAGATAGTTAATGTTAGCTCAGGTTTTTTCAGTACTGCAGAGAAATACGAAATTTGCTGCCCTCAAGGTTTAGGGGGCTGCAGCTGTTCTGCTTTTTTCTTTAGAAAAGAACTTTAAAAGAGGATCAGACCTAAAGAACTGACACCTGCTCTTCCAGCTGCTCTGCAGTGTGGGTTGGGTGTTTCTTTAGAGCAGAGTGGCACCTTTTTTTTTTTTTTTTCCAAATAACATCTCATAGTTTTTCATTGGTGGAAGCAGTGACCTATAGGCCATGCAGAAGTCAACCACATACTTCATCCATGTTATGCACTGTGCCTCACCATACATCCACCAGCCCCGTGGAACAGGATGACAGCTCTAGGTAACAACTGTATACTCTTCATGACAGCATGTGAGAGCTGAACACCTTCACCTTCAAATCTAACCTGGACAAATCAGGAGGTAATTTACCTGTTTGTGGAATAATATCTGAAGTGACTTTTGGTTTTTGGTTCTTTCATGTTGAATCCTATTTGGTTTTGAAATAACAGTATTCATTAAGTTGTATTCTTAAGTAATTCTCCACTTGTTTATATGTAGAAATTTCTTATTTTTTAAATGTAGTACTAAATCTGAGTTGCAACATACTTGTGCAAAACTAGAAAAAAGAAGAATGTACAATGAAATATTTAAGGCAGAATTTAGTTGCATAATGCAAAAAACCTCCATGTTTGTGCCTGACAGCATAATCCTCCATTTCTGAAATATGTGTCAATAATAAGTGGGAATAAATTATAATAAAGCATCAAAATGAAGTAGAAGAAAAGTCTTTGAAGTGCTCAGATATTTTATCCAAAAGTTCCAAGTACTATGTTGATGAAACAGTTACTAAAACCACAATAAAATATAAATAAAGTTTCCTGTTAACATATATTGAAAAACAGATCATTACTGTTTTGCAAATGGAATTACGCTGAAATGGAGACAAAGTTGGAAAGAAAACAAATCCAAAGCAAATTGATTTTCTGTAGTTAAAGAGCCACATACACTTGGAAAATGCTAGCAGCTGTTTTGATCCAGGGGATGTTATAGCTCCCTAATTCTCAAAGTGACAAAATCCCAGTGATCCTTATAATCCTTAAAATATACTGCAGATATTTTCAGCAAAGTTCTTTGTTTTGAAAGAGTGGATTATTATGAGTGGTGAAAATTTCTTGTATTGACTGGTCAGTTAGATACCTAAGACCAGAAAATAGAAAGCAGATATTTTGAAACAGTCTTCCAATAAAAAATAAAAAACCCCTCAACTAAACAAACAAAAACAGACAAGAAAATCCCCTAATTAAATCTCAGCAGGATTTTACATGAGAGAAACACTGTAGTATTTATCTCCTTTAGCCTGGGAACTTCATAAGTACTAAGAGAAAGATGTTTCAAAACCAGTTGATAAGAGTTGATTACAATAAAAATTAAATAAATTGTACCGGACAAAAAAAACCCCAAAAGTCCCATTCTAACATTCCTCCACAAAGTTAAAGGTGCTTACTTAATGCAGACATTTTTTGGTGTCAAGTTAGTCTGAACTGTGTATATTTAACTTTATGGTCTTGAAATATATCCTCAGGGCTGCAGCTGCCAAACTGGATGAAAAATTAGTTGTATCTAAAACAAAATACAAAGATAATTGTTGAAAAACATGAACGTGTTCAGATTCTTTGATGTTAATTTTAAGGAATTTGCTTTCATTTTGGGAGAGAGAAATGGGAGGAGAACAAAGTTGTTTATTTGAAAGACATTTTTTATAAAAAAAAAAAGAAACCAAAAATAGGAAAGAGTTCTTTACAGCTCTACTGTATTCTCTACACCAGAAAAGTTACACTGTCAAAAATAACTGTAGTGATTACATACAATAAGATGGAATAGGTAGATCTAATAATTAGAAGTTATTAAGTGTGGCAATTACAATGAAAAACTATTAAATTACATATTAACTTGATTTGAAAATGACAGAAGTTAAAATTGCCTGGAATTTCTAGAGCAGAGCCTTGCTCTTAGGAAGATTGTTGGCATTGATAAGTTCCAGTGCTCTGGGTTGCAAGGCTCTCCTAAGCTGAGGAATCAGAAACTTCTAAGTGTCTTTGCAGAGATCACTGAAAGTTGCCTCAGAGAATTACTTTGGCTATCATCTGTTCTTTCTATAAGTCATGAAAGATCTGGTGTAGCAAGGGCACTACAGCTCAGCAAAAAGACAGTGGAAGAGTTCCCTATAGCATAACTAACTACAGCAAATGTTTTAGCCTGGAGATCCCTCTCCAATTCACTGCATTCTGTGTAGATGCACTTGTGAGTGGTTTTGAGATATGTAGGAGATGCAATCCAGAAATAAAATGGAAAATGTTCAAAACCCAATACCAATAGCCTGTATATCTTCTCTTTTATTTCTCTTCAATTATCATTTTTGTTGTGGTTTTAAGCTGTTTCATTTCTACCACAAGCAACTAAGAAATAGTACATATATTTTTCTTTTACAGTGGAGTACATCTAGGTCTTTTGGGAAGACAGAAGTTTCTCTGTATGTAAATGAGTAATTGCCCCTCCCCTCTCCTCACCCCTGCCCTTTTCCTTTTTCCTTTCCTTTTCCTCTCCTTTTCCTTTCTTTTTTTCTTTCCTTTTCTCTTTCCCCTTTTTTTGTTTAGAGGACAGTCTATCCTCCTTCTCTAGTACATGCAGTATGTGTATGTAGCATGTGTATGATACACAGTGTACATATATACTATAGTATAGGAATAATAAAAATCTTTTTGCCTGTAATATGTTAAATTGCTCTCTAAAAGCATTAAACTGATTTTGCATTACTTCAGTGAATTTATTCTAATTCAGTGAGATTCAATGAAGTTACATGAATTTAGAAAGATCTCTTCGTAATGAAAGATTGTAATAGAACAAGATTCTGTGTGAATTCATCTCCCCACTTCTTCCTTTCAGTTCTGCACATGCTGTTCCTACTACCTCTAACTTTTTCCTTTTTTCATCACTGTTAGTTTCAAGTAACTTATTTTTTATCATTTTACAGTGCTGTATGATCCATTTTTCATTGCCCCATCAGCTTCTTTTATTCAAATTATTTGTAATCTCAGTAGAAGCACAGAAGACTTACATCTTGTTTAACAGAATCCCTCTTGAATGTCATCTTTTCACCCCATCTCACTTCACTTTTGTAATAGGTTGACCCCAGCCAGCAACTAAGCACCTACCAGCTGCTTGCTCACTCCCTCCCCTGCACAGGGATGGGGGAAGGAATTGTAAGAGAGAAAGCAAGAAAACCTCATGAGCTGAGGTACAGACAGTTTAACAAATGAAGGAAAGAGAGGAAAAAGCCCACAGTAATGCCCACAGGCCCACAGGCAATCACTAACCACCTCCCACCAGCAGGCAGATACCCAGCCAGCCTCTGAGCAATGGGTACTTTGGAAAGACTGCTCCCCAGTTTTATCACTGAGCATGATGTGCAGTATATCCCTTTGGTCAGCTTGGGTCAGCTGTCATGGCTGTGTCTGCTCCCAAACTCTTGTTCACCCCGAGTCTTCTCGCTGGAGGGGCAGCATGAGAAACAGAAGAAGCCTTGATACTCTGCAAGTACTGCTCAGCCATAGCTAAAACACTACCATGTTATCAACACTGTTTTAGTCACAAATGTAAAACACAGCACAATATGGGCTGCTATTAAGAAAATTAATCCCATTCCAGCCAGACCCAGTACAACTTTTTACTCTAAACTTGGTGAAAGTATGGTATCTTTCCATTTCTATAAATTTCTTTGTGACGTACCTCCTTGGTACTTTCCAGTAGGAATTCTGATTTACTAAAATTTTATTCTAATGAAAGAATGACCTTTCTTGGTATCTTATATCTCTTTTGTTCCGCTACTTTTGATGGATCTCATTACCCTCCCAAATTTCCCACCTCTGGTTGTATTTCATTATTGTACCTTCACTTGCTTCTCATCTGGCTCTTGATTCCTCTTCCAGAGAAATCTAGGGTTGTTGAAGGATGCTGCTTTCCCCTTTGAAAATGACTATAGCATGGGGTTCTGCCCCTCATGCAGAAGCAATGCCTTTCTTTATTTTATATCCTACTTCTTATACACCATAGCAACCATTACAATGCCATGCAGTTTGTACTAGATGTCAGGAAACAAAACTGATTAATGTAGTTTAGATATTACACAAGAATACCAGCAGGAAGAAGCCCGAACTCCTTGTTCCCAGGTGATGGGCCCTACCAAATATTACCTTACATACACATGTGCATTTCATCTGTTGCTGTGACTTCAACATTTTTGAAGCTGTACCACTGAGCAGCAAAAACTATGTCTTGAAAACATTCCCCATGTTTTATCTCGACAAGTCTATATCCTGATGAATTACTCAGGGAAATTAGGAGCTATTGTATTTAACTCATGAGGAGAAAACAGAAAATAACTGGTATACCTCTTATCTGAGCGTTTCAGTTATCAGACATTATTGTTGCCTTATTAAAAATGTACAACGCATAAAGTTACAGAGTTCCCTCCCTCACCTGAATAATGGAAGCCTAAGAGAGGACTGTGGGAGTACTAATCCTCTGCATGAAAGTTAATTTAATCTAAAGCCATCTGAGTCAAATCTGTTCTTAAATTCAAAACAGATAATACAAGGTGTAGTTATGTTATTTTCAAGAATTTTCAGTACTTTGCAGTAGAGCTTTGAGAAATGCGCTGTCTGGGAACATTATCATGCTCAAATCTTGAATGAACAGAGCTTCAGCAAATTAATGTATTATTCCATTGAACTGAGGAGAGGCACTGTGGTATGAAAGACTTTCAATTTTGTAATGCAAATTAGACAAAGGCAAACCAGACTTAAACATGCCTCTGAAACAGATGACAAGCTATGCTTTCGCAAATCTGCAGTGTATTTCCATGTATTCTCCCCGTTTTGATTATGAGAATCAAAAACCCTACATAGCCATGGGTGACAGCTTGTAACATCTCTGGTTCTGTCTTCTTTTCAGAAATTTAAAGCTTTTCTTTGGTTTGGTTTGGTTTTGTTTTACTTTGTTTTGTTTAGCAGTCCTTAGCACAACAGTGACACTCTCCCTTTCAACAGCAAGAGCCCTTTTACTCCACCCCTCTAAAATCTAAAGACTATAGTCTGCCCTTCAGCCTGGGTTCCAGGCACTGATGATCTATAAAAGCAATTCTGCTTCTGCCTTCCACACTTTTCAGTAGAAATTATTTCCTTGGGCAAGAAAAGAATAAGACACATTGTTTAATAACGTTATGCCTAAATTCTGGTATGATTGATCTATAATACATATAAGGCCTGTAATACAGTATTGTTGTTGCTAATAACATGCCATAAGCTTTTAAGTGAATTTGCGAGCCCTCAGGACTGAGGCTTGTCAGGCTTGTTCAGTCTTAGCTTTTCTTGACATGCCTGCAGCTTGTTTTACTTGGTTTAGCTGTGACAGCAATTTCCTTAACTGACCAGGTGTCTAAAGCTAATTTGCTCTACTGTTGTCTCTCTCTATGTGGTGCAACTATCATTTTATATAGATAGCACTAGCCAGCAGTTGTTTGATGTAGAATAAGATATTTATAGCCCTGGAACAATTAGTAGAGAAAGACAGGCTTGGTACAGTAACGCAGCCCCTGCGTAGCAGAGACACAAGATGTGGTATGGAGGGGCACAGGCGTAAGAAAGTGAGAGGTGTGTCACGGGCTTGGCCCTGGAGATCCTACAGCTATGAACAACTGACACATGGTAAGTTAAAGATGAGCAGTCTGGGACCTGGACAAGTCTGGGTTTAGGGGTAATAAAGAAGACAAAGAAATATTATCTGACAATGTATAAAGCACCATGCATTGTAAACTCAAATGTAATGTGGAGCTCAGGCCAATGAAGACGGAGATGTAAAACTGTGTTAGCAAATGTGAAAATTACCCTGCAGGATCCTAGAGTGATGAAAAGGAAACCATCAACATCAACAGTACATTCCAAAGGACTCCAAATGCTGACAACTTGATGTAATACCTACCCCACCAACAAAAAGAAACCACCAGCCACCTGGACTCCAGAGAGCAGTAGAAGGGTAAGCATAATACAAGGAAAAGGGGTAGGAACAAAGCGTGTATATAACAATTTTAACAGCATTATTATGCTGCCTTTTCTGTAAAATTTAGGTCAAGATTTATAGTGATTCTTGAATTAAACTATTAAGATTTGTGTCATTTTTTGTTAATTCTTGTCTATCTCTGTATAGGTTTGCTTCCTATTTGTCTATAAAGGTTACTTTGAGTATAGCACTTACGCTGTTTCCAAGATTACTTAAGAAACCATCTTAAACATTGAACTTATTCCAAACTATTTGTTCCTTTGTTTTACTTGGTTGGTTTGGGTTTTTTTCCCAGCTTCATACTCTCAAAAACCTTACCTTGCACCATTTCGTCTCTTCAGTAATTTCCCATTGAAACACCTTTCTCTTAGGCTTACTGAAAGCCTTTTAAATGCCTTTGAAACAGAGAGCACAGACCTCCTTCTCTCCAGGTCTCTTCTGAGTAAACGAAAATACTTTTCTTCAGAATTCCCAGTTTAGAATATATCCATAATTCCCTGGCATCAATACATTGCTTCATTTTTGTCTGGAGTCTATTTTAAAGAGACAGAACAAGCTTTATCGGTAATGCAGAATACCATTATATCACGTGCCCAAGCACAGTTTATTTGGGCTTTGTTAGTGACGGATCCCACAAATGAGTAACAACCATATAAAGCAACAGCAAGAGTAAACATCTCTGTGTCAATCAGTGCGTGTGACTATGGGAGACAGGTTCTGTATCCTTTTTCTTTCCTCTTGTAACATAATATTTAATTCCTTCAAAATTATTTAAGTTACACCTTCCCTTCCCAACATCCACCATCATTCTGTCCTTATTAAGTAGGATCTTTGTTCTCATCCAGTCCCACTTCCCTAATGCTTGTCAACCTGTTCCACTTTTTTGCATACTTCTGCCACACTGATTCCACAGCTCATGCTTCAAATAAATATCTGTATTGAGTAGTAGTTTTGGAAAACCTTTCTGTTCCTGGTTAGATGGAAGTCAGTGTTATAATGTGCCTATGCACAGGCATGGCAGATACAAGAGGTGGAGTCGGTTACCGGATCTCCTTGCAGGCAAGCAAAGTTCTAAATATTCCTGAAGTTAGCCCCCAGCTTTGCCTGTGGGCAAGAACTGATGAAAGCTTGAAGCAAATATCTGATTCTGGCTGCATATTTTGAATCACAAGAGCTCACTACTTGCACTGCCTTCCCTGAGCTGACAGCAGAGTCAACTCGACTGTGCTACAGATCACTCTGCAATTGTCCTGGTGCTCCTGGTTCAGGTTTCTAATCGCCTACACATAAAATCAGGATAAACTATGAGTAGGAGGTACATATCTAAATACATATATGCATGTTCTACCTTTTGGAGTAAAGAAAAAAATACAAATTTAGGCTCATTTTTCAATTTGAGGTAGCATAAGACAATAAAAACAGTGTTGAAATTTATTCTTTCTGAAAACAGCATGAATAATTAGCATAGGGAGGAAAATATTTCTCAAGGTACAATTTTGGAGAAGATACATTGTGTCATATTTATATTTATTGTGTCATTATAGCATACAGCACTTAAAAAGTCCTCTGTGAAAATCAGTGCAAAGGACTTCCGACTGTGATCCACCAAGGTGTAAATGATCTGTATTACATTTTCATGATTAATTATTTATGTGGAATGAGGTAATTGAACAGACTTATCGCTTCTGAAATCATAAGGAAAATAAAGACTATTAAGAGTATGTTTTGTTTTATAATTCATGAGTGTATGTAATTTCAAGAGCAACCATGAAATTAAGAAGGCAGTTAGCTTGCACTGAATTTTGCTTTGCTAGAGGATATTTCAATAACCTCACCTTTCCTTTAAAAATATTTATTAAACATATGAACATTAATTAAAATGTTTGAATAATGAAGTACATGAAAACCAACAACTGTAAAGAAAAATGGTTCTAAAAGTTATAGTAAAACTTGCAGTCATTTCTTTAAAGATGACTGCCAAACAACTGTGCACATATATGAATGGTTAAACAATAACAATCACAAATGACAACTCCAAAAAAACCCATTTAGATACCCAAAGTGTGATTTAGACCATACATTCAGAAATGTAACCCACCAAAACCAAATAAACTGGCTAAAGATCCCAGGAAACTCGGATATCTGTCCAAAAAGCTATTGTGTCTCCTATTCTGCAATATGAATTCTGGGCATCACAGTTTTTAAAGAACTGAACATCAACATATACATCCTGCTTAAAGCTACTTGGGATCCAGACACTAAGCTTCTCTAGGTTATTTACTAAAAGTTACATTATCTGGAAACACAAAGGGTAGGCTAATAATTTAAAGGTTTATTCTCAAAAAAGTGGATTTCAGGTTCACTTGTGCCTATGAAAATATGAAACTGCTTTTCCCCTGAGAAGCATCTTAAATGCCAGGAAACATCTGTTACTCCTTTATTTTAAATTGTGTCAATGTATAACATATCGCTAGTCAAGAAAAAGCCTGATTGTAAAGTTGGAAAGGAATTCCCTTAAGAGTTGTGATCCATGACTATAATCCTAGTTTGCCCAGTTTCTCGTTTCCTATTTCTGTTTTCATGCAGCTTGATATGAAATAGGAGAAAAGTCAAGTCCTAGGAGAAAAAAAACTGAATAGCAGATCTCCTAGGTTTTTTTTTAAAGAACTAATCAATAGGCTCAGCTTTCCCATGTGCACTCTGCCTCTGCCCTTGCTTACTGCTGGTCTACCATGGGGCTGCCAGTGGTGCCCAGGCCTGGCACCAGTGCAAGGTCTCGGAATGGACGGGGGAGGGACTATCTAACATCGAACATTGCACCCTCTAGGAGCATGTGATTCACTGAAATCCCCCCATCCCCGTTTTTCCTGAAGAAGCCTGAAATAGTGTCTTAGAACCCAGAGGGACTTCAGAAGGGAAGCACAACACCAAAGAAGATTGGTAGGTATTAGAAAAGCAACAATTCAAAAATTATTCTTTAAGCTATTCTGAAAAAAAACCAAAACCAAACCCACAACCCATGATTTGGAATTTAGGATCGTTAAAAAAATGGGTTAACAATAAGGTTTTAGCGGCGTATTCATATTATGCTGCCATTGGATCATAATACCATTTCAAGCATAACAGAGCTCTCTTTTTGACCTACAGATTTTGCCATCCTATGCATACAGTGGCCAAGCTGCTGTACAAAACCAACAAACCCATCCAGGATACACACAAGCTTACATTTGGGGTATTTTCCTGGTCGGTAAGAGATAAATATGCAAATCTCCTCAGTGAGGTCAACTTAAAGCCTAGGTCTCATCATCCATTTTGGGGCAAATATTGTAATTATCATGCAAGTAGGTTGCCTCTTTTGTCTTTTAACATCAAAAATTCCTGAATAGAAGTGAGAGAATTTTCACTCTGAATTCCATCTGAACAAAGTTGTTTAGCTGCCAGATGAGGACTTAAAGTAACGCAAAATATGGTATTTCGGGTGTACAGAATACACTGACTTTGTGACCACCAAGCTGGATGACTTTAAAGTATAGCATATGTCAATCTTTTACTCAGTATTGGGGATTCAATTTATGGAGATTGCTATTTGACTTCAGTTTTTTGCAAAGCTGAGAAGATTGTGCTGATGTTCCATAGGTGTCCAGAGGTCAATAAGATTAATTTGGAAAGGCATTGAATGTATAACACACGGAGTTCTAAGAAAAGAAATAGCAGACATTTGAAACTCTTTAGAACTTTCTTACATATAGTAATGAACATGGCTACGATAACGCCATGGTAACTACCTGGGTGACCAGCAACATTCAGTCTAGACTATTCAATCCCAAACTGATGTTATAATTTGTTTACCTAACAGCAGCCAAATATATGAAATGATCTTGAAATGACTCCATAACATGGGTAAAATATGGCATTTTGGAGACTTCCTGATTGTCTATATATCTTTTTTCACTACCTAAAATGAGTAAGAAGTGTAAGAATATTAGCACAAATATACGACAGATCTGAAACCCTCTAATATTTATTTTTCTAGGGATATTTGAAATAAAAGGAATTTTCTCTCTTTATATTCTTGATTGTTATTTTACCCACAAATCTGTGCCTTTCTATAGAATTAAGAGCAGCTAATCAAGAAAACAAAAATAGTGAAATGATTTAGTTCTGTGCATTCAAGGTTAAATTAACTTCAAAGGAAAATAATTAGCTAAAACATTGAAGTGAAATCAAACAAAACAAATAAAACCCCTGCAAACCTTAATCTCAGGAATGAATCCAGAAACAATACAAATCACACTTCAGAATTCAGTGTCAAGAACCTGAATTATGAAGCTTGGTTAAAAAACTGTTAGGTAATGTCTGGTTATAAACCAATATCTCATAAATAGAAAGGTTCCAAAACCATGGAATTAATTTTTTTAAAAAATGAATGGCTGATATATTTGGTGTCTCATGTCTTGTTTGTTGTTTGTTCATTTTTATGTTTAATCTATTTAGTGCACAACATAGAAAAGTATAGATAGGAGGAAAAAGAAATACAAAGTTGCCTTCTTTGATAAACACTTCAACATAAAATCATGTCTACAAATGAGTCAAAAAACTAAACTAATGGCATAGGTGGAAATACAAAGATGCAGGTTAGTTGTTTTTTGGTTTTGTTTTTTAAAAAAAACAGAATACATGTTGAAATAATCATGTTAAGAATAACATTTTCAAATGATTCTCAGCCCTTTTTTGTGGAAATGCATAGGTGTTCAGTTATTTCTTTAACCTTCATAATTTAGTCTTTAAAATTTATTTTGCAGAGACAAAGGGTGGAGTGTGTAGCAGGTATGTGTCTGAGTAGGCTGCAATGGTGACCTGTGGGGGCAAGATCATGAGCTACAGTGTGCCTGTTGAAATGGGGTCTAAGATGCCTTGAGACAAAAGAAAACAACAGCGGAAAATATTTATTGTGCATCAAAACTTAACTGTACTACACCAAACTTGATCCAATCAGAGAAGCAAAAAAAGCCCTTGCTCAAACATACCTAACCAAGACACTGGCAGCTATTAGGGACTGGAGAGAAATTTTCTGAGGTGGCACCCCATGAAGTCCCTAATGACACCAGGATCTGTGGGAGAACTGCACCAGGGCAGGGACACACCTGAGGGACTGCAGTCCATGGGCAACCCCTGCTGGGGTGGGGACACCCCTGAGGGGCTGTGGCTATGGGTGGCCCAGGCCAGGCAAGGGCACAAAAGAATGGTAAAGCAGAAATCATTGATGGCAGAGACACATACCACCTTAACCTCCTATGCTATCACCTGGATGGATGAATTGGACAGACTGAGTATAAGCTATGGTGAAAATATGCAAAATTGAGACAGGAGAGAAAAAGCAGATGTTTATGTATGTGTATGTGTGAAAGTGTGTGTGTGTATGTGAAGTGTGTGTTTGTGGTGTTTTGTTTTTCTCTTCCCCCTCCCTATCTTAATAGTGATCGTCTGTTTGTGTTGGATGGCAATAAATTAAGTTAGATAAAATTTCACAATTCTAGATTTCTTGCCTGTAACAGCAATACATAGAAAATACATCATTACTTCTGTGTGGAAATTGCATACTACGACACTAATGTAAACCTCAGTCTATAGCCTCTGGTTATCTTCACTTTATTACCTTACATTATTTTATCTTATAAATTTATTCGGAGATGCAGGTACAGAAACACATAGAATAAACATACTTATTTATTTCCTTGTTTAAGGTAAATGTTTAAATATGTGACTTTTAGTAACCTAGGATAAACAAACAGGCAAGAAACCTTCAATGTAAAACTTACATGTCTGCTTACACACTTGATTACTTAATGATCCTAGACACAGAATAGTATTTGATTACTTACTAATAAAACTGTTAAAAACCCAATGTTATGTTAAATTTTGCTGTAATATAAGTCACTAAAAAGGTTTTAATATTTAGTGTGTTACTTTATTAGCAGAGCTACTGATAAATTGTCAGTCCAATCATTAACCAGAACCAGAATAGATCATGAACTACACATTACGAGACTGAGCTCTATAATAAATTTTAAGTTATGTTTTCATATACTACGTGAAATGTATGGATCCTGTAAATTCACACATATTTTAAGTTATCTATATTAAATATAATTCAATATGTAAGTTATATATGTTTACATATATTTATATATCTACATATATTTAGCTGTTGGTTTTTGTGAGTATTTATATAAAAATTTACATTTATAATCTAAATATTCAGATAAGTGCATTTAAATTAAATATTTTAACATCCAGCCAAACTGATTTGAAAACATGGAAGTGTAATATGGTAAGTTTATGAAGTCTGACTGTTGTGCTTGTAATTTTTTTAATCTAATTTTTTTTATCTGAATATTTTTTATCTAAAAAATATCTAAAACCTAAAAATTTATCAGTAAAATTTATACAGTAAAAACTGTACTCTGCGATTAAACTGGAATTAGTCAGGTTTAGTGATAGTACTTGGTAATTTCGAACACCAGAAGTGTGCCTTAATACTTCATTTTTAAAGATTCTTTTTTTCCAAAGAAAAATATCTTCTTTGAAATGTTAGGCATTGTGAACAAAAATTATTTTGTATATAACTGTATTGTTATCACAAGAAAATGGAATACAGTATCAGATGAGCATTTCAATCTTTTCAAATGAAACCTTTGTTTTAAGAAGAAGAAATCAAATAGGATTTTTTGTTTGTTTGTTTGGAGGGTTGTTTTCACAATTATTTCTCTCAGGAGAATAAATTTTGTGATCACTTTGAGCAATCAAAGCATTTGATGAGCTAAATAGTGATCTCACTCCTTTTAGATATTAATTGATCATTCTGTAACAAGATTTCCTTTTGATTCCTTGAGTGCCTATATATTTTCCTATCTACTGGGACATCTAATTACACAGCTGTAGCAGTAGTCAGCTTGTCTTCATATAGAAAACATCAAAGCAAGCATGCAGGACAAGGCCTCAAGGACAAGAGTTCAAGTACTGTTAGCCTGATGAATAAGAGACATGTTAGAACTTGTAGGGCACAAGCCCTGGGAACAAAGAAGCCAGCTAACTGCAGACTCTTGAGCCATTGCAGTTGAGATGGCAACCAGATGGACAAAGAGGAACAAGTAGCCAGATAAGGGAACGGATAGTGCCGATAAGGAACTTTATTAATTAAGAAAGTCAAGTAGGAAGAAACCCCCTAATCTTAGAATAGGAATTGTTGCTATGACAAGGTAAACTAATCAGTTCCTACTGTTTTAATGGTGTGCCTTAAATGTCAACCAATCAGTGGTTTTTACGCCTAAGATTTAACCAATCAGTGTGTAATATGTAGAAGATAGAAATGTATATAATTGTGAGAAAATCACTAATAAACGGACAACTTGCTTGCATCAAGCTGCGTCCTGTCTCTTCATTCGCCGCACAAGCGTACTATTTTTAATGTGAGTTTTATTTGATATAAATAGAGCCTTCAGTGCAACTTCGGTGTGAAAAATATTGGACATATTTTGGTGATATAAACATGGGGAATTTCTTGTGTTGTTTTTATGTGAGCAGCTTGAATTTATTTTCTTTTGAGCTGCACTTGATAACATTTTGTCCTCTCTTGATATTAAAACAACAATAAAAATATAACCTGAAGTACAGACAGCAGGAGAAGTCTGTATTTATTGTTCTTCCTGCAGGGTGAAATTTTCATTCGGCTGCTACACTTTGTTCTTAAGTGATGGTAGAGTGGAGAGGAAGAATCCTACAGGAGTGTACTGATGTCAAGGCAAAAGTCCGTTATAGTCTACCTCCCTCCCCACCCCCCCCACCCCGGGCTATGTAGATGTCAACAAAACTGCTAATAAGTGTTTTAACCCATGCTAAAGACAGGCAGGAATCTCTTTCATTAAGATGCTCCCCACATGCTGTTAAGAGTGAAATGCTATTAGAAAAGACCAATTTGTTAAGCACATGCACACAAACGGGAAGCTGTTCTCAGTGAACTTTAAATAGCATTACAAAGAAAAGGCTCTGACTATACATGGCTTTGACTTTAGTAGTACTCTTGACTTCTGTATTCATCTTCCCTCTGTTAGGAACTGAGCTTGTAGCTGACACTGAAGAGCAGAAAACAGAAAGGAGTAATTTCATGCTTCCTAATATATTCTTCTGATGAGTAGATGCTGTTTAAACTAAAAGTACATTAACAAATTTCAGCATGATCCAAAAGATGCACAAATTAACTGACTGAGATGAACTAGGACTCATTTTCTTCCTTTTCAAATCCTCTCACATTTTCAGAATTTATATAATTTGTCACCTTTCCTTGATAGATTATATAGGTAAGCATTATTTAATGATTCTTAAAAGATCTTTATTAAAAAATGTACTTGTGTTTTACAGGATTGTTAGTGTACTGCACAACACAGTTTTTTTAAAGATTTTTAGTCATTGTATTCAGTGGAAGGCAGGCAATAGCTATCTAAATGCCTTAAAAATCTGTCCTCCTTGTAAGATGTTACACCTGTATCAGAAAACAAAGGTATGTGTATGTATCCTAAATAAAAAATCTTTCCTAAATAAAAATATCAGTATTTCCTTCTATACACAGTAGTTCATCAATAATCAAATCACTGAAACAGATAATTAACTTGATAGATAAGAAAGATAACATATCTATTATACTAACTACTATGAGCATGACTATATTAGGCTTTCCCTGACGAGATTTAAAACACTTATTTCAGGCAGAGATAACAATATTGGAGAATTCAGCAAAATATAGCCATTATAATAATGACTCCTAGACAAGACACAACCTCTATGAGCAAGATTGGTGAAAGTAGGACTTAACGCATGTTGCTTTCAAACACAAAAGGTTGCATTTGTTTGTGCCTATGAAGACAGCTCTGAATAGGGCTCTCTAACTTATCTCAGTCTTTTATAGCCTATATTAAATCTCAATAAAACAGCAAATACCCACTTTCTTCTCTCCCCCCCCCCCCCCCCCCCCATGCACTTGATAGCTTTCTCTACATGTGGGATCCAGTACGCCACGATTTTGTGTGGATAGAAAATTAGGTCACAAAACTTACGACAAAGTTTTCCTTTATCCTCCTTTTCTATCTAATTTCCGTACTGATGTAGAAATTATCTTCACAGAAAACACCTTACCTCTGTGTAATTATTACAGGAAATTATTAATGTCAGAGATTAACTATGGTTTACTATCTAATTGGTAGTGTATTTCAATTGAAGTCCTGTAGATATCTGTTGTGAGATCAGTACTATTCAGCTTTTTAATTATTTACGTAGCTGACTGATAGAAATTTCTCTTAGGAAAACTGTGCATGACCCCAAAACTGGTTAAAAACACTTAACAAGATGACAGAATTTTATCAAAGTTTTGGACAACTACCCCCAAATCAATAAGATTACATCCAATAAAGTACTTGAGAGGAGAAATCCAATACATAGCTACAAAATGAGGAAAAAGTGGCTAAGCGTCAGCGTTGCAGAGAAAAATAAGTGGATTATAAAGGACTAAAAAGTAGTTTTGAACAGAAAAGGTAAATCTCATTCTAAGACAGACTAATAAGATTGTTGCATGTCAGTCAAAAATAGTAAAAGAAAAATAGTTTTCTACTATCTGATGTTGGTGAGACTGCAGCTGTAATAAAGTGTGTTTTATAAGAACAGAAAAATAGTTTTTTTAAATTAGTAAAGCAGTACTTTCCTCTCCTTTCCTCCCCAATTTCCTTAATCATGAATATGTTCAGGAAGGAAGATACCTTATTATGTTGACTTTCAGGCACCAACTCTTAAGGAAGATATTAGAGGTCTGGAGGAAAGTGACAAAATTGAGTAGAGGCTAAGAAAACAGACATACCTGTAAGATTAAATACAAGGTCTGGAAAGACTCAAACATTGTGGAAAATGTCACAGGGAGACTGGTGACACAACTGTTCTCGGTAGTAATTTGATTTATTAAGACATTACGCGACAGAAGGAATCAAAGCAAAATATTTTCTAAATATAAGGATCATGATAGACTATGTTTGTGAGATGTCCCTCTATGGAGGTAGATTAAATAATCAAAAGCCAAGTATACTCATCCTTCCTTGAAAACAATGGGCTAGAAGTTTTCTGAAATATATTTATGGCTGCGTGATTATGATGGATCATGTAAGCTGTAAATTTGTACATGGTTTGTATATTATGCTTATGCAAATAAATCTGAATTATATTTTCTGTTTAATGTGTAACTGCCCTATTGTAACTTGTAATGATAGAAAAGATACAGCTAAATCTCATCTGATTTCAGAAGGGTTAGGGCCCTTTCACTGCTATTTAGGGAACTTCTATTTATCTTTTATTTACAGGTAAAGAAATAATAAATCCTAATATGGAGACCAAATTTTGCTATAGATTAGTATTGGCCTAGGATACATTAGCTGTAGGACTGAATTTCTGAAAAGCACCTACAGGCTTTAGCCTTGCAAGTTCCAGTGAGAATTAATATGCGCTCAAGTTATCCAAGATGAAATATATGTGAACTGTACATCTTTACATTATCTACCAAGAATTCTTCCACTGCATGTATGGTTATAGGCTTTATAGGGGATAGATAGCCAGGACAGACAGGGCAGAGGGGTAGGCCTGCATGTAAAGGAGGGGCTAGATTGTACAATGCTTGCAGTTAAGGGAGACATGGTTGAGAGCCTCTGGCTTTAGAATCTTTAGATTAGGGGAAAAGCTAATAAAGATGTTGTTGTAGGAGTCTACTGTAGATCACCAATCCCACATGATGACGTTGATGTAGTTCTAGATCAGTTGCCCTTGTCCTTATGGGTGATCTCAACTTCCCAGATATTAACTAAGACTATCATACAATGGGCACAAAGAGGTCCAGGAAATTCCTGTAGCACAGTGAAAAGGACTTTTTGATACAGGCTCTAAGTGGATGAACTAGGAAAGAGGTAAGGCCTGGCTGGCAGCCAGTCACTAGTGATGGTCTCCAGGGCTCAATTTTAAGGCCAGTTCCCTTCAATGTTTATATCAATGACCTGGACACAGGAGTTGGTTGCACACAAAGTGAGTTTGCTGACAATACTAAACTAGGAGAAGCTGTTGATTCCCTCAAGGGTAGAGAGGCCTTACAAAGAGATCTTGCTAGATTAGAATGCTGGGTAATCACCAATCATATGAAATTTAGCAAGAACAAATGCTGGATTGTGCACCTGAGAGTGTAGTCCTGGATGGTCATATGGACTGGAGGACAAGAGGCTGGAGCGCAGACCTGCAGAAAGGGATCTGGGGGATTTTGACAGTAAACTCAGTATGAGTAAACAATATGCCCTGGAGGCCAAAAGGGTCAACTGTATCCTGGTGAGCATTAGGCACAGTATAACTAACTGGATGGCAAGGATTGCCCAGCTGTGCTCAGCATTGGTGCAGCCTCATCTTGAGTACACTGTGCAGTTTTAGGCTGCTGAGTATAAGAAGAATATACAAATATCAGAATCTGTCCAAAGGAGGGCAACAAAGATAATGAAAGGACTAGAAAGCATAATTTATGCAGAGTGACCAACAGTACTAGGTTTGATCTCTCTGGTATCTGGTGATAGGACTCAAGAGAATGGCTTACAGCTGCATCACTGGAGGTTCAGATTAGGTATTAGAAGAAAGTTCTAAATTAAGAGGGTGGTCAAGCACTGGAACAAGCTGCCCAAGAAAGTCTTCACGGCCCCAAGCCTGTCACTGTTCAAGAAGCATTTGGGCAATGCTCTTAGTTATATGATTTAACTTTTTGGTTGTCCTGTGTGCAGTCAAGAGTTGGACTTAGTGATCCTTGTGAGTGTCTTCCATCCAACTCTATATATTCTATAATTCTCTGATTCTAAATAAGGTATCACAGAATACTTTTAGAGTGTATAGAAGGAAATGAGCTCTTCTAGGCCATGACTCATCTCATTCTAAATTAGATTTGTACATAGGGTCATCCATATTGTTCCTTAAAATGGCTTGTACCTCCCTAATTTCTATGATAGTATTTTAGAATTCCAGAAAGCTCCATTAGAGATCTCTGAAGTATGTGGATTGAATGTTTCCTTAGTCATCTTAGTCCTCCAGTACTGCTAAAAAATCTTCTATAAGGAAAACAAAATAAAGAAATACAATACATCTGAAGTCCTAATCTCCTTTATTAAAGTCAAGGACTTTGTAGTTCTTTTTTGGGAACAAGATTGGATATTAAGCTATGTTATCACAAGACTTTTTTTTTTTTTCTTACAAAAAGGAAACTCAATCAACATTCATTGCACTTAAAATTTAGCTAGTTGTTAGAAGTTGTTAGAAGACTGCTTCGTAAAGTACAATTTTTTTACATTAAAAGGTTCATTTTTTTTATAGATCACAATAAATGAGACAAAGGTAACAGTCTAAATTTAGGCTGTAAGTAATACAATGAATTTTATAAACATTTTCAGGGAATTGTTTAAGAAACAGAATAGGCTGGAAATAGGCTAAAACAAAAAAAAAACCAACACAACAAAAACATCCCTTCATCTCTTCTTCTTTTTTTTGCCTCCCTTCCCTTCTATTTAATTTATTTTATTACCTAATAGGGAGTGCATTACATTGATACATTCTGCAACTGCCTGCATGATGTTGCCAGTGTCTCTTGTTTACCTGAGTCTAAATACATAGACACAGATGCCCATCCTATTAGTGTCTTTTTCCTGTTCAAAGAAATCTTAATCATCTTTCTCACTGGCTATATGTGCTTTTATCATTTGAAGTGTACATGAAATATTTGTGAGGAAAATCACATTTCATAAAAGCAAATAGATATGATGTGAAGACTGAATGAAACCTAACGAAGCAGAAAAAAACCCAGTAGTGTTTCATTTCCCTCGCAGCTCTGAAAATATTTCTTGCTACTTTAACGGAATAGTTTCCATCAATTGCACCAAGAAAAGTCAGCATATTACTAACTTGTACACGCAAGACAAGCAAAATAGAGCCCAAAATGTGGGCCCTCTGCTGAATGGAGCAGGGGATCTAGTATACAATACTTTTTTCATCTTGATCTTTATTAGTAAGACTGGCCTTCAGGAGTCTCAGGCCCCTGAAACCTGAGGGAAAATCTGAAGCAAGTCTCAGTAAAGGATGATCAGATTGAAGATGGATCAGATTGGATACATACAAGACCATGGGACTTGATGAGATGCACCTACAAATGCTGAGCAAGCTGCTAGATGTCATTGTGAGAACACTCTTGATTATCTTTGAAAGGTCATGGCAATTGGGAGAGATTCTTAAAAGATGGAAGAGACCAAATATCAGTCCTTTCTTCAAGAAAGGAAGAAAGGCAAGAAAGAAGTCAGCAAATGACAGGGAAGTCAGGTTGATTTTGAACCTTGGGAAGGTGATGGAGTTAATAGTCCTAGAAACCAGTTCCAGACTCATGAAGGAGAAGGTGGTGATGGAGACCTGTCAGTAAAGACTTATGAAGGGAAAGTCAAGCTTAACCAACCTGATGGCTCCTGTTATGAGGTGACTGGCTCAATCTGTGAGGAGGGAGGAATTGATGTTCTTTATTTCAAGTTCAGTAGGGCTTTCAACAGCGTCCACATAATATTCTCATAGATAAACTGATTTATCTGTCCTGAAGCACAAGACAGATAAATGAACAATGAAGTAGACTGAAAACTCTGAATTGCAGGCTCAGTGGGTGGTCAGCAGCAGCAGCAAATCTAGCTGAGGCCAGTAACTAAGTGGTGTACCCCAGGCATTGATACTTTAGCCAATTATGTACAATGTCTTCATGAATGAGCAGGATGATAGAACATAGTGCACTTTCAGCACAGTAGCAGACAACACAAAACTGGGAGCAGTGGTTGATACACTAGATGGGCGTGCTGCCATTTAAAAGAACCTTAACAGGTTGGATAAACCAGCCAACAGGAATCTCACCAAATTCAACAAGTGCAAATGAAAAGTCCTGCCCTTGGGAAAAAATAACCCTGTGCACCATAACAAGTTGAGGGCCTACCGGCTGCAAAGTAGCATAGCAAAGGAGGACTAGCAGTCCTGGTGGACATCAAGTTGAACATGAGCCAGCCATGCAGCAAACATGGCACAGGGTTTAGCCAGACAAATGTACTTGGCCCTTTTTATATGCCAGCTGCCCCTTTTACATCCCCTTCTGTCTATCCACCCTCTCTGTTCCTCCCTGAGGCCCCTTCCCCTGCACGTTGCCTCACCAGTTGACACAGTCCCACCACACCCTTCCAATGACCTGAACCCCAGGTGTGCATCCTTAACAGTTACAAAGTTTGCCTGAGGTTTCTTGATAGCCCATCAATTAGCATGATAGTTGGGGTTTGTCTTTTGTCTTTTCCTCCATCACCTTTGTCTGTCACATTTGTATCTCTGTACATTTTGTTTATGAGTTTCCCCTTTTCCCTAATATACCACTTGACAAGGTCCTCCATCAGATAATCTTACTGAAATAAAAGTTCCCACATTCCACCTACTTTTACCAATTAGTGTGACTGACCAGGTTTGGTTCTCCTGTTACTGCCTCCCTTGTTGTTAGCAGGTGAGGTTTGTATTTTTCTGTTCTTCCCTGTGCCATCCTCCTTTTCTTCCCTTCTGCATCGAAAAGGCCCTTGACCAGATTAAGGGAACATACACGCTTACAGTCTGGATGCATGTTTAATTTATGTCCTGACTTGATTTGAGGGTGAGGTCCAGGTCCATTTCAGTACAAGACATATTCTGAAAGTGTTCTCTGCACCTTAATTCCCATAGGAAATATGACATGCACACATTGCAAGGAACAGTGGTGTTTGTGAGCCAGGTCCCTACTCTTGGTGAGTGAGTCACAAAGAGTAAAAATATAAAAATATAACCACCCCCCCACCCCCCCCATCAGTCTACGCTTAGGCTATAGAGCCTTCATACTAAAGGGATTTTTCTAGTACCCTTCACTAGTCTGAGCAAATGCCAGGAGGGATATTACGCAAAGTCCCTTTATATTTTTTTCTTTACAGAATAATTGATTTCTGCAACAGTGTCAGACCAGAAGCAGCTCTTGAATTTAAAAAACAAAGCTGAAGATGTAAATAATATAATGCCATTTTTTACACAATGACATAGTGTTAGTAGATTAAACATATCTGTGGAAGGCAAAAAGATGCAAAACAAATCCCACCCAAAAATAGAGGTATTTAAAGGTAACTGGTTTTTAGCTTTAAAAGGGAAAGGAAGATGATACCAAAATAGGACCAGCTGAACAACTAGAATTAATTTCAAAAACATTTGGTGGGATAGTATGTCAGATTTAATACTGATGGAAACTATATATTTGTTTAAACAGCCTCAGTATCAGAGGAATCAAAGATAGTGAAGTGACAGTATTTTCTAAAGGATTACAAAGATAATCTGGGGCACTGCAGACCAATAAATCAGAATTTTGAGTTGTGTGAATCCACAGAAACTCTAATAAATGATAAATTAAGTAGAGACATAGAAAAATTATTATATTTGAGAAGTTTGATATAGATTCTTAAGGAACAACTTCCCTTTACAAAGCTATTACAGATTTCATGAGAAGTCAAGGAACACATAGGTCAGAATGAACTAATATTGTTAAATACTTGTCATTTTTTATGTTCTCAAAAAAATTGTTCATCAGAAGTGTTTAAAGAATGTAATCATTGTTAGCTAAGAGCTACTTTTCATAGAACAATGATGTGTTAAAATATGAAAGAATAGAAACAAATGTTCAGTTTTCCTGGCAAAAAAGAATTTTAAGAGAAAAGCTCTGGGATGGTCTGTCTTGGGAGTTGTGCTTTTTAGCGTACTGAAAATTGGCTTGAGATGCAAAATAATTTTGAAGAGTCAAATCTGAGTTGGCTGTGAAGAGCTATAGAGTATTCTCACGAAACCTAAGTGCATGGGTCTCAGCAAAACTGAAGCAGATCTATGCTACAGTCAACTATGATCTAAGATAGTTACCAACAGTCCTTTTATACTTTCTGGAGAGAGATTACACCTCTCAGATGAAGTCACTTCACCTTAATGTAGATATCGAAAATAAGTCAGTGTTTATACCTGGTATTAATTTCCCTCAGCATAGATGTATACTGCCTGGCTGTGAGATGCCCAGAGGTATTGTATCTGGTTTCCAACTGCAGCAGATCTGTCACAGATTATGTGTCATACCTTTCAGCACAGTGTGGATGCTTCAGACAACCTAGGGTGTCTTAGATGGCACTAGATACTTATGCTGAGAAAA